>NC_136791.1:16710108-16982608 GCF_951216825.1 Electrona antarctica
GATCGACATGGACAATAATAAATACATTCTCCAGACTGTCGCTTATTGCAATAAACGGTGGTAGGAAAGAAACAGTGTAGACTCGGAATTAAAGCTGCAACCCGGAACTTATTTTAAAAAATAGAAATCACACCCGTCTAAAGTGAGTGGTGCAACTCCGTGTGGGGGTCCCCGGAAGTTCCAGACCCACAGGAACGCAGCCAGGGTGCCTGCCCGGTTCCGGTGAGCCGCCACGCGTCCGAAACGGTCGAGAAAGAGAGTTACCGTGTGGGGATCTCTCTACTGTACTGTAACACCCCAAATCATCATATATACAGTTAGTGTGTGTGTGTGTGTGTGTGTGTGTGTGTGTGTGTGTGTGTGTGTGTGTGTGTTAGGCTGTACAACAGTGACACTTGGTTGTGAAAACCAACTAAAAGCTATTTTTGTGCTCGGACACAGGGACACAGCCAGCCAGCCAGAGACACACATAGCTGTCTATAGGAGTGGTTGCACCACTCAAAAATGGTAGTTTAACCAATTTGTATGGTAGAGTATGTCAATACAACAGCAGTAGCTGGAGGTGGAGGTGGTCGCCCTACTCTTCCATTGACACTTTTAGACCCTGGTGTCAGGTAGGACATCTACTAGTTGAAAGAAGTACTGCCCCGAATCTCATGAGCACGCAATATCTCCCCGTACTGGGCCAATATCTCCCCGTACTGGGCCAATATCTCCCCGTACTGGGCCAATATCTCCCCGTACTGGGCCAATATCTCCCCGTACTGGGCCAATTGTCTTGGCAAGAATCAAATCCCAGGTATAGGACATGAAATGTATCGATCACAGGCTATAACCACACAAACCCTAGCGTCCCTATTCGGGTGGTAGGAACAATTCTTCAAGATACAGCCTCACCTCATCTACAAGCTCACAACTTGCCAACGCGACACATTGACAGTTTTTCTACAAAGAGATTTGGTGTAGAGTGAAAATAGGAAGCGCTGGCGGACTTTGGTCAACTAAGCATGGTCGGGTGGAACCCTCAGGTGCATGTCCAAAACAGTTACTTTCCAGGATTCAAATCCAAAAATAGCAGATCGACAAGCTCAAAATGTGTTGTTTCGTGCCGCATTTCGAGCTTGTAGATCTGCTACTTGTGCTGCTTTTGTGTGACGCTGTAGTATGATCAAGTAGGGCTTAAAACACAAAATGTTAAAATATGGAGATAAGTCACACGGTGGCAGCAAAGGGTAGGTATTGGTAAGCGTTGCCACGGCATTTTCGTCAAATATGGGTACCTTCATTTCTGGTTTCCCAGCTCGGAGACCACCATTGAAAAGACCGGCTTATGTTCATCTTTCGCCAGAATCGTTAACATGTCAGGTGCGATGCGATATAAAATCACAAATCACATCCGAACCTCGAATGGATAATGATTACCACGGACAGCGCTCGTACTTGGCATACAACTGGTGTAGAGGGAAAGTATGACATATCTCGTACTTGGCATACAAAGAATGAAGTGGTTAAATTAATCAGGACTCCACAGTGTGTGGATAGTCCGTACAATATACGCTAAACAAGGCAAGGTAGCAATGGGAAACTTTTCTTTTCTCTTTGTGTGTGTACTTTTATGAGTGGAGCTCTAGCAAGCAGCGTGCCATGTCCACAGTTCTATGCAAACAATGAAATAAACACCTCTGGTTTTATTCGGCCAGCGGAGCAGGGCTGCACCGACTCTTTCTGGCTCCGGCTGCCGGGGTCTCCTGTCAGGGGACTCTGCAGCGGGGTGGACGCCTCCCAACATAAACACCACAGCACAATCATACAAGGACCCTGGAACCCCACTGTCTCTGGCTGAGAAACACACAGAGAGAGAGAGAGAGAGAGAGAGAGAGAGGAGGGGGGGGAAGGGAAATAAAGTGTAAGGGAGAACTGGAACCATAGCAAAAACCATTAACCTGTTAAGACCTATATGAGGCCGATTCTACAAATGACTTCTAAATAGCTTTCTGAAAAACCTATGTTGCTACCTTATATAAGTCGTTGCCGTTTTTCATAAATTAACACCCTGGCCTACCTGATCATACTACTGCGTCATACAAAAGCACCAGAAGTGGAATTTCCACAAGCTTGTATAGATTTGAATATATTTGAATCCTGAAAAGTAACAGTTTTGAACATTTCCACCCGACAGACGAGCTATAGCTAAAATCTAAGACAAATATTTATTCAAACATTACCAAAACATGATGTTGCTATATACTGCACATAGCAACAACCAAAAAATGGGTTCCCGTTTCCAAAACTAAAAACCCAAAAAGGGGTTCTGCGTTAACTAACTCGGAGCATGATACAAATGTAACCAAATGGGTCAAGAGTTACAGAGTGGTGGAAGAAGCACTCTTCTAAGCCGGATTTGAACCCAGGTACCTGCACAATTGCTTATTGTTTCACCAATGAGCTAATTGACCTTTTGCAGACGACTTAGGGCCGATTCATACTCCTATTTTACAGCTGTTTCGGCGCTGTAGTGCCAAAATGATTTTGGCTCATCAGAAATATTCAGTAGCACCGAAGAGCCGACTTTAGGACGGTACCCGCCCCCCCGAACCTCAAATGACGTCACATTGTAGGCTCTACAGAGCCGAACCGACTTTTATTCGGCTCTAAAATAGGAGTATGAATCGGCCCTTATACTTACTTAAACTTTACTTTACTTTATTTGTTTATTTGGACGGGACAGAGTATATTAATGAACATTACATAAAGAAAATTACCGTGAATGAATACACCAGATTTAGCAGAGATCTAATTTCCATCCATAGTCCCCGTAAAAAGTACCAAAAGTAAAAGTACTCAGTGGCCCATTTCAGAATAAGAAGTATTACTCTGTTAAACTGCATTTACTCCAATGGAGTAAAAGGTACAGTGTTTGCCTTCAAAATATAATGGAGTGGAAGTACAAAGTAGCAGAAAATATAATACATTCACATACATTCACCTCAGAACTGTACCCAAGTGACTTTACAGCACTGGCGAAACAAATGGACAATAATCACTGAGGATCCTAAATGTGTGCAATTCAGAGACAAGAATGCGCATGTGTGATCTGTCCTTGTGCCGGGGTGTGCCCGGCTGTATCCAAAACATGCGCGCGTGCATGCGCACACACTGTAGGTGCACCATCTGAGAGCCCCATCTGGCCCTGTAAAAGTGTCAGTGTATTGTAGATCTTCCCTTCATGAATGGCTAATTAAAGAGGAGACAGTGGCGTTTAGTGGTAATAGGGGTGGTGGTGATGGCCCCTCCGCTCGCGCAGAGCCGTGATAGGAATGCAACACGCAGAAATACACTGCAGGAACTATTCTGCCACTCTTGAAAGATGTGGGAGGACATGTTAGCCAATTTATTACAATTAGCCTGGGAGGGGAGAGCTCGTTAAACAATAGGCTTTAGTTTATAAGATGTTGTTGGATTTAGGAAGTAACCAGACTCGAGAATTCCTGGCTGCAGCCTGCAGTTGTGTGTGTGTGTGTGTGTGTGTGTGTGTGTGTGTGTGTGTGTGTGTGTGTGTGTGTGTAATCTTAAAATCCATGCCACTTTGAGATATAAAACCAGGGGATACAAAATGGAAGCGTTTGTGAAAAAGTGCAGTGTAATATAGTGCAGTTGAGTGCAGTACCATTCAGTGTACATCAGTACAGTAGCCTACAGAGCAGTGTAGTACAGCGCAGTACAGTGTACTGCTTAGTAGTAGTGTAGTACTGCATAGTACAGTACAGTGCATGTGGTGTTGACAGTGTGGCTTGATTCAATGTACCTAAATCCCATTCATTTCATGTCGTGATGTAGATCAGAGCCATAAATAGCGTATAAATATAAAACGGTTTGGTACTCTGCTCTCAAAATCAACATGGCATATAACGTAAAGGGTTAAAACAAGAGGCACGTCCAACTTTAACGTAGAACAATCTACATTTAAATGCTAAAACTCAGTAGCTCTTTTTGACTCCCCAAAAACAAAAATAACTACCGTGTATGAAAGAACAGACTGCAATAGATTTTCTTTCTCTTCTCAGAATGATTAAAACAAAACAAAAAAAATCACATAGGCCTATAGGTTCCTATACTGACCGAGTATTTATGCTTGTGGCTTTGCATGCAACCGAGATAATGCATAGTTGATTATAGTATGGCTGGGTCATTTTTACAGTCATAATGCCCCTTCTGGAGTAAAGAATGCTAAATAAAAACCGCTTCGACTGGCGCGTTCACTGGAGAACAATACTATTTCTACTCAAACTTGAGGGGAAGCTGTCTGTTGTGTATTTAGGGAACACGGAGAGAGCAGGACCCCGGCGAAGGTCTGTAACAGATTGTGTACCAACATATACTTACAATACCAAACATGCATTGACATGGACGACATAATGACACACTGGGACATTCTTGCTATTGTGGAGAACTTGCCCGCTCTTCTTTATTTGCTCTCACTCTCTCTACCCACTCACCCTATATATGCAAATATGCCATGTTTCATTTGTGGCCTTTACTGCAAACATTGCAATGTTAATTTAGCCTTTTGTTTTCCTTCTCGTCCACCTTTTCTGTGTAGAGTAGACCTTTAATGGAAATGTTTGTAAGTATCACTACGCCAACAGCAGCACAAAACCATAGTTCCATGCGACAGGGGTGGTCAAAGTTGAACAATAGCTGCACAGCATGGTAGAAATAGGTCAACAATACAAATTACGCTAGTTTTGTGGATTCATTTACTTAAATGCGTGGACCCCACCAAATGCCCAGAACTACTTAATATTCACCAACTCCAGATCAGAACTCTCACCACGGGACTCAGGCAATCTGAATCAATTAAATACCTTTGCAACCATATTAATGGCAAGTATTTCATACAGCTTTAAGTCCAAAAATCTGAACTAACCCATTAACTTCAGTAAAACTATGCCTAAACCTAACCTTATTCCTAACCATAACCTCAGTAAAACTATGCCTATTAACCCTAACCTTATTCCTAACATAGCTCTGGTCCATAGCCTTCTACTGCTTCTACGATTCTGCCCTGCAGTATAAGGCTATGGGACTTTCGGTTTTAAATCTCAAATCAATCAATCAATCAATCAATCAGACCAGCCTCTCCTCTTTAGCGTATTTTAAAAGAACGTTTTTGCTACTCACCAAAACAAAGGCGGGTTGTGTCATTAGAAAGCCTTAGTGGATGCACTCTGAGCCCCACACCACACGTATAAACGGTACTTTTTGGCCAGAAAGGGATTTTTTTTCACCGGAGGAAAAATATTCTCTATGATGCAGTTCTCTGGGCAATATCGGTAGAGGGCACATTGGAGTAACTAAAAGTATTTTTTTCCCGGTGGAAACAAAATCCCTTTTTGGCCAAAAAGTACCGTTTATACATGTGGCGGGGGGCTCAGAGTGCGTCCACTAAGGAAAGTAGGCTTTCTATTGACACAAGGTCAAACGTTTGTGAGATTTCCACTAAAGAGGAGAGGCTGGTCTGATTTCGAAAGTCCCATAGCCTTATACTGCATGGCAGAATCGTAGAAGCAGTAGAAGGCTATGGACTAGAGCTATTCCTAACCATAACCTCAAACTATGCCTAAACCTAACCTCGCGTCACCAGGCTTTCCACCTCGGAGGAAAGCCTGGTCTGTGTTCCAAAATCGCCATGTGAACCGGTCTGGAGCGGATGGTAATTTACTCCATGTTGTAGTCTTGTTTTGTAGTCATCAGGCAGGAAACCACAAGGCGGAATAAGAATTCCGCCATTCATAGTACTGATTCCGCCTTGTGGTTTCCTGCCAGATGACTACAAATCATTGACTACAACATGACGAAAGTTACCATCCGTGGAATGCTGCCCTATAGCCTAAACCTAACCTTATTCCTAATCGTAACCTCAGTGAAACTATGCCCATTAACCTAACCTCAGTAAAACGAATACAAGAACAAGCGGTCGATGGAACACATGGGGGCGAGTGTGTTTTGGGGCGAGCGTTCCATTTACCCAGCTGCATACCAGAGTCCAGAGACATTGTCGTAGACAGGTTTGATCATTTCAAAAGAAGATTTGACTTTTAGTTTTTATGCAAGAATAATGGTTTCTATTTGAGCATGCCATTACTTCCAGGAAAAAAGAAGGCTGTATAGTTTCTATTAGCTTAAAATTCAGTGATGTCATTGGTAGGCACCTTTCTGGACTATGGACTTTCTGGTTATGAGCATTAGTTAGGACCTAGTCAGAAAAAATAGGGCGCTGTTTTTCCTTTGTTTTGCCAATGGGTTCAGAGACTCAGAGTTGAAGGTGCTCAATTTTCTCTTTTCATAATTCTACAAGCTCACAAAGATAATTCCAAATCCCGCCACACCACACCATCCTACCGACAAAGTGTCAGGTTTAAGTAGGTACTTTTACTTTGCAAGGTTGAATGTGACAGTAGGCCTACGTAACGTCAGTAACATCGGGACATTATAGTCCGTTTACATCCACTTCTTGTCGCCCCTAGTAATGTTTATAGTACGTTTTCAGAACGGTCTGTTGTCATTTAGATGATAGCCTATATCAGGCTACTAGGCGCTAATTAGCAATAGCAACAAGAGTATAGACATCACATGGATAAATGTTCCATTCTAAATTAACTGTTGACATACTGAAAATGCTAAATCAGTTGACTTAATAGAATTGAACGTGTGTATTGTAACACTACATGAAGCACCTCATTTGTGTTTGTAACAAAAGTTAATATTGGAAAAAAAACGAGGTACAAAGGGGTAATTTTTGGTTTGTTTTTTTAACAGATTCTTACCTTGGGACACCAAGAGGATATTGGCCCGGTCACTGGATGCAGGGGCATGAAACCATAGGCTTGTTTTGTAGTTCGTTTCAGGTTAAAAACGACAGAAGGGTAAAAACACACCAACACAGCTGCAGCTAATCAAATGACTAATGGGTGCGTTACGGTTAGATTTTAGGTGTCATTTAGGTGTAATATTATAGGCTACTGCCCAGCATACCTGTATGCACATTTGGCATATCCTTGGCTCTGAACACACGTGAACATTGAATACTCATTATGAATTTGTTTGGTGCAGCCGTGTTACTTACCTTGGGTTACTTGCTGCATTGTTTCTAATCTGATGTGTTTTTTTTAACGTGAACTGGAACACAAACTAGTGAAACTACAAAAGCAGCCTGTAGATTTCATGGCCTGATATATTGAGCCGTAAAATCAATCGATTCAAGCAGGACAATGGGGACTTACCACTGGCCATTTGCTTCTCGACAGCCCCACCTTGTGGTGGCGAACACCTGCTGCAAAAGGCCAGACCACAGCATTGGCAACCACAGAATACATGTGTACTGTACAGGCATGTTCCTGCAAAATCATTCATCTTTCCAGATCAGATTTGTTTTTTATGCTATTGCATGCATACTCTTATTCAGACAAACATAAAGCCGGCTTCAGTCTTTTAATTAAGGTATATTGCAGGGAGTTCACATTACATTAACAACCTACACGTGGCCTTAAGCATATTATTTATCAAATGTAACAGAAAACAAATACAAAGCAGATACTGAAATAGAACCTACATTTTTCTTGTTACATCCAAAATAAAACAGCATCAATAAATAAGGTGCTTCGAGAGCCTTTGTGCGTGTGTGTGTGCATACGTATGCACACTCCCATTGGCACACACCTGATTTGACCGATAAGCCCATATTCTGACGTATCAGAAATGTCAGTTGTCATAAATGAGTGGTGGTATTAATTCCCTGCAATAAAAGACCAGCATGAAATACCAACAGCAGATTAAGCTTCTGTCACAGTTGACATGGAAAAAAAAGAACAAGCCAATATATAGCACAATTAAATGACTGTTTTGTGGTCACTATTGCATAGCTGAGCATTTGGAGACATTAAATAAAATAACAAAATAAAGTCATATAAGAGCCAATATGACAAGCAATAAAAAGAACTGTCCATCAAAATAAAATACATAGCAACAAGTATATATAAAAAAACAGTAGTTTAACAGTCACATCATTGGACAGCTTAAGGCTTTGGATGAAGTGTAAAAAAATAAAACTAAGCAGAAATGTTCACCACTTCCAAAGAGTACCAGTACTTTGTTCTATTCAGTCTTCAACTCTTCAGTCTGTCATTTTAAATGTGACCAATAGCTGATGCCATATGATGGTGCCGCACTCTAAAAACAGACATAAGTCACATCCGCGTTGTGCATCACAGTGCGTTGTGAGCTTGTACATGGTCTACTCTCAGCGCAAGACACAGCCACACGACTAACTATACATTGGGCTTTAGGTATGCGAGGTATGTATATACAGATACACTATATAAAAGCAAAGTCAAACCTACATAAAATAAGCTAAATACAGATGCAGCATTCATATTATATAGTAATGAGGCATTTAAGGCACTTGAAATGACTGAATTCACCGCCAATTCTATGGCAACAGTCCATCAGTCTTATCATCAGTATGTCTCACAGGAAATTAACGGACTATGATTGTAAACTATGTTCGCCACTATAAAAGCATTAAAACAGTCTTAACTTATTATCCACATGACTGCATAGTCTTTATATTATACCAGCACATTAAATTTACTTTTCTACCAATACATTGCATGCATTAGAGTACTAGAGAACTCTGAGCTCATGAGATAATTAATGCTTATAAAGCAAGTGTTCCACCCCTTTATACAATGTCATGTATATTTTTTCATTTTGTCGAGGAAATAAAGTCAAATCTGGGGGATAAGTTATGCTTAATTTATACTCTATCATACGGCTGTGTTGTGTGCCGAAAAGAGCCGAACTATAAACTCGTGAGCTTGTAGATCGGCTATTTACAGCACGCGGTGGACAGTGATGTATAAATCAGGCTTCACAGTTAAGTGGACATGGATATTATTTCTGCTCAAATATAAAACATCCTCTATGAACTTGTGCCAAATCTCCCGTATAATAGTAATTTCAGTAGGGAATTAGTAACAGTACTCAACTCCAAACGGATGGTTGTTTATATTGCTACAAGTATAGTTTTAGAAATCCCTGACTTCTCTAGGAATCTCTAAATCTAGCACCAGTTTACCCAGTTTTTATACAAACTCAGTAAAAAAACAACAACAAAAAGAACAGTGAACACACAACATACTCTGCTTAAAACTATTCACAGTTTGTGGTCTCTATTCTTGCTGACCTAATAGTATATCACATTCCAAAACCCTTACTCTAAATGCAAGAAAGAAAAGAAAGCAGTCCTTCGTTGTTGAAAGTGACATCTTTTTAAGATAAGAATCCTATGGAAAATGGAAAGAAGAAATGCAAGAGTTGTTTGAGCTCATTAAAAACACCAGTCTTATTGAGAACACAGCCTTTTACTTTGACATTGTCATGTAAAGTCCAACTGATATGGCCGATATATCGGCCATAATTTGAATTGAATCGATTGCATGTTTGTAACAGCTGAAAATTAACCTGCGTGCCATAGTATGGTATAGGCTAACTGAATATGTTGGTCATTGTTTTTTGTATACTGTATGTTTGCTTATTAATCAATAGACTATAGACTATCTTGTTATAAAGGTATTGTATTGTTGTAACTTGTACAGCACGTTCCTGTGGAATATGTCCCACCAACATTTTGCTGCTTTTACCTGTATACATCAAGCCCCCAATAAGGCTATCCAACGTTGAAGATGCCACTACCTACTGGCGAAATGTGGAATTGCAGCACTTAATGGAAGTGGACGGACATTCATGACGTCACGTGAAAAGCCCGGACCTCAAAATTGAGGTCCGGGGCTAGGCTAGGCTAAACTTCCGCTCGCTCGAGCCATTGAGTTATAATTATACTTCCGGAAGTCTTCCGGGTGCTTCAAAACGCCACTGAGCAACTTCCACTGAAATGAATAGCGGGGGGGCGGGGATAACGCTCCAGTTCGGTCTCTATCCTTTATATACTCTATGGTATACATGAGTGACAAATTTAACGACTTGAATCCAACTGCTGTCGACTTCTCCGGCATTGTGCTAATCGTCAAGTGCCTTTAGGGCTCTATAGCGACTGTAGGGTCGGTTTAAGACATTCAAATACAGCAACATGTTTAAGGTGTTGTAAAGATATCATACTCACTCAGCTGTCAAAGCTGACATTCTCTTTTCCCTGGCTCTCCGGTGAACCATGGGGTCCAGGAAACACCTCTCTGACATGTCTTTTGTCCACTGATGTCTGGCTTCCCAACACTCTCCTCTACACACACACACACACACACACACACACACACACACACACCAAAGAAGTTAATAAACAAATAGTGGAAATAGCAGATCTACAAGCTCACGTTGCATCGTGACATGTTGTGAGCTTGGAGATCAGCTATGTTCACTATGCGTCATAGGCTTCTAGTCTATAGGCCTCACGTGGTTAACTCAGGGGGTTTGCAAACCTTTCATGTCACCGACCTCCGGTTTAACTTTCATTGGCCTGTGGACCCCTATTTCAAATGATTCTGTCTTGGGAGACCCTGATATGAACAAGATAATAGTTAGGTTCAAACTATATTAAATCGTCTAAATGTTATAATTGTACATGAGAAATCGTCTCGTAGTGGTTATTATATTATTGAAACATAGGTATATAGAATAGTCACTCATACATTTTATATTGAAATTATCTCAAGTTAATGGAATTATCGTGGAATTAAACTACTCATTTGAGTCATTGGCTACCACCTCGTAGCCCCTCAAGGACCCTCAGACCCCACTCTTAAAACCACTGTTTTAACTAACTGGCCCCATTGTGGTCACACATCCAAAACAAGATGGAGTGAAACAAAACAGTGGGTTTTGTTAAAATGAGTCGAGTCAGCGCACCTTCATAATTCCGCCAAAGGAGCGAGTGCGCCGATGGTTCCTGCTGAAGGGCGACTCAGGGTCAGGTACAGGTGTGCCGAAGCCCTGCTTTTCAAACTGCAAAACACAGAGATGGACGCAACCTTCAAACACACATTCAAGAAGGTTCGATTGACCCTCGTATGTGCAGTGAGTGGCATCTTGGTGTGACAGACTGGAGAGAATCTGCAGTCTGTCACACCAATAATAAGTAGGAAAGTATATAAAGGGTGCAAATCTGAAACATTATACACTTTAGAGAGGCAAAAAGCCATAACAGCCAAACTTATGAAACAATATTAAAGACTAGCACAAGCACAGGTGGACTGTTTTCATTTGGAGACGAAGGAGAAAAGAAATGGGGTAATTACTTGTGATCCATGAATATGTGTGGACCCAGTGTCGGTTAAGGAATGAGCTGCGAATGTGACCCACCTGTCTGATGAGTTTCTTCTTCTTGGCAGACTCGGGCATGCTGCTGACCTGCTGGTACAGCTCCCTGAGGGCGGCTGCCGTGTGGTTCTGACCCACAGCGCCACCTCCTCCTGTCCCCACGGAGGCGGGGACGCTGTCTGGCACCACGTCCTCAGACTGCGTCCTGCTTCCTCCGGGCCCAGCACACAGCGCCAGGTCGTCCTAGGAGGGCGAGAGACCATGAGGAATATGTGTATATACACAATAATGGAGAGAAAGAAATCCAATCCGCCGTAAGAATAAAATCAGTTTTGGGGTATAATATCGGAGCTGACAGGTGTCCAAAATGGTTACTTTCCAGGAAATGGAGAAAATAAACTTTCTTACAACGGATCCAATGTAGCCTGGCTGCCTCCAGCCCTGAATCGCTAGCCACGCCCAATAAGAAAATATGTTCTGGCGATTCAGTGAAACTAAATGAAAATTCAGACCGAGTGTCAGGCTAGATCCAATGTGGTTATTTAGTCACCTTTTGTTTTCATTGATTAAATATTTATAAAAAAAAGCCCACCAGCTCTTTTTTGTATAAATCTGTATGGTAGATATACTACAATAGACATATTGTTGGAAATACGAATATGGCATTAATAATGGCTGTTACAGCATAATATTACACTCACACACACACACACACACACACACACACACACACACACACACACACACACACACACACACACACACACACACACACACACACACACACACACACACACACACACACACACACACACACACACACACACACACACACACACACACACACACACACACACACACACACACACACACACACACACACACACACACACACACACACACACACACACACACACACACACACACACACACACACACACACACACACACACACACACACACACACACACACACACAGGGGGAGAGACTGACCTGTGACTGGAGGTTTCTGGACCCGGTGAAGATTAATTGAGAGTATTCTTTAATATAGACGGGTGCCTTTGAAGGAACAGAACAATCCAATCAAGGTTTTATTCCATCTTTCTTTCAGATGCAAATTTTGTCATTTAAACCATTCATTGTAATCTTTGTATGAAAAGTAGCCATGGGAATATAACATCAATAAAGGCTCTCTCTAACATGGAATATATTTTAAAAAAAACATCCCTCATTAACCACTTGCCAACCATATTCTGACGGGAACATTAGCCAACATCTACAAGCTTGTAGATCTGCTATTTTTCATGAGATTGGTGTAGACTAGAGTGAAAAATGACTAAGTATAGTAACCAGATATGTGTCTCAGCAAAAGCCAACTGATCCCAGTGTATGACAATTTCATGATAAATTTAAATCTATTTTAGTTTTAATGGCGATGAACGATAATAGTGTGGTACGAGGTGTACTTCCGTAGGATTATTTTGCTAAAATTGATTTGTCTGACTGTTTTGACTTTTATAGGGACCAAACTGTTTTTTTTGACGCCTCGTATCACACTATAACGATTATCCCAGTCGCCCAAAAAAGAGGAAAGACAAATGTGGAATAAAATATTTACTTTTACTATTACTACAGGTAATAATAATAATGCTTTATTTATCAAAACGGCGTTACATCACACAAAACCAGAAAAACACAATCAGGAGAAATTAGGATTAAAAGCTAGTATATAAAAATGAGTTTTAAGTAGCGATTTAAAACGTGGAACCGACTCAGCGAGCCTGAATTCCTGGGGCCCTAAAGGCAAAGGCTGTGCGACCTGTTGAGTTTAGGGGCCCCTTTGGTAAGGCTAGGAGTGCTTTATTGGAGGATCTCAGACTGCAGGCTGGTACGTAAGGGGGCAGTAGGTCTGACAGTGCAGGGAGGGATGCTAATATAGGTGTGATGTGATCATATTTTCTTGAACCAGTTAAGAGACGGGTTGAAGACTGTGGATGGATTTCTTTGAGAGACAGGTGTAGAGAGAGTTACAGTAATCTAAGCGGGAGAAGATGAAGGCATGAACTACTTTTGTAGTCTGAGGTGGTCAAGAATGATTTGATTTTTGAAATATTTCTGAGGTGGTCAAGAATGATTTGATTTTTGAAATATTTCTGAGGTGGTAGAATGATGATTGAATGACCTAGATGACGCCTAGGTTGCTGACAGTGGGTTTGAGGTTGGATTGTAAAAGACCACAGTTATTTTCGATTTGGGCTCTGGCAAAGGGGGGGCCAAACACTAGGACTTCTGATGTATTGTCGTAGCTCTTCTGACCGAGCAATTGGTTGAAATAGGCTCTCCAGCCATGCTGAAATGAGCATGACAGCACACCTAGCCGTTAATAGAAGATTTGAGGACAGATTAATCACATTAGAAATATCATGAGTTGTGTTGATTAGACAGAGTTTCGTCAGAGCAGCAGCCTTATTGGCTTAGGAATGAAAATATAATAATCAAAGAATAAATTATTTATTTCCCTCCTGTGTTACCTGTGCATAGCTGAATAGGATGAGGCAGGTCTACGCTTCTGTATTTTAACATCAGTTATTATGGTGGTACACTGGTACTTGGAGAGCCAGATATTTTCTGAGGTGGTACTTGGTTTATAAAGGTTGAGAACCACTGCAATAGAGCACTCACCCTGAACAGTTTCTGGGAGTGTTTGATGAGGAAGGCTACGCCGTTATTCAGTCTCTGGACGTTTCCATGAAGGCTGCTGGCGGTCACCTGGAATGCAAGCAAGCATGACCACCAATGTACATCGTTGCATTAATGCCATTGTTTGCACGTGCCCGTGTGTGCCTAGAAATGAACGTTCCTTATGATGACATAAATTGTTCTCCATTAAATACACGTTAAATAGCTCTATATTCCAATAGGGATCAATACTTGAATGTGTGTTCAGTAACAATCTCCCCATCTTTCGACAAGCTCTATAGTAAACAGAAAACAAATGTTCAGTATATCGGGATACCCATTTTTTCCAATCAGGAGAGAGACCTCATACAAGTGACAAAACAAAAACAATGAAGACAAAATTGGAATATTCTAACACTAAAGAGCAAAAGTGTTTACTAAAGAGCTGGAGAGAATGGGAAACAGTAGTCTAGTTAACCAATGGTCCTCGGAACGTACATTTTTGGGCCAGATGATGTGCGGTGCGAACATGGTTGCCAGGTTGATGGCTGTCATCTTGTTGACGTGCTGGTTGCGGGCTGTGTGGTACAGAAGGTCCAGGAGGAGCTTCAGGAGACTGCGGTTGGCTGCTGGCAGGAGCATGAAGAGCAGCTGGAGCGCTTCGATCCGACGCTCCTTATCGGGGACGTCCGTCTTATTGCCCTCGTCATCGAACCGAGTCAGCTCTGAACAACACAGCAAGGGCTCAAAGTTAGGCTTCTAGCCACTTCTAAATCCTAACAGTTTTCTGAAAAACCTCATTTGGCTGTATCAGTGGTTCTCAAACGACCCCCATCTCAATATATATTTGTGCCAGGGATTACCTTATATTCAACGATTTTCACAAATGTTAATGATTTTTTTTTAAATAGCAAATCTACAAGGTCGCAGCATGGCTACTATAGGCTATGCAGTGGGAAGACTAAGTAAAGTAATGTCAGTGAGTGTATGCATGTGCAAATACCCCCAATCTTCAGGTGGGCCTGATAATGTCTGTGCGTGAGAAGGGGCTCGGGCATTTCTCCCAGGTAAGCTTTGAGCACCGTGGCTGCGTCGTTGGGGTGGAAGTCGCCCGTCTCCAGATCGATCTCCTCCCCGGTGTTCAGCATCTCCCTCAGAGCTGCCTGCCTCAAGCTGTGGCCGGGCACACGGAACAAGCCCTCCACATGGCGGTCTGACGTGGAGGAAGGCATTTAAACATTTTTAAAAGGTCAAGGACAGAGTAGTGGCGATACAGCTGTTTCAAAAGATTTGCTCGAGACCCAAAAGAGAAATGTTATGCCTCCCCGGGACCCAAACTTACAACAATACACTGAATTAACAACTTACACCCTATTTAATAGTGAAAATATCTGATCCAAAAGCTGTGAGCTTGTACATCTGCCGACTGCCATTGAACTATTTCTTATGTTTACATGCTGTATGTTAGTTTTTCTTCTTTTCTGAAGCTATTTTGATTTTTTTAGACTTTTTTACAAAATGTAGGAAACGTAAAAAAGAAGGCATATTTACTCGTCGTGACCCATAAACATTGTTCACGACCCATTGTTTGGGACTTTGGGAGGCACTGTTGCTCGACAAAGTCGGCTATTTCCGATGAGGCACACCATCATACGGCAGAGTATAAAATAGGCATAAGAAGGGAGAGTGCGAGAGAAAAGTGCTTTCAGATAAATTATTGACTCAAATGTTGGCTACCCGACTCCACTTTCAGCATGTGACATCATTCCACTCCGTTTATAGAGCATGAGCTCATGCTCACTCGGGCCATCTCTCACTCTGTCATCCAAGTTCTTCGTCCATCTAATTCATTACAATAAGATGCCAAGGCCCAAGACTGATGACGGAGCCTTGAACATCCATGGTGACGTTATTATCAGAGTGACAATTGTAAGAGTCCATGATTAGGGCTGTAATGATCATGACATTTCTGTTGACGATTGTCATAAAAATAATTGACATGAATTATTTTTCTCTTCGCATACAAAGAAATGATTGACAATGACGGCATCAATAATCAAAATAATAATGTACTACTATTGCCAAAACAGGCCATATACTTTAATTTAGTCATCATCATCATCATCATTTTTCGACCACGGTCGAGATCATGGATTCCACAATGCTACGCCAGACTTCCCGGTCCTTCATTGCCACCCCCAGTTCCTGCCTACTGAAGCACCGGACTCCAAAGAAGAAGGGAAGATATAACCTCATTGTCAGCTCTGTAGCAGTGGCCGGCAAACTGCACTCTTCTGGATCGGACCAGTGAAGAAACACGGGGAAGGTTGCCGTATATTAGATTAGTCGATGGGTGGCTCTTCCAAGTCAGATTTTGCGCTCTCATTAGAAGGCGGGTGTAAGTGCCATCCAACCGATTCTCTTGTTTTTTTTAAAAGTGTCCATGTCTCGGCGCCATAGAGTAGAATCGGCTCAACGGTCGTCCTAAATATTTTTACTTTTAACATCTTACTAAGCTGGGATGACCAGATCTTATGCATTTCATTGCAGGGTGACCAGGCCATACCCTTCCTAGTTTTAAAGTCCTTTTGGGAAGAAGACATATATGAGCCCAAATACGTCATCAACCCGTTTCAGAGGAGTGTTGTTAAGTGTTTTTTATAATGTGGTTATTTTTGGATTTGCATATGTTTACGTATTCAGTTTTCGTCTCGTTGAGATAAAGACCAACACAGTTGGAGGCCTGCTCAAGAGACTGAAGGAGAGCCACCCATGTGGAATGTTTTTTCTCTAAATGCCCAAAACCTGCGACTCCAGGTTGAATGTGGTTAGTTCAAAGAGCGTTCACAATGAGGTGGAAATATTGATGGGAATATGGCATTTCTGTTAACTTCCTCCAACTGTTTTTATACAGTACAGATGAAACAATTATGCACAATTATCTCAAATAATGCGACCAAGCGATTATGCAATAATTGCGACAGGCCCAGCAATGATACAAGTAGTACTTACTTTTACTCAGGTATTCAATGAGCTGATATATCTGTGCAATTCCTTCTTCAGTTAGCGGTGCACCAAAAACCACTCCTTTATCTGAAAGGCATCAAATGGCACCTTGTAATTACAGATGGCAGCAGACAAGACCGATGCAATTACACAATACCTAATATTTTCACCTCGTCTGACACATTTAATTTCCCACACGTGATCTACACAGGCTGCTGTGTTGCCTAGGCACAAGCACATCAGAAAGGACTGTAGGGAAATTCACATGCATGACTAAATTGTTCATTACATGGAGTGAGATGTTTTTTTCTTTGGTTAAAATATGTGTTAAATAGAGATCTATATTCTAATAGCAATCATTGCTCAAGTGTTTGTTCAGCAACAGCAGCGGTCTGCCCATCTCTCCAGCAAAAAGAAAATAATGTCAGGTCGGTATCCAATCAAGAGAGAACACGTATGGGATAAACAAGTGAAATTGGAAGTGATTAGATGGGATAATGAGCAGATAAAAAGACAAAAAAATAAACTGATCTCTCACCTGATTATTACAAAGAAAAAATAAACATTTTCAGGGTCAGGAGATAGTAAAATATGGCAAATAAGTGTAGGGATAAAGGGTGAGGCGCGCCCAAGTTAGGGTTCAAAATCCCTTCAGCAAATATAGTAGATCTACAAACTCACCACGTGTCACGTTTTGTGAGCTTGTAGATCGGCTATTTTTGGTGAAAGTTCCCCTCAGAATATGGATGCTGGGGTTTATGTGGTTAAACGCCAAGTAAAACAATTATTTTCAATCTGTTCTATAATGGAAACAGATATTCTCTCAAGTTTTCCTCATGTATGTTAGGGGGAAAGATTTACATATTATGTACCGTTAATATGACATAAGGTGCTATAAAGTAACAATGTAGTGTACTAGGGCAGGGGTGGGAGACGTCAGGCACATAGCCGCTTTTCAAGGCTGGCATGGTGACCCAGTGCCAGTCAATAAAACCATCGATGCTTGTGTCTGATTATAGTATTCTTTAATTAATAATAAAACACTTAAACATGAATAATAAAAGGCTAGGATAAATTCTTACTATCTGGGCAGAAAAGTGTGCATCAAACAATTAGGTTATTAATGGTTGATTTTCATCAACTCCACTGATCCCGTCAACAGGCCAATCTGATCACCTGGTAGATCAGAGGAGGTGGTTCAGGTTGCTCACCTCTGGTCATACTTTCCTTCTACAACCTGATGCTTCAGCAAGCTGTCGCTTTACAAAACTATTTTCAACTGGAAAACAGTGCAAATGCAAATGTGTTATTTTTTGCAGAGAGACATCTTGCGTTGCAGAGTGAGTGCCACACTAAAGGCTCATTCATAGTCTGGATTTTCGGTGGTGAGGTGACCACCGAACTACAACATGACGTCACGAGCCGCGGTGAAGAGCAAACCACCGCCACAAAGGGGCCTAACTGAAAGTGTAACATAAGAGTATAGGTCAGACTGGCTTATTATTGGTATCACCCAAGATTGAGGGTGTCTATCCCTTTAGCAATGCACTGAATGCAGCAGACCCCTGGGAGTTGGATTGTTCAGGTGGAGCCCAACACCTACAGTCCTTCACCACCTATCAGCTCCCAGTACTTAACACACGACTTAGCTACCGAAGCTACTTATACACTTTGTGGCCCAAAGGCGAGTGCTCTACCGACTGAGATACCCGGGCGCAAATGTAAGGTTACATTTGTACACTCAGCATTAGTTGAAAGGTTTGTATGACCAAGTGTACTAATGTGATGATTTGTTAAACCGTATGACAGCCCCCCCCCCCCCCCCCCCCCCCCACACACTAGAGCCGTTTCCTAAACAATTAACACAATATGTACAAATGTTGTGTTTTAGTCATATGGTTCTTGGCTGTTCTACATACTGCCAAGTGACAACCAGGTGAAAATATGAAATATCCAAGACAGATTTTAAGGAAGATGCTTCTTAACATATTTATAGCCTATATACACAAGCTCTCAATGAATTGAGACAGTGATGTAAATAGGTTTTCAATGTAATGGGTCCCCGGACCCAGGGGTGGTCTTTTAGATGGGTCCCAGGGACATTCTATGATTCCCACTTCAACGACATTAAGAGTACAGTACTCAGTACAGTATTGCATCCCAGGACGGGTGACATGATTGCGTCCTTTCTCAATTTAGTGAGTCTAAAGCCCTAACCACACCAAAGGGTCACCATGAAACTCCTTGGGTCCAAACGGTTGCAAGGAGTTAACGCTAAAACCGTCTCGACCCTTTGGTGTGGTTTGGGCCATTGAATTCCATGCGTTGAATCACTAGGGTCAACGTGGGTCAACGTGCAACATGACATCACACTGCAGGGACAACGCTAAAAGCGTCTTGACCCTTTGGTGTGGTTAGTGCTTAAGGATGCAAGCTATTTGCATCACTGTGAGAGCTTGTAGATTGGCTATTTTTGCTGTACAAAATGTTTCCATAAAGCATAGAAAACAGAATCCAAATGACTGAAATCAGTCGTGGCGACTACTGGTGAACTTTAATCCATGAGTTTATTAGTTAGCTGTACCTTTTCGTTTGAGGAAGTTGAGCGAGCGCAGGAAGCCAGTGTGGGAGGGCAGCCTGGGAGCAGCTTCCCCTGTGAGCTGAGCAAACTCATCCCCTGGGAGGTCGATGAGACGTGTGATGTTACTGAGCACCAGGTCAGTGAACGCCTGGGGACAGACAGGGTGGTCAAGTCACACCGCCATCAAATTGTACTTATTACAAATAATTGCCATTAACAATTTCATTGTATTTTTTGGCATTGGACATTGGAACGTAGAAATCAAAATTACATTTGTTTTTTCTTTTAGGCTTTAACAAAAAAACAAAATAAATAGAATAAAATAAATAATGTAGTTGTCTAAAACAGGCCATATTTATTTTTAACAAATGTACTTGGATTTTTTTTTTGTTGCTCACAACGCATTGTGAACTCGAAACTATTATGACTGACGATTATGCAAAAATAGTTTAGCTCTAATAATGATCTCTAATAATTGCAACGGGCCTACCTGGGGACAATCATGTCTCAAGCGCTCCACAAAAAAGTCTGGATTGAAGATCACCGTCTTCAAGGGGGATCCTGCAGACTGGCTGACGATGCACACTGTGCTGCTGTTAACGTATGATTCATTGTGTAGAAATGAGGGGTGGAGAGAGAGAGAGAAGGAAATAGAGCAATGGGGAGAAGTAGGGTGAGAGAGCTGGTCTATTCCCTTGACAAGGCATTTAGCAGATACTCCATGCTTATCCAGACAAATGACTATATCGTTGCTGCCGGGCATAAACCTCTTATTCCCATATTCTCTGTTTTTTAATTAACACCCTATTTGTCTTAGATTTTGTGTCAGAGAGAATAGCCACTGAAATAATAGTGAAATTAAACTGAACCCTACAGAACCAGTTAATTGTCTTGTGGTTTAACAAACATGCTGTTTAAATACCATTCTTAGCATTATACATGTTGTGGTCAAGCTCAAGCAGCATTCACAGACATACATAACAGCTACTGGGGGAAAATGCTGCTGGTATATACAATATACCAAGACTTTATGGACATTTGATGATGCTCTTGAATCTATTTTATTCTCTTAAAGTACAACCTTGAACATAATGTGTAGTAGGGCCGTTATTGGGGTGACCATATTTTCAAACTGTTAAATTAATGTTTATTTTGTATTGTTAGCTCTTCGGACACAGCTAGGCGCTGTAGTAGATCAACATCTAACTAACTAGCTGCGGTAGCTAACAGCTAACTAAGTAGCTGCGGTAGCAGGTTTTAACATTTAAACCTCTACGGTTTAAACGTAACGTTAGTTTTTCTCTCATGTGCTCGGGTATATGTTTTAGGTTAACACGTAGTTCACCTAAACATTAAACAATTAACGTTAATCATCCCCAGTACCTTTGGTATTGTATTGTTTTCTTGTCTTCGTGCTGCAGTTTGTTTTGAGACGCCATGTTCTTTTTGAATGTTCCGCTGTTTGTCTCATTAGTCCCGCCCCTAGGACGGGATTGGCTCAAATATCATTCTTATTCATTTGGGTTGTTGGTTGGCAACTATCCGTTGTGGACGCATTCATTGCTGCCATCTACTGGATTGTGACACTGTAGCGCCGGGGAGAATATAATGCACCATACATTGTTATCATCAAACTTAATTTTATCCTAACTTAATGGTAATACATTTTATTTATATTGCACTTTACATTTGCAAAAATTCTCAAAGTGCTATAGTACAGTCATGTATCACATCTAATTAACGTTTCTTCACATTTCTTTATGTCAGAAGACACAGACACAGAAACAGGCAAGACTGAAAAGTTCACAAAGCAAGAGTCCAAACAAGAGACCAAACAGAGATGACCCGTTTAAGGGATCAGGTAGAGCAGGGGTGTCAAACTCATTTTGGGGTGACTTGATGTGGGCATGCGGACGACGTGCATGAGCGCTCACGCGCATTCAGTTATACGCCATTGTTTTTCTGTCTGTTGTCTCAGACACTGCTATAACTACTGTAAATGTTGTTAATATGAAGAAGAATACTTTAATTTTTGACATTAAAAACAAAAAATTGTATTAATTTGTCTCTGCCAGTGCACTTGAAGTTAAGAGTGTGTGGCTTGTGAGGGGAAAACAATCAAACTGCTCTGGTGTAGAGAGCCCTCAGCCCGCCTACTGTATCCGGTAATTTGCACAGGCACAGGCTCGCACATAGGCCGTTTCCGTATCCGTTCTGGACCAGATCTACAACCTGCAAAGCGTCCATTCTAGTCACACGCATGGGCACCACAGACAGTAACATTGCGGCCCGCGACTGAACAAAGCCTCTCTGTGCGTGGGGTAAACAGCATGCATTACATTGACACAAACAATCAGGCACAGAATCAGAGTCCAGGGAATGTGAGCAGAGAATCAGATTAACCAGGAGATCATTCAGATAAAGTTAACTCAATCATCAGGGATTGATGAATGCAGGGTAGTCCGGGAAGAATTAATCACAGCACAATATTTTTTCTATGCTGTGAAGACCTCCAGTAGCCTATTAGCCTATCTCTTTTCTGTGAACAAAAGGCTTGATGCACCTGTCACTGTATATGAAAATGTATTAAGGTAGCGAATGTATATGTGGTCCTTCACCTGTGATTTTATATAAACTGCTTCTCATGAATGAATGAATGAATGAATGAATGAATGAATGAATGGTTTATTTTGATCTTATGCCATTGGAACATTACAAAAGTCATATATTAATCTCTTTTAACATGATCGAAAAGGTATAGAGCGTCGCAGTCCCGCCCCCTGTGTGACAGTAAAACCGAAAAAAGAAGATGATGAATTCACAAAAAGGAATTAATAATACTCTTTTTGTGCATGGCTTTCAATCGTGGCCTTCCAGAGAGAGAGAGGCAGGGAGGAGTAGGATGACGACTTGAGGTGGAGGGTGGTTGGTTGTAACCTGACTCCGCCAGATGGGGCAGCAGAGAGTACACTGGGTTCCCCCCTCCTGCTCCCATCTGGGAACTATCAGGCAGACTTGATGCCCGGCCACAAAACGGCCTGGCCAATCAGCAGCAGCTAGAAGCTAGAAGCTAGAAGCTGCTGCTAGAAGCTGCTAGAAGCTGCTGCTGATTGGCCAGGCCTTTTTGTGGCCGGGCATCAAGTCTGCCTGAGAGTTCCCAGATGGGAGCAGGAGGGGGGAACCCAGTGTACTCTCTGCTGCCCCATCTGGCGGAGTCAGGTTAGGTTGGTTGGGGATCCATCAAAAGCACTTCAAAGCACCTGGAGTTCGACCTCCTGTTGAAAGTGTCTTTCATTACTATTGACATTGCACTCTGCAGCTCTGTTGGAAGCCGCATCCATCCCTGACCTTTCAACAGCACATTCAATGTCTGTCCTCTTCTTCTTTGTGCTCACTCCTCCACTTGAGCATCTGTTACGGGACGTGGCCATCACTGTGCAGTGGTACTTGCGGTAGCAGTGATGCCGGAGCCTGCCGAGAGTCCTCTTGCAGGCCCTGCGGAAGGTGTGTGAGGAGATGCAGAAGAGGAGGGGGTCCAGGGTGCTGTTGATGTACCACAGTGGCAGCGAGAGGTAGGCCTTCAGGATGGTGTAGACGGAGAGGGCAGTGTCAGTCCACGCCACCACGTACACTTGCATCAGGGATGAGGCGATGTCAGGAAAGTTACACACGATGAAAGCCACCACTACTGCACCTAGAAGGATTGTACAGATGTTAGGAAGAAAAAAATAAAACACCTGATATAATGACAATTTTGACCATTTTCAACGTGACTATATTTTGTCATTTTAGGCAAAACATTTAAAACATTGTTAAAAATGGGTAAAAAAAGTGAAAAATCACACCCGTGTGAAGTGAGGGTTGACCACTGTATTTATTGTCATTCGTCATTTAGTGCCCTGGCCTAAACCTAATAGGTTTAGGTTTAGGCCAGGACTCTATTCCCAAACCTTTTAACAATTACTTTCAAACAAATTCTCAAATACACAAACACAACACTAGACAGGCTACTCATCTCCATCCTCCCCTTTTAGTCATAGTCAGTTTTCCATCAAAATACAGAGGTACTACACTATACGACAAATACTTTGCTGGTCAGCAACTATCTTCACTCAATTTATTTAAGAACAAATTGAAGGATGTTCTGATCAATCAGATCACTTAAATTATTCGTATTCTAATTATTCTAATTCTAATCATTATCTTTTACCTGTTTGTATTTGTTATTATTATTACATAATAATATAGAAGCATATTGACAATCAATTTCCGATAATCATGCTGTAAATAATCAAGTCTCGTGTTTTGTTCTAGACTTCTTCTGTATACTATGCAATCATGTTATCTGTCATGTATGTTGCATTCAAATCATGTTTTTTAATGTTTGGTTATTGTACACAGGTTGAGGCCTCATATAAGCCATTTGGGCTTCTTGCCTTTCCTTTTTATCTCCTATATACAGGTTTAATGTTTGTCTTTAGTTCAATGTTTGTTTTGTAAACGCCATTGACAATGAAGGGAAAATTTACGTTATATTGTCCCTCATTACGTCATATTGTCTCTATTGTTAACCCTTAGACAGATTACTACTGGAAAACACGTGGAGTTTTGCATTAGTCTTTTCTGCCCTGTACGTGATTTTCCGTAGTTCTCTTTTTTTATTAATACCAATAAATTAATTCGGTCCGCACCTCTGTATAGAGTATCGAGCATAAATATCAACTACATTTCCCAGAATTCCCGTGTCACGTGACACACGTGTATGCTTTCCTATTGGAAACTGACGCCCAGCCCCCAGTGAACAGGGGGGTTGGTTGACTCCTCCGAGGTGGGCACTGGAGGAAGAGTTTTTCAGCCAGGTTTGCAGTCGCCGCAAAAAAAACAATCTGAAAAATGATCCATCCGTGTCCAGTGGCATTCTCCAGTCCCAGACCGTTGGCCGGACTGCAACATCCACCCTCGCGGATTACACGTGTGCAATGTTTTTTCTTCTCCCCACCGGAGTTACCACCAAGGCTGATGCCTTCGCTAAAAGGTAATTTTATTGTATTCGAAAATGCCCTAATATGACATGTCTAGTAAGCCGATCCCTATATTTGGCCCGAGCCGACCTAGTGCTGATATCAGATAGATGTGGTAGAACCATATATGGATAGATCTAACTGGTTTAGTCATCGTGACAGGCATAGTCGGAGAATATATAACAAGGGTCGGTACTATAGGTGATCGACGTAGCTAACAAAAACATCTGATCAAATGAATGTATTGTACTGTGTCTTTGTGGGCCGAATCGTGGCATCGTTGCATACAAATAGATGTTTGTATAATTAGTATCACGATAAAATAATATGGCGACGTTAGAATGACACCACCAATGAGTGATCGTGCGTAATGTAGCTGCCCAGCGTATATCCAGCACCATCGCGTCACCACATTCCACTGGCTGTTGGCTAGTAGTAGTTGCTAACAAACGCTGCACAAATGGTACTGGCTATTGGCCGGGCCACAAGCCCGGGCAATAGCCAGTACCAATGTTGCTGGATGATTGCGACGCAATGGTGCTGGATATACCCTGGGCAGCTAGCTACATTACCAGCGATCACTCATTGGTGTTTCATTCTAACGTCGCCATATTATTTTATCGTGATACTACTTATACAAGCATCTATTTGTATTTTTCATGCCACGACTCGGCCCACAAAGACACTGCACAATAAAATCATTTGATCGCCAGCAGCCGGGTAAAACGCCATGTAATAGTAGCGTGCACTGACTACAGCTAAAATGTTTATTTATTTTTATATATTTAGAACTGGCATCAGATGAGGAGGAGGAGGAGGATGAAGAGTCAAGACTGCGATGGCGTTCTCCGACACTGAACCGGATTCATTCATTCATTCATTTCAGGGGGGGCAGTTTTTGGGTGTTTTTTTTATTTAGCCTACTCACACATAACCTGACTCCGCCAGATGGGGCAGCAGAGAGTACACTGGGTTCCCCCCTCCTGCTCCCATCTGGGAACTCTCAGGCAGACTTGATGCCCGGCCACAAAACGGCCTGGCCAATCAGCAGCAGCTAGAAGCTGCTGCTAGAAGTTGCTCACAAAACGGACTGGCCAATCAGCAGCAGCTAGAAGCTAGAAGCTGCTGCTAGAAGTTGCTAGAAGCTGCTGCTGATTGGCCAGGCCGTGTTGTGGCCGGGCATCAAGTCTGCCTGAGAGTTCCCAGATGGGAGCAGGAGGGGGGAACACAGTGTACTGACTCTCTGGCGGAGTCAGGTTAACTCACACACACACACACCGTCAAGGACTGGGTTTGGGGACATTTGGGAGGAGTAGCTCTGATCCATAGCTCTAAATGCGCATTTAGAGCTATGGATCAGAGCTAGGGGAGGAGTAACTGTTTTGTATGTAGGCCTATTTATTTTCTGTAATATTTATCATTTTATTATGTTAGTAGTCGTAAAAAAATAAAAGACGCTTTTACAATGAGTTAGACCTGTCATGACTATTTTGTTCACTATTGTGAGGTTTATTGTATATGACTAAGCAAGTTTCAACTGTGATTTACTCTGTAACGGTAGATGGTAATAACTCAATTTCTTTTTTATAATACAGTATACATTCAAGTCTATATTTTGATACATATCATGGGCACCAAGTCATATCAAAACAATGTCCTTGGATGTGTTTTTTATCAAAACTGTGTTTCTTCATAACAGGTTTTTGAGATGCATGCATGAATAGACAAGGTACTGGTAAGACTATGTAAACATGGTATATATCAAAATGTGCGTTAGAATGTCTAATTTTACCCCAAAAAAGAATTGAGTTTATATGATGTTCCAATTTCAGAGCTATGGGGACTTTTAGCTGGATAGGTCAGATTGATCATGACTGACCATGCTATTTATAGATGGCAAAATATCTACAGTGGTACATGTGAGAAACTTTTTATTTTATTTTAATTGAACTAGACAACTCACCCTTTAAAATGAGATATTGCATGGCTATGTACGCCCAGCAGAAAAAAAGTTATTTAGAAAATAAAACTTCAACCGGGCATAACTTTTTTTGGTTGTCCTAGAAACAGAAAACAGTGTAAATGCAGGCTCTTTTAAATGGCTTCCAACACAAGAACTAAACATTTTATCAACTCAGTTAATTTTTCTCCTGGAAGCAGACAAGTCAAGCTTTCTCTGAAGGTCTTTCGTTGTCACACATTCACAACAGAGAATTTTCAATAAATCATTCAAAAACGCCATTCTGCCATAGAGAAGTCTACAAACTATATAGAAATCCTTGAAACGCTCAATTAATGGCATTTAATGTTTGTGTTGGCATCACCATTGCATCACCTAATCAACATGAGTTAGACTTTAATATATTAGCGCCCCTCACTTCACACAGGTGTGATTTTTTTATACTGTGCTAAATCAAATCAAATCAAATCAAATCAACTCAAATCAACTCAAATCAAATCAAATCAAATCAAATCAAATCAAATCAAATCAAACTAAACATGACACTGAGCCACTGGCCTCTGCATGACGTCCACATCCTTTTTAGTGTCTGCTAGTAAATGGATGGCAAGAGCTTCTGTCATGTAAAGGCCAAAATGGGGTTCGTAGTTCACAAATCTGATCACTGTGACATTAAATGTCACAGAATTGACCAATCGCAGTGATTTCTGCTTCTAAAATTTTTAGAAGCAGAAATAACTGCGATTGGTCAATTTGGTTCCATTATACTGTAAGTAAAGTTGATGAGCAGAACAAAAATCACAGCGTGTGATGTATCTCACAATTTGCGTCCTCACTTTTCCATCTTCACTTTTCTGTCCGCATTTTTTGAGGGGCGCTAGGGGCACTAGATCCCCCTATAGATCCCCCCCTCCCCCAGCTGGGATGTTTGTGTTGGTGTTTGGTGTTGGTGATTTATCGGGAAGGCCTAAAAAGTTCATAAAACCTATTGACAAATCTCAAGGTCAGCATCTGTGTTTCTTCTTTTAAATGTCGACAAAAGAGCCCTAGCTATGTGCAGGTGTCTGTCTTAGTTACTTTACAAACTGGCCAGGCTCCTACTTGAGAGGACTTAATGAAGTCCACACCCACAACACCAGAGGGAGTGCAACGAACCATGTACAATCCAGATTCGGCACAAACATAGGACTAAATTATTTTCGCTCCTATGCCACCAAAATGTGGAACGCCCTACCAACAGTCATTAAGACATGCGAATCCCTTGACTCCTTCAAAACCGCTCTCAAAGGGCACCTACGGACGGCTGCAATTCGAAACTGGCCCACGTAAAAAATCTGAATCCCCCCCCTTTTTCCCCCTCACTGTATATGTTTCTTTTCCCTTTTTACCTCTATGATGAATTCCTGTTCTGTTCTTTGACTATATAGAAGTGTCTATTTGTACGTCTCTAAATGTTTTGATGAATTGAACATGGTGGACCCTCTTGTAAACAAGTGTAATGCTTAATTGGGTCGTCCACTCACAGTTAACAGTCTTTGTATTGAGTTTGTGCTTGAAATGTACTGTAATTCTGCAAACTGTTAATACATATTTCAATCAATCAATCAATCAAGTTACCAATAAGCCTCAGGGCTCTCTTCTCGTTTAAAACCAGTTTCCCGTACTGACGGTGCTGCACAACTCTGATACTGCTGCCCGACTCTGTCACGAGGCCACCTCTTCTCTTACGCCCATGTCTTCTCAGGTGGATCAGGATGAGCAGGTACAGGGTAAAGATGGCAACCAGTGGAATCTGGAATTATTGGAGAGTGCTTGTTGACCAGTATACCAGGGTTATTATTAGTGGTGCACGATATAATCGTATAATTCATATCGAAATTTGGCCATAAAAATGCCATATCGGACGGTATCAGATCGGTCTCAAAATATAGTACAGATTATTTTCACAGATATTGATACAATAATAATGTGACCGTCAGTGACTCTGTCGCTTTTGTTTTGTGTATTTCTAATGTTTGAAGGCAGCATAATCCGTATAGCTAATATCGGAATCCGTCAGAATCGGTATCGGCAGATATGACCCCTAGTTATAGTTAAATAAGATAAGATAAACTAAAAGGGAAAAGAGTAATTTTGTTAACTGACACTAGAATAAAAAAGTTTTTGGATTTGAACCTTTGCAAGTTTTTTATTTATTTATTTATTACCATTGAGCCAATAGAGCCTGCTTACATGATCAGGGGATACATTTAATCTTGACCATCAGGTCAATAATCGTGTCAAATCCTAATGTATAAGCATGTTAAGTCTGTTTCCAGTGCCTGTTTTTACCCCCTTTGCAATATTGCCAAACTCAGATCAGTTGTTTCACACCCGGAGTTAGAAATGATCATCTATGCATTTATATCATCATGTATGGATTACTGTAATCCCCTTTTCACCTGTCTCTCCAAATCCTCATTAGACCGCCTGGTTCAGAACGCTGCTGCCAGATTGCTGACCAGGTCCAGGAGATCCTGCTACATCACCCCCATCTTGTTTTACTTGCACTGGCTTCCAGTAAATGATAGAATTCATTTTAAAATTCTTGCCATCACACACAGAACCCTCCATGGCCAGGCACCCCCATATATTTGTGACTTACTCCACCCATATGTTCCTAGAAGGTCTCTGAGATCCTCATCCCAAGCCCTGCTTGTCGTTCCACCAACAAAACTAAAAACTAAAGGTGATCAAGCCTTTGCTAGTTTCGCCCCCAGGCTATGGAACAACCTCCCGGACCACCTGAAATCTGTGGCCTCTGTGGACCTTTTTAAAAAACATTTAAAGACCCACATTTTTAGACAGGCCTTTGCAACATAGTGCTTTATTGATTTCTTGATTTTTACCAGTGCCGTTTTCTCTCTTTACTTTTATTATTTTCATTCTTATTATTAATATTACTATTGTTCCTATTGAAATGTTTTGCTTTTATTGTTGTGAAGCACTTAGTGACTATGATGTCTGCGAAATGTGCTCTATAAATAAAATTTAATTACTTAGTGTCTAGGTGAGACTTGAACTTTGACACGATCTAAATGTCTCAATAGAAGAGCAGGGAGACAAAACAATACAAGCACCCCGATTGTATACGTTATATTGCATTAACATTCTCAATCTCTACCTTACAGATTGGACAAAGTGTAATTGTATTAATTTAAACAAAGGTACAGTGCTGCTTTAAGTATAATTATTCTGATGCCAAAATTATTATAGTATTTTCACTCTATATAAAATTGTGAATTGAGGACTTTTACTTTTACACGTATTTTCTACAGTATGGTATTGATACCTCTTCAGAGTCCAGACTCTTAACCCGTAGCACTAGTCGTAGCATTTGCACTAGCCTCGACGACCCTGCAGCCATATGCAAAGTCTGAAAATAATATATATAATGTGTATATGAATATTCACAGGGCATTTTCTCAGCTTTGGGTATTATGGTCAAACAAGTTTCAAATGGTCATATTTCCTTCAAATATTTTCCAATTTCAATGAATGTTATATGAAAGCCTACATTCTGTATAGGCTACTTTAATTATCTGTAAAAAACAGAAAAATGACCAATACCTCCTTGCGGCACAAAGCATTGTACCCAGTCACATATGTAATTTAGATAGCATGTTACCGTACGCAGACAGATGCCATGTCATTATTGATCTGGCATGCAGTGTTTATAGCTTCAATGTACAGATATTCTACTGTTAGAAGGATGATAGGTTCTTGGTTTGCTAGTATTTCTATGCATTTGATGCATTGTGTTCTTCTTGCTTTACTTTAAAGGCCTATTCATACTCCAGTTTTAGGTGATAATGATAAGGTAATGGTACTGATTAGTAAAAACCGAGAGAGGTGCTTGTGTGAGTGGTGACCACCGTGGCGTGACGTCATGTTGCAATTTTGGGTGGTCAGCAATTATGACCAAAAACTGGCCTTAAATCACTCTGGATTAAGAGTGTCTGCTAGATGCCTACATTGGAACATATCTTTACTCAAAAAAAAAAAAAAAAAAAAAAACAACAAACATGGTACTGGTATCTTCAACTCTTACCATAAAGAAGAAGCTTGCCCTCAGCAGTAAGGATCCTTTGTAGACAGGAGCGGGGTCAGGCTCCGTCATCTCACACATGGTGGAAACCAGGAAAGCGTCCTCTGGCTGGGTGGCGGAGTAGTCCCATATGCACGCACGGGCCTGCCCATACACCAGGGCAAAGGGCACTGCCGAGGCCACGGAAATCACCCACACACACAGGAGGCATAGCCGACGACACTTCTGTTGACGAAGGAAGAAGAAGAAGGAGAAGGGAGAATTTACATTAAGTATATTGTTGCTGTTGGGCAGAAACAGCTCATCTCCAAATTTTAACATTTTGTGTTTTTTCGCAAATTAACGTCCTTACTTGATCATACTACTGCGACGCGTCACACAAACGTATCAAAAGTAGCAGATCTACACGCGCTAAACGCAACGCATTTTGAGCTTGTTGATCTGCTACTTTTGCTATTTTTTGAGGGGCGCTAGCCCCTCCTATGCCCAGCTTTCCGGGATTGTGTGAACACAAATATTTGCTTGTGATTGGCTTATTATCCCATAGTGATGATGTGATTAGCTGAGCATACATATTGAATCTAAAAGTGATGGCAAAAAGGTGAAGACGGAAAAGTGAAGACACAAATTGCGATTGGCCTGAATGTGATGATGTATGATGACAAGACCACCCCTCACTTCACACGGGTGTGATTTTTACAGAGAGGATTTGTATACAGGTAGGTATGTATCCTTTTTTTCTTATTTTCTTTAACCACTTGAGCGATGAGTCATGCATAAACAGCAATAATAACAATGAAAATAGCCATTGCAGAGCCTATGGATCTGCTATTTTTGGAATAGGCCAGGGTGTTAACACTGAGGATTCAGAGTCTGACGATGAAATGTTATAGGTTTAATTATAGATTGAAAAGGCCCTCAGCTCAGAACTCAGTAGAATCTGTACCTGGCTCACTGATAAGAAACTTTCACTACACCTGGGAAAAAACAAATCCATTCTCTTCTGTTCAAATAGTTTGATTCTCAGTTAAAGTTAAAGAAAGGATGGTGGAGGCAAATCTTTCCTGTGATAAAATGGCTACGAATGTAATCAAAAAGGTACAAAGTACAGGATCTCCTAACTGGTCAGCAAAAATACTTTGAAGACCCTAACAGGAGCCCTCATACAAGGTTTCTTCGACAATGCATGCAGCTCATGGTACTACAGCACAGCAGCACCTCAAAGGCCTTTAAAACAAGGCTCCAGACATCCTAAAACAAACTGGTCAGGCTACTACTTGGCCTAACTCCCAGAACCCACCTCACCCCCGCTCATTTTGATAGGTTGGAATGGCTTAGGGTTGACGACAGAGTACAGCAACTTGTTATGGGCCTGGTCTTCAAGATTCGCTACACTACTAATCCTACTATCCGTTATATTATGCATAGGCTATGTGTGGTTTGGGCGTTACAATAATGAAACCAATCACCGTGCCACATGCCATTGCCTTTAAGAGAATACTGCGCAATTCATTATCCATTACCCATTATCGCCAGTGATATCTTGCTTTACAGTTTACACTATGGCCCATGGAAGAGCCACACGCATCGCTGCCTTGGAATAAATTGATAATTGATACAGACAGAGGGTTCTTTAGTTTGTCCAGCTCTTCTATCTATCATCCACGATTCCACTCCGCGACCAACACAGTCTCACTCGCAATAAAGCAGGGACTTTGTGCTTCAATCAATCAGCTGACAGCACTGTCTGTCTGTCTGTCTGTCTGTCTGTCTCTCTCTCTCTCTCTCTCTCTCTCTCTCTCTCTCTCTCTGTGCATAGAGCACCGAAGTCCTGATGTCACTGTCAGTAGAGGGCGCCAGTCCACAGGTTTGTGTACTTTCTATTTGCATTGAAGATCTCTTCATACTGTATAAGAACTGTGTTTGAAAAATAAACAGATCATCCCGGCCTTTTCACTCATATGGATATGAAGCATCGACTGAAGGTGGAAATGTACAAATATACCCAAAGAGTAACGCAATAAGCGCTAGAAACGAGTCAAACAACCCAGAGACTACATTTCCGGGTAGGCCGGGTGGCTGCAGCTGCCCGTCGCACAACATAAACTGACATGTTAATTACGTTTTTTGTACGTTTTTTTATTGATATTTAATTGAATTTAATTTAATAGTCGAGTCTGACCAACTGTTTGTTCAGAATCATCGAGGCGGCCGAGGGCAGCATCCTCATCGATGGCACGGACATCTCCTCCATAGGCCTTCATGACCTGAGGAGCCATGATCAATGCCATTTGGCTATTCTGAGTGGCCAAACAGCATTGACCACGCCTCCAGGTCTTAAGTTAAGTAATAAGACCTGGTACTTAAGACACGCATAATACTGCCCATATATCTCTTGTCTCGCCGCGGCCTCAAACGGCCCTCAGGAAGCTTTGTATTGTGACTCCTGAAATCTGTGGCCTCAGTGGACCTTTTTAAAAAACATTTAAAGACCCACCTTTTTAGACATGCCTTTGTAACATAGTGCTGTATTGATTTCTTGATTTATTTTTGCCAGTGCGTTTTCTCTTATACTTTTTGATATCGCTATTTGTATTACTACACAAGCACTGCTAACACACTACCAACACCACTAAGAACAGGAGGAGGAATTATATGTCGTCTCTGTCAGGCGGAAACCTGTTGTCCAAAACTGTTACTTTTCATGATTCAAATTCAAAAGCAGCACCATGTTTTTTGCTCATTTTGATGCTTTTGTGTGACACTCGATCAGTGGTTTTCAACCCTTTTCACATCAAGGCCCATTGTTTATTGGGTATTTGAGCCACGGACCACCATTTCATGACATTTAGCCTCTCAGACCCAAAACTTACATAATATTCTGTTGTCCTTTTGATAAGATTTTGTCCACAATTCCATGTTGTATTGATTGTTGGTACCATAGAAGAGACAACACAACAGGCAAACGTTGAATTGTGTAGACTTATAAGGGTCCATTTGGTTACCAGCTCTCCATCATATTGTCAATTACTTGCATGAGAGGGGGAGAGGTTGTGGAGTCAGCTGCTTTAGCAGACAGTTTGAAGGTCCAATGGAGTTAGGTGATTTTGTCTGAAGCACTTTTTAATACTTTTCATTGGTTCCAATTTTTTATAACCAACACAGAGATGTAAAGGGTGTTCAAAAACTGAAAAATGGAGTTAGGTGGTTTTTGCCAGACAGCGACGATGACAGTGAATTAATATCTCCTTCCATGCAGTTAGAAGCACGTTGTGTACCTTCAGAGTGCAGAGAGGCCACATGGTGTGGCAGATGGCCACGTAACGTTCGCTGGTGAATGCCATGATTACCCAGCTGGTGGTGGCACAGTAGATCTGCCGTACCATGAAGTAGGCCTTGCATAACGTCTGGCCCAAGCGCCACGGGTAGCTCTCCCAGTAGTACCGGTACAAAGTCACTGGTATAGTCAACAGCTGCAGAAGGTCTAAGCCAGAGAATCATAGCATTATTAACAAATAGCTCGAGTCCGGAGATAATGAGTGCCAGTTTCTGAGAATTGTGGATAATGGAACTATAGGGAACAGGGAGTCATGCACACTGACAAAAACAATGTATTTAGAGTACAATGTTTAAGTCCCTCGGACCTTCATCAGGCATGAATAAAATATGTAGTAGTAGTAGCAAAAACGGTACAAACTGTGATGCGGCCAGGCTGAGGAGGTAGAGAGAACTAGTGGAGTAGTGTACCTGATGCCACCAGGCTGAGGAGGTACAGAACTAGTGGAGTAGTGTACCTGATGCCACCAGGCTGAGGAGGTACAGAACTAGTGGAGTAGTGTACCTGATGCCACCAGGCTGAGGAGGTACAGAACTAGTGGAGTAGTGTACCTGATGCCACCAGGCTGAGGAGGTACAGAACTAGTGGAGTAGTGTACCTGATGCTGCACTGAACTACACTGGCTTCCTGTCAAGTTCTGTATCAATTATAAACTCCTCCTCCTCACCTACAAATGTCAAAACGCCCTGACTCCACAGTACCTCTCATGCCTCCTCCATAAACCTCCTGTGACACGGAAACTTGGACCTCCTCTCTGTCCCCAAGGCAGTCAAGCGAACCTTCAGGGACAGAGAGTTCAGTGTGGCAGCCCCCACCCTGTGGAACTCTCTCCCAATAGAGATTCGCCATGCTCCAACACTGGACTCTTTTAAGGCTGCCTTGAAAAGACACTTTTATTCTCTTAGGCTTATGACATATAGTTGTTGATTGTTGTTGGTACATTTTGTAAAGCGTCCTTGGGTTCATGAAAGGCGCTATATAAATTCAAGCTATTATTATTATTATTATTATTATTATTATTATTATTATTATTATTATTATTATTATTATTATTATTTGATGCCACCAGGCTGAGGAGGTAGTGGAGTAGTGTACCTGATGCCACCAGGCTGAGGAGGTAGTGGAGTAGTGTAGTAGTGTACCTGATGCCACCATGGCTGAGGAGGTAGTGGACTAGTGTACCTGATGCCACCAGGCTGAGGAGGTAGTGGAGTAGTGTACCTGAATCCACCAGGATGAGGAGGTAGTGGAGTAGTGTACCTGATGCCACCAGGCTGAGGAGATGGTGGAGTAGTGTACCTGATGCCACCAGGCTGAGGAGGTAGAGGAGTAGTGTACCTGATGCCACCAGGCTGAGGAGGTAGTGGAGTAGTGTACCTGATGCCACCAGGCTGAGGAGGTAGTGGAGTAGTGTACCTGATGCCACCAGGCTGAGGAGGTAGTGGAATAGTGTACCTGATGCCACCAGGCTGAGGAGGTAGTGGAGTAGTGTAGTAGTGTACCTGATGCCACCAGGCTGAGGAGGTAGTGGAGTAGTGTACCTGATGCCACCAGGCTGAGGAGGTAGTGGAGTAGTGTACCTGATGCCACCAGGCTGAGGAGGTAGTGGAGTAGTGTACCTGATGCCACCAGGCTGAGGAGGTAGTGGAATAGTGTACCTGATGCCACCAGGCTGAGGAGGTAGTGGAGTAGTGTACCTGATGCCACCAGGCTGAGGAGGTAGTGGAGTAGTGTACCTGATGCCACCAGGCTGAGGAGGTATAGTGGTCAGTGGAGTAGTGTACCTGAATCCACCAGGATGAGGAGGTAGTGGAGTAGTGTACCTGATGCCACCAGGCTGAGGAGGTAGTGGAATAGTGTACCTGATGCCACCAGGCTGAGGAGGTAGTGGAATAGTGTACCTGATGCCACCAGGCTGAGGAGGTAGTGGAGTAGTGTACCTGATGCCACCAGGCTGAGGAGGTAGTGGAGTAGTGTACCTGATGCCACCAGGCTGAGGAGGTATAGTGGTCAGTGGAGTAGTGTACCTGAATCCACCAGGATGAGGAGGTAGTGGAGTAGTAAGTAAGTAAGTAAGTAAAGTTTATTTATAGAGCACCTTTCACAGACAATTACAGTCACAAAGTGCTTTAACAACAATAAAATTAAAACAAGTCAATAGTCAATAAAACAAGTCAAGAACTAAATCACTAATAAAGTAAGACAAAATAGAAAATAGAAAAAGTAGAGTAAAAAATAAAGCAATCAACATTTAACCAGGCCGGCTATGGAAAGGCCTGTTTAAAAAGGTGAGTTTTCAACAGTCCTTTGAAAATGTCCACAGAATCCACAGTTCTTAGGTGGAGTGGGAGCTCATTCCATAGCCTAGGGGCAAAACCTGCAAAGGCTCGATCGCCTTTGGTTGTTTGTTTTGTCTGAGGAACAACCATGCAACAAAGCCTGTGATGTGGATCTCAGTGACCTTCTGGGCACATACGGTTGGAGCAGGTCAGGGAGATAAAGAGGTGCCTGGCCATGGAGGGCTCGGTGTGTAATGAGTCTGACTAGGATCTTAAAATGTATTCTGTAATTAACTGGGAGCCAGTGTAGGGAGGCAAGGACGGGTGTTATATAACAGGATCTCCTGGACGTGGTCAGCAACCTAGCAGCTGTATTCTGAACCAGTTGCAGGCGATCTAATGCGGTTTTAGACAGACAGGTAAACAGAGAATTACAATAATCAAGACGTGATGACACAAATGCATGGATACTAGTTTCTAACTCCGGGTGTGAAACAACTGATCTTAGTTTGGCAATGTTACGAAGGTGATAAAAGCAGGTGCGCGATACAGAATTAACGTGTTTGTCTAAAAGCATGGACTGATCTAAAATAATGCCAAGGTTTCTGGGGTTGGTACATATGTTCTGTTTTAATGACCCAAGGCGATCGGCAACGTCTGCAGCAACCCTACTTGGGGCAACAATTAGAACTTAGAGTAGTGTACCTGATGCCACCAGGCTGAGGAGGAAGTGGAGTAGTGTACCTGATGCCACCAGGCTGAGGAGGAAGTGAAGTAGGTGTACCTGATGCCAGGCTGAGGAGGTAGTGGAGTAGTGTACCTGATGCCACCAGGCTGAGGAGGAAGTGGAGTAGTGTACCTGATGCCAGGCTGAGGAGGAAGTGGAGTAGTGTACCTGATGCCACCAGGCTGAGGAGGTAGTGGAGTAGTGTACCTGATGCCACCAGGCTGAGGAGAAAGTGGAGTAGTGTACCTGATGCCACCAGGCTGAGGAGGAAGTGGAGTAGTGTACCTGATGCCAGGCTGAGGAGGAAGTGGAGTAGTGTACCTGATGCCACCAGGCTGAGGAGGAAGTGGAGTAGTGTACCTGATGCCACCAGGCTGAGGAGGAAGTGGAGTAGTGTACCTGATGCCAGGCTGAGGAGGAAGTGGAGTAGTGTACCTGATTCCAGGCTGAGGAGGAAGTGGAGTAGTGTACCTGATGCCACCAGGCTGAGGAGGTAGAGGCGGATAACACTGACTCTCATGCGAGCATCCATGATGAGCGTCACCAAGCTCACACCGTTGAACAAAATCTGTAGGAGACAACGACAGAACCGAAGGCGCTAAGCTAGGGCCTAGAGCAGCGTTTCTCAAATTGGGGCGCCTGTAGAGCCGGCTAAGTAGCTAGCCTATAGCAGTTTGCATGGGAAGTTTTCAGGCATAGTAAATCTATAGCATTAACAAAAATACAATAAAATCTACTTGCGCAACCATTTTCAACCTTATAAATTTGTACTATATTATAATGAGCATTAGGGAGGACCAATTATAAGAAGATACGTTGAAAATGGGTGAAGTGAAGGTGAAGTTGAATCTTTTGCAATATTTCCCCGGATGAAGTCATTGCACAATCAATCATACCCCAAGCAAGAAGATGACACTGTAGAAGATGGTCATGGGGACTGCCACAGCCAGCGGTTCTCTCTTGGCGATGCTGATGTTGAGCTCGGGCACCGGGTTGACACATGGGTAGATGACATCACAAGAGAACACCAAGGGTGGTTTCTCTGTCCCGTTCATGCCTTGTCAGCCTGAAGGAAAAAAAGATGCAAGTAGTCTTTACAACCTTGGGTGGGTGGGTTCACAGCACTGGTTTTAAATGTCCGGTCGTGGGAGCACCAATTAAGGGGTCCAAATGGACCCTTACAGGTCTGTAACTTTGAGAATGTACAGATGGAAATCTACGGGTCACTATAACTCTGACAGTACGTTTTAACAGCGGGCGAGAGCCAGACAGATTTTCCGGAAGTCCATTATTTTGTCAATGGGACCTGGCAACTAATGGCGATAGCTGCCTGGCGATAGCAGGCGAACAGGCGATGGTCGAAAAGTGAATGGGCGGAGGAACGTTGGCCGAAAAGATGAAAATAATTCATCTTTTGGGCAACGTCGTCCAGCGATAGTGGGCGATTGGGCGATAGCCAATGAAATTCAAGTGTCGCTCACCGTTGTTTTCCCGCTGTTAAAACGCACTGTGAGAGTGTACAAATGGAACCTTACGTGTCTCTAACTCTGAGAGAGTACAAATGGAACCTTACGTGTCTCTAACTCTGAGTGTACAAATGGAACCTTACGTGTCTCTAACTCTGAGAGAGTACAAATGGAACCTTACGTGTCTCTAACTCTGAGAGTGTACAAATGGAACCTTACGTGTCTCTAACTCTGAGAGTGTACACATGGAACCTTACGTGTCTCTAACTCTGAGAGTGTACAAATGGAACCTTACGTGTCTCTAACTCTGAGAGTGTACAAATGGAACCTTACGTGTCTCTAACTCTGAGAGAGTACAAATGGAACCTTACGTGTCTCTAACTCTGAGAGAGTACAAATGGAACCTTACGTGTCTCTAACTCTGAGAGTGTACACATGGAACCTTACGTGTCTCTAACTCTGAGAGTGTACAAATGGAACCTTACGTGTCTCTAACTCTGAGAGTGTACAAATGGAACCTTACGTGTCTCTAACTCTGAGAGAGTACAAATGGAACCTTACGTGTCTCTAACTCTGAGAGAGTACAAATGGAACCTTACGTGTCTCTAACTCTGAGAGAGTACAAATGGAACCTTACGTGTCTCTAACTCTGAGAGAGTACAAATGGAACCTTACGTGTCTCTAACTCTGAGAGTGTACAAATGGAACCTTACGTGTCTCTAACTCTGCAGAGTTAGAGACACGTAAGGTTCCATTTGTACTCTCTCATGAGAGAGTACAAATGGAACCTTACGTGTCTCTAACTCTGAGAGTGTATAAATAACCAACTTGACCAACTGAACACAGAGGACTTTACAGTGTAGATGAAAAAAAACAACATTTATTCAGCGCCCCTTTATCCAAAGCATTTACAATGTGCATTACATTCACTAAGACTGTATTAAGCCTTATACTGTATGTCTAGCATTAAACTAGCATTGGGTTTTCATAAGAATAGTAGGCTATAGGCAATTTGTTTTAATTAATGCAGAAATATTATCATTTTAGGTTTAGATATATATAGAATAGCCAATTATGTTTTACCCATTATCTCCCCAATGTATAGTAGTCCGGCAGCCACCATGCTTCTTTGGTTTAAAGTGGGACATTTGTATAGTCTTTTTTATTGGCCTAAAATATGTCAATATACATACATTCATGAATCCACTTGCTGACCGGCTGTTAGAATTGGGCAAAAAAAAATGTCATTAACATTCTATGGCAGGTTTATTGTACAATTGACAGTGACTCTGTATTAACAATACAATACATACTGGATCATATGAGGCAGAGACTTACCTTCTTGAGCTGGAGAAGCAAAGTGAAACGGCTCTGTGGCCGCATGCAGAATCAAAGCGCTTTAATAGCTTCAATCTAACCGAGACCCCCCCTACCTCTCTCCCTCTCTCTCTCTCTCTCTCTCTCTCTCTCTCTCCCCCAACCTCCGTCAATAACATGATGCACATTATGAGCCTCGATCTGTGTGTCATATAAGGTGTGTCCTTCTATTCCAATGGTTCTCAACCAGTGGTCCGAGGACCACCAGTGGTCCCTTGAGGGGTTCCAGGTGGTCCCCAGCTCAATGATGAAGAGTTGGTAACCGAATGGACCCTTATAGATATTTAACTCTTAAGAGTGTAAAATGGTTTAATTTTACGCTTTAGAGTTACATTATCAGTGCCGGCACGGCCGTCGCTTATACATTCAATACGCACTGTGCGTAGGGCAACACGCCGAGGGGGGAGGGGGGGGGGGGGTGGAAACAAAATGTGCCAAAAAGTACCAAGCCGACCCTCAAAATAACAATTTTGAGCAAAAATCGTATCCAACGACAACTAAATATTCTAAGTAAAAAAGAATAGAGGCGAGCCGAGTGCTTCTGAGATACAAAAAAAGGTGATGACTCATGAGTAGGGGTCCCATCGGAACAGGCTTCATGAGTAGGGGTCCCATCGGAACAGGCTTCAAGCACACTCTTGAGCAAGGATGAATTTAAAAAGCCTTTATTAACTTGACATGCAGGGCTATGCATATTACATGAGTGTGCTTGAAGCCCGTCCCGATGGGAGTTGGGAACCCTCTTCATTACAATATTCTAAGTCTTGGGTCTGAGATGCTGAATTTTGTAGTAGATGAGAGGGTATAAAGGCACAATTAAGCTATCGCATCTAATGAACATAATGAAGTGATCTCTCTGTCCCATTCTGACGTGCACACAGTACGCAAGAGAGAAAGAGAGACAGACAGATAAAGCCTGCAGTGGGGTCTGCTTGACCCTCAAGAATGGTCAAGTATCTTCTGACTGAGACAGCATCAATTCCAGCCCATGATGGCAGAATTGAGATTACTGGGAACTGTCCAATTCCAGAAAGTCCAATACAAGAAAGTACCCATTCAAATGGCTTGTTTCCCTACAGACTCAGAGACTCAGTCATAAAATCATTCATGGTAAATGGTAAATGGTGCATTTATATAGCGCCTTTATCCAAGGCGCTTTACAGAGATTGTGCATTACATTCACCCATTCATACACCGATGGTAGCGGAAACCATGCAAGGCACCAACTAGCACATCAGGAGCAATTAGGTTCAGTGTCTTGCTCCACAATTCCTTGATCATTGATGGGAAATATGACATTCACTGTACAATAAATGTAATCATTGCAGATTGTGTTTTATGTGAAATCTAAAGCCATGTTATGAGCTTGTAGACCTGCTATCTTTTAACAAAGAGATCCCCTGGGGGGGACTCCGGTTTTGATTTTATTTGAGTTTGATATGAAATCTATAGGGTCTAACTGGTTAAGTGGCAAAGAAGGCCAGAAGTGGCCAGCCAGCGATCTAGCCTAACCTCATTTTGCAATAGCCGACAGTGGCATTTAGGTTAGGACTCTAGGTTATGGACAGCAAGCAATAGCTTTGAATTGATGAAACTGGGAAGCAAGGTTATAATAGTGCAACCTTCCCTGAAAAAGCGAGTGCCAAGTTAATCCTGCACCGTTTTCCAATTTGGGATTTAAATCATATTTGATTGTCTATAGGAGCCCTATACACAAAGCAACCAGAAACATATGATAAAATATGTAGGCCTTTAGGCTATGGTACAAACCAGAAACTCCAGTTTGTGAGCAGTGGCTGAGCATTGTGGAGGAGTTATTCACTGAAAAATGGGAGAAATGGATTGAATATAGAAATCAACAGGACGGCACTGATGATAACAATGCACTCGTTAATGGACTGGAATACGTTGCTTATTAATGATGAATACGAACCCTTACACTGTGACTGTACTTTTGTTTACCTGCAAAAAAAAAAGTAAAAAAAGAAAATAGAAAAAGCAAAAAAAAAGCAGAACGTTTTTGTCACTTCTAATTCTGATCTATTAATACTGTAAAATGCCTATAATCTATGATTATCAGGTAGTCCTAATATCTCTACACCTAAAAGCATCAGCAATGACATTGTTATTGTATTCTATAGGCCCATACAGTCTAAAATAAATGCAGTAATGCTGTGTAATACACAACAATTTGTGTGCCGTTCTTAATGAATAATCATCAGAAGCTATATGGAAAACAATGTGGTTCCAGTCAGTCAAAATCGCCACACACACTGTTCAAAAAAGTAAATAAATATATGAAATTGAGAATAAGCTGCTAATTGATTCATTAAGTATTAATTTAGAATGTCACACAGTAGTGTATTGTACTTACCATAGAAGGCTTATGGTTTTGAGCCATAGAGAAATGGGGATCCACTCATAATTTCGATGCCACACATCACAAACCATCAGGTTTTAGCTATTTCTGGGTCTTGGGTCTCTTGAGTGGATGTTATGTCCAAATAAATGACTCACCTAATTGAGTTCATTCAAGGCACTATGATACAATGTCTCGCTAGATTTGTTTTTTAATGTATTTGCCACTGTTGACCTGCATTTTTGCCATGAAAATACTTGTGTAAGTGTTGTTGCTGTTGTTGTTGCTGTTTCTTGTTGAGACCGAAGACAAATTTCCACAGGTGGACAATAAATTAAACTAACTAACTTGCAACAAAACCTGGTTAAAGAATGGGATGCCATCCCACAGCAAAATGTGTCTAGGTTGGTGAACAGGATGAGGAGGTGCCAAGCTGTTGTGGCTGATTTTGGATATTCTACCCACTACTGAGTTCCATAACACTGAGTGGAAAAAAAGTGTTTTTCCCCTTATTACTATGGGAGAGTGCAATCATCCAATCCACTAAGCAACTTAAAGCAAGGGTTGAATACCAACCATTTTGCCATTTTGGCACATTTGTTGGAGGTGCTTACCCACATATTTAGCAGTATTGCTCATTCCACGAATGCCCGATCCTTACAATCTATACCTTGTTGTACAGGTGACAACGATCAACGATTAAAATGATATAAAACACTAAACTATAATGAAAAACCCAAAACTATTATAACCTTGCTGGGAAGGATGAACAAATAGTTACATTTCCATTCTTTTAATTGTTGTTTTTACTGCCAACTTTCCTCTTGTGACTTTTGAATAAAAAACCTCTCAACAAACCACAGCTGTGTTTCACATGCCTTAAATGAGTTTCTCTCCATTCTGAGAGGCCTTGAACCATGAAAGAGTTGTTAAATGATTTATAATGAGTTGTTAAAATGTTCCTTTGAAACCTTTTGATTAACTTTTGATTTCACATGCTTTTATATCAATTGTTATACCGCACAAATCTTTATGTATTAACCTCTAACAATAGTTATTATTATTGTTGTATAATAAGGTTGTTTGTTACAAGTTCCAGGTCATAAATTAGCCATTGATTGTGTTCTGGCTCAGCATCTGATGTCATTGAAAAAGTTTCGCCCGAGGCCAAACTTACTGTATACTTGCCGACCCCTGGCTTAAGGGGAATGCATAGATAACAGACCAGTTCGTTATAGTTTCTGAACTCATATTTACCGGTATTTATTTCAGCAGTGTTTAATCCTGCTACAGTTTAACAAACAAAATCAAGCAGAATTGATATTATTCACATACAAAAACAAAATATGATTTCAATGTTGAGAGCCTATAAATAAAAACGTTGCATTTAATAAATCCTTCACATTGCAATGCAGTCATTCATATTTAAACCACACGGATGTGTGTTTTGAATGTTGAACTACAGTTCTTCTCCACAGGTTTGGTTCTCAAAGTGGGGTCCGGGTACTTCCGGGGGTCCTTGCGGGTGTTCCACAGGGTCCCCAGCAAAATTAGTTATTATATTATAGCATCACAATCACTTTAACCATAAGACCTGATGCCGTTTCTACAAATGCCTTCTAAATCAGTTGTTCTCAAACTTGTTCGTGCTTAGGACCCCCAAATTGATATACTGGTACATTTGGTCACTGACCCCCCCATCTGATCTTTCAAAAATGTAAAAAAACAAAACAAAGTACAAGCTTGCATCGAAGTGACACGCTGTGAGCTTGTAGATCTGCTATTTTTGAATAGCCAACTTAACTATAAAATCTAAAGTGACACACAGATGCTTTCCCGGTTTTAATGGGTTAAACCTGTTTAATACAACTTTAATATACTAATAATTAACAAGTAGTGAAAATATAGGTGATCTACAAGCTCACAAGAACTTGGATAGATCTGCTATTTGCACTAGTTTGGGTCCCGGGCAAACGTCTAATCTCTCTTTTGGGTCTCGACTTGAAAAGTTTGGGGAACCACTGAAATAGAGTAAAATTGTAAATGGCCAGGCGTATGATTAAAGCACTGTGACAGTGACATCTACTCCGGATATCCCAGCGTCTCTTGCCATGGCATAGAAGTGTCCTTGTTTCTCAAACAGGTTACTGGGGGAGTCAAACTCCACGATTTTACCAGCGTCCAGCACCATCACTCTGTCAGAGAGAGGGAGAAAGAGGAGGGAAATGTATAATCGTCTGTCAGGGTGGAAACCTCATTGTGAAATGAAAACAGCAAAAGTAGCAGATCTATATGAGCTCGAGCTAAATTTGATACTTTTGTGTGACGCCAGTAGTATGAACCAGTAGGGCGTTTTTTAAATGCCAAAAGTTAAAATATGGAGATAAGAGGTCTCTGCCCGACAGCGACGATGTACACATCATAATTATGTTGTTATCGGGCAAAAACAGTTATTATTGAGTCACAAGCTCAAGCTCACAACGGAACCAGAGAAAAATATGCATGAACCTTTATTGAGTCACAAGGACTCAGGAGATCCTTCTATTCTTAAAGATGTAACTCCTTCCACATACGTGGAATGGATCCAAACAGCCATAATGCTGGGCAGGAGACTGTTAGTCCAATTATGGAAAACAGCCCACGTACCATCAATCACAGAATGGCATAATTTACTTAACAGAACAGCATCATATGAAAGAGTATCCTTCTCTATGAAAGGTAGATCAGTTCCACCAGAAGTGAGACAGATTCCTTCTTTATGATATCACTATGTAATGAGTCATTACTAAAGACTACTGGCTGGCCCCCCCTTACAGTAAGTAGATCCTTGCCTGCTCACATGTCTTTATCGAGAATAACACTATTTCCCCTTCCTTCCCTCCTAGTTATGTTTTTCTTCTGTTTTTGTATTACTACAGTACATATAACTGTTTGTTTTTTTTACTGTCATAAAAAACAAAAATCTTTCAAACATTGCAAAAATAGCTTGTATTGCACAGTGCGCATCACAACCTGCATTGTGAGCTTGTAGATTGGCTATATTTGCGTGACACTGTCATATTACGAAGTATAAGATAGGCCATTGAATGGAACAAACAATAGGCCATGGAGTGGAACAAACACCCACAATACCTTCGACAGGAAGACTGTAGACATTTTTAAAGCACAGCTCAAGACCTATACTTACTATACTTACACTCTTGCTTTTAGTTGAGCTTTTAAAATAAAAAACGACAAGAACGGCAAATTGGATGTTTACTGGATCCATCAAACCCAGTGACATAGAAATAGACAAAGCAGCACACCAAATTGCACCTTCTAAAATGATCTTTAATTGGCAATAGAGAGAGAGAGAGCGAGATAAATCATTATAATGTGAACTATTACCACTACCCCAAATTGCTCCTGATGTGCTGGTTGGTACCTTGCATGGCTTCCGCTGCAATCAGTGTATGAATGTGTGTGTGAATGGGTGAATGTAATGCACAACAATGTATGTAAGCGCCTTGGATAAAGGCGCTATATAAATGCACCATTTACCACTACCATTTATGTGCCACTCGGTGCAAGCAGCGAAACGTTGTTGTGGTATGGTCTGCGAGTGCCTAACAACAGCAATACAATGTATTACATCACACCCAATCTGGGAAGCCATCGGCAAAAAATAAAAACATTTACATTACAATTCCCTTCAGCTGCTGCCTGCTGAATCTGTATACACCCAACCTCGGAATACAAGATCTCCATATTCCCATCAATGCATCCATGGCAATGCTCCCCCCAAACTTAAAGATGGAGTGCCATATGTTTTGTCATGTGCTATGTGACCCCCAGGTGTGGTTAGAATATTGAAATATGTTATGTCTTCCCTGTGTATTTTTGGTTTCTCAAAAGGCCCAATCGAGGCCCAGGTCAAGAACTCCTCAAACCTGTAGCACCCCCCCCCCCCCCTGCATAATACAAATGATGTCTATAGTGAGCAACAAATTAAAATATCTAGTTTAAGAAGTGCATTAAGCTTATCAATATGTGGCCATTCCAGAAGTGTGTACATAAATATCTAACTGTGCAGGTAAATATTGTCAGATAATATACAGCATTAATCGTCAAAATGCAAAAACTCATAGAGCGCCAGGAGGCACGCCCTAATAATGATAAATATAGCTGCAAGCAGCGATAACAGGGACCAATAATTCAGTATGTTGAGCACAGTTTAGTGTGTTCAACTCTTTGCAGAGGTGTGCCATCGAAGCTGTGAATAGCACAGGAATGAGATTTAGGAGATAAAATGATCAGGTCAGGGGATGAAGTCCCCAAGGATTTTCTTCTTGAATGGGGGGAGAGATTGTAGTGGGGAGGAAGAAAGCTGTTTGGAAAGGAAATTGTTTACCATAATTATTCTGAGGTACAGTCTTGGTAGGTACTGTGGCAGTGGATGTTGGTATGATGATGGAAGATGGTGTGCCCTTTTTACATGGGCGTGTGCAGTCAGATAGACACTAGGTGGTGCTAGACTCTAGCACCACTTTTGAAAGTTCGTTTTTTTGTACACCGTGTTTAAAGCTTAAGCTTTAAAGCTTCTAACATTATTTATGCCCCAAAGTGTAATTTTGCCAGATGTCACGTCTCCCACATGTGCCCGCTAGATGCTCCCTTTCCCTCGTGTGCCCCTCCCTTCCCTGAGTTCTCTCAACGTGACTGCAGCGTGCAGCCAGCGAGCAATGAAAGGCTTCATATGCCCTGCCCAGCAGGCTCGGCTCTCATTATTGAATCATCGCCTTCTTCTCCTCCAAAACGGACCAAAAGTGCCTAAATGAAGTGACCACGTCAACCAGCCAGGTCAAATTAAGAAGAGTTGTTTGTATTGTTAACCCCTACTGACAGTGCCTGTGCCAATAATAACTGCCACTGCATCCATTTAGTCTCGTTTGTGAAGAATGAAAGAAGTCTCAACCACCGCAGCTGAGCTGAGCCTAATTAGTGAAACAAAAGACAAACATCTAAAATGTTGTGCGCGCAGGCGACGCATGGCGTGCGTGCATGCGTCACGCATGTGCCCTTTTTGTGGGCTTTAAGCACTGCCTTTTGATTTGATGCAATGGCGCGTGCGTGCGTGCGTGCGCGCGTGCATGCGTGTGTAATAAAGTATTAACAACAACATTGGATCTATTGGGATAGAGTTATTCTTTTCTTTCTCCGTTCCCTGAAAAGCAAGGGTTTTGGCGTACAAGGTTTTTACCTGACAACGACCATAATGAAATGTGCAACGTGTACAGTAATATGGGTGCTATTTTCCTATTTGTTCAACTAGCCAATCTACATCGACATGTTGTGAGATTCTATATTGGGTATTCAAACTATTCAAAAATGTTATTAGTAGAAGAAAAGGCAAAGAAGAAGAAGGCATAAGGGATAAGGCACTGACAAAAATAGGGCCCCATGTCTCCTATGATGAACAATCATCTTTTTTACCTGGAGCTGTCCATGATGGTGTGCAGGCGGTGTGCGATGGTGAGCACGGTGCAGTCGGAGAACTCCTGGCGGATGGTGGCCTGGATCAGGTCGTCCGTCTCCAGGTCCACGGCCGCTGTGGCCTCGTCCAACACCAGGATGCGAGACTTCCTCAGCAGGGCCCGGGCCAGACACAGCAGCTGCCTCTGGCCGATGCTGCGGAGGACACAGCACACCACGGACACATTGATGTAACAATGTGGTTGGCATATGCAATGCCAGTTGGCATCACACGGCGGTGCTTCCCTTTGTTTTTGCTTCAGTCACTTCCACTACTATTCTTGTAGTATGTTGTCGCGAGAAATGGCACTATTGTATGTTCCTGTTGCTGATTAAATATATTAGTGCCGTTTGATCTGGCTTCATATGGTCAATGTTTACATTACTGGCTGCTAACTAAACCAGCCGTGTTGACGTTATATCCGTGGTCTGTCAATTACCTGGACTAACTTCTTCCACTCGTGTTCCCAACACATTACACCCTCCATCTGGTCAGTAAACCTTACGCGGGGGACTGTTGTGTTGATGGACCCACCTGAGGTTCTCTCCGCCCTCTGCCACCTCGTGGTGTAATCCTTCCTGTAAGCCTCCAACGTAGTCCTTCAGGTGGGAGAGCTCCAGAACGCGCCAGATGTCCTCGTCCGTGAACTTCTCAAACGGATCCAGGTTCATCCTCAGCGACCCAGAGAACAACACTGGGTCCTGCAATCCATACACACCAAAAAGAACGTGGAAAAAGCACTTTAAAAAAAAACTTAAAGCTGTGTTAATAAGACTAAGACTAGACTGAAACTAAACAATTTCAGATGACTAAAATAGGAAATGGTGTACAAATGAACACTAAGACTAAAGCAGAAGCTTCTGTCAAAATCAACACTGGATCAAGGTCATGTACTTATTTCTTGTCATTTGATATACTAAAATGAAAACAAGACATGTTTCATATTACAACTATAAATCCAAACCAAACATTGACTAGGCTAAGACTAAAAATATGTTTTTATATTTAGTCGACTAAGACTAGATAAAGCATTTTAGATGACTAAAATATGACTAATATGACCAAACTAAATGGTGTGTTAATCAAAATAACTTAAAGTAGTGTTAATTTTGTTGACTAAGATTTTTAGATATGTAGTCGACTAAGACTAGACTGAGACTAAAATGACTACAACTAAAAAAGACTAAGACTAAATCAGAATTTTATGTCCAAATTAACGAGTGTGTGTGTGTGTGTGTGTGTGTGCGTGCGTGCGTGCGTGCGTGCGTGCGTGTTCAAGGTTGTACTTTATTGTTACATCTTGTGTACAAGTAAAACCAGTTTTTGTTTGGCTTCCTTCAGACAATGCAGCATTGCAGCAGCATAGATAACATAACATCAAACATATCATGCGTGTGTGCGTGCATGTGTTGGCGTGTTGGTGTGTATGTGCATGTGTGTGGGTGTGTGCAACTGTGCATGCATGTGTGTGTGTGTGTGTGTGTGTGTGTGTGTGTGTGTGTGTGTGTGTGTGTGTGTGTGTGTGTGTGTGTGTGTGTGTGTTATTCCTCACAGCAGTTACAATCATCACCCATAAACGTCTGGAGAACACGAATGGAGTCAGCATTAGTTTCCGCCTGGATGGAAATCTATTTAACATCCGACGCCTCCAGGCATACACAAAGACTACTGCCCTCCAAGTCCGCGAACTCCAGTATGCGGATGACTGCGCGCTGATTGCTCACTCCCCCGAGTCCCTTCAGCATGCCCTCAATGTGGTAGCTGCCACGTACAGAGCTGTCGGTCTTCAAGTTAATATCAAGAAGACACAAAGGCCCTCATTTATCAACCGTGCGTACGCCAAAATATGGGTGTACGCCGAAATTACCGCAATTTTCGGCATTTACGATTTGCGCCAACGTTTGATTTTGATCTTGTGCCAAGACACAAACCACGTCTGGTCGGGACCTGTCGTACGCTTTGTCCTCACCTGTTTTTCTGTCGTAGAACAGCGGAGCAGCATTGTTTGACCAGCTGAGAGGCTGTCACAGGCATCTAAACATATGTATTCACTCCTAAAATGTTTATATAAAACTGTATAGGTATATATGGGCTAAATACATATAAGATGTGTCTTTGTGTCATATGAAATTAGTAGGAGATTTCCAACTTTACAAGTAATTAAAATCGCGCAATTAAAAACAATGTTGCAAGTTAGATGCTTAAGCCATTTAAACAGTGTTTTGCATGAGCGCATACATGCGAGGATGTGGGCTGAAATATTTCCATGACGGGACGTTGGAGAGTACTATAGGCTAGTGCAGTGCTGCAGCTGCGGAGAGTCCCAACGTGGGTAGCCTACTGTAGCCTAATCTACAGCAGGCCGATGTCTTTCTGGAGTTACGGCATGTGCAATCTCCTCCTCGTTTAATAAACCCGACGCGTCGCTCGAATGCCAAATGTACCGTGCCAGCGCAAGTGGGAACAGCATCGGAGATAGGTAGGCTACCCAGCCAGCCCACCACCACCAGTGCCCAGCCACTGCAGCGACTGCGAGGCAATCTAAATACTGTCGAACGTGCGGTGCATGGTCAGTTGGTCACGGTCACGGACGGACCACAGTGATAGAGAGAGACAGACAGACAGGACAGGAGGAGCACCTATGCAAAACAGCAGCGTGTGTGTGCCTATTTGTTATTTAATTCATGGTTCACAGGTTCAGGTTTTCGTTCACTAATATATCTTGTTGTATATTAAATTAAAAAGACTTTAATAATTTAATATACAACTAACAACACACAGTGACAGTTGCTTGCAAATTGCGATATGTGCGTGCGTGCGTGCGGGGGGGGGGTGAGGCAGGCAGCAAGGGAAGCGAAGCGAGAGGAGAAACAGACAGGGTAGGCCTTTATACAGCTTTATTTAATTCATGCAGGTTTATTTATTTAAGATACAACAAGTTGCAAGTTGCCTTAGTTGCGTGTGCGTGCGTCTGTGTATGAGAGAGGGGGCAGCGAGGGAACCTTTTTTTTCTTCCTGTAACCATGGTTTCCAGGTCGTATGGCAGTTGTTCATGTCGCAAAAACGAGGGCGAGGCTTGATTTCATAGGGCGTGCCAGATAGATTTCAGCCATCACATTTATAAACGTCCGAACGAAATTAAGGAAGAAACAGCTGTCTGCGATCACTTTGTAAATGCCGACCCAACGTGGGTGTACTACGAATCCTACACTCGAATTTGGGGCAGATTTTACACTCGATTGATAAATGAGGGCCAAAGAGTCCACCAACCAAGCTCCACACACACTCCCACACCAGTCTTCTACAACACCCCTCTGGAAACGGTACCACACTTCAAGTACCTCGGCAGCATCCTTTCCGACAGCTGTAATGTTGATGCGGACATCCAAGCCCGCATCAACCTTGCCTTCGCCGCGTTTGGTCGCCTAAGGTCACGGGTCTTCACCAACAAAAACTTGAAGGCCTCAACCAAGGCAGCAGTTTACCATGCAGTATGTGTATCCACACTACTGTATGGTTCGGAAGCCTGGACACCATACAGACGGCACATAAGATCCCTAGAGGCCTTTCACATCCGCTGTCTACGAAGGATCCTGGGCATCACATGGGAACACCACATGACCTACAGTATGAGGAGATCTACACACGCACCAACTCTTCCAGCATAGAGGTGATTCTGGCACGCAGACAGCTCCGCTGGTTAGGTCATGTGATCCGTATGCCTGCAGTCCGGTTACCTCGACAGGTCCTCTACGGCCAACTCAAATCCGGCCAGAGGTCTGCAGGAGGACAGCGAAAGCGCTATAAGGACCACATGAAGGTGCTGTTCAAGGACTGCAACATTCCACCCTCAAACCTGGAAAGGACAGCAGCAGACCGAGACACCTGGCGCTCTTTCTGCCTCACAGGTGTTTCCCACCTGGAGGCAAAGACATCCCTGAGGCGCGCAGAGAAGCGCAGGCAGCGGCATGAGCGCGCTGCAAGACCTGTCCAACCAGGTTCAACACACATCTGCCCCACATATGGACAAGGTTGCGATCAAGAATTGGTCTAAACAGCCACATGAGGGCGCATGAGCGCAACAAGCGCTGAAACCCCCCCACCCCCAGGAGATATGAAGTCATCATCGACAACGATGGACTGCCATAAGCAAGTAAGTGTGTGTGTGTGTGTGTGTGTGTGTGTGTGTGTGTGTGTGTGTGTGTGTGTGTTAACCTGTGGTATGATAGTGAGCCGGTTCCTCAGGTCATGAAGGCCTATGGAGGAGATGTCCGTGCCATCGATGAGGATGCTGCCCTCGGCCGCCTCGATGATCCTGAACAAACAGTTGGTCAGACTCGACTTCCCTGCTCCAGTGCGACCAACTATACCAATCTGAATGCACAGAGAGAGAGAGAGAGAGAGAGAGAGAGGGGGGGGGGGGGGGGGGGGAGAGGGACAGCGAGAGAGAGAGAGACCAGCATTGATTACAATATTGTTTGTTGACACGGTTATTTTCACAACTGAATTGAATTGATTTGATGATTAATTCAACATTTCTCGCATGCACCGCGCACGCACATGCACGCGCACGCGCACACGCACGCACACGCACACACACACACACACACACACACACACACACACACACACACACACACACACACACACACACACACACACACACACACACACACCACACACCCACACACACACCTTCTCAGCACTGTGGATGTCACAGGTAATGCCATGCAGCACCAGGTCTAACTCGGGTCTGTAGCGGACCTTGAAGTTTTCAAAGCGCAGCCGGCCTTCTGTGGGCCATTTCTCTGGAGGACGGTTGTCAGTAATCCACTTGGCCTGTGGAAGCACAGCACAGTGTGGATGCTGAGTGGAATGTCTGGACAATTCTCTTCTTGGCAATGTCAGGTAGAAACCTTATATTTCCAAAACTGTTCCATACTTCCATTTCAGAAAATAGATCAAATTAACCCGTGTTCCACTGGGCACAATGCAGATATTATTTAGTCACAAGCTCTACTTTTCATTGGTTAAATATTTATAAAAACCTGCAGACTTAACCACGTGCATGTCCACTTTAAAGAAAAAAACTCTAAAATAGCTACCGATAATCTACAAACTCACAATGCATTACTATGTGATGCGTTGCACAAGCTTGTACGATGAAGTAAAGAATTAATGTATTACACTTTATATAATATGGAGATAGGCGGTTACTTAGCACTGACTTGTTTTCTTTGCACTCTATTCATGTTGTTTGTTGACTATAGGGTTACTCTGGCCTTGCCATTTTGTCAGGCTGGATGAGAGTGCCTACTAAATGCCTGAATGGCTGTAAATGTTATGTTTTATCATTGTATGTTATCATTGGCCTGACTCGTGAATATAATCACCTAGGAATGGGATGTTGGTTCCTGGAACCTTGCACCTTGCATTGACCATGGGGTCATGGCTCACTGCTTTAAATAGCATCCCTTAAAAGTGCTTGATTTTTATCCACAAAGCTGTCAAAACATCTCCTGTTAGAACCTTGGAGCCAAACTGCACCATTCATGTCTATCTTTGTAGTCAAGATTTGATCAACAAGATGAAAAAGTAAACAAGAAAGAACAAGAAAGAAATTAGCCTGCTTTATAATATAATATATATGTGCAATGTTAAAGTGTAGGCTACATTTTATGGGGACAAAAAATGATTGAAGCAGCTCCATGTACTTTGGGGTGTCGGTGGCCACTTCTTTGACTCCATTACCCAAGAGTTTCAACAAGCATGTCCGTGAGGATGCGCTGTGATTGGCCAATGGCCATGCAGTCTCTGCTTTGTCTGGCAGTTCTGCCTTGGTGCCTTGGCAAATGTCAGGATGAAATGAAGAAAATGCCAGCACTCATTGTATGTCCTTTTGATATGAATTTATTTACCTCTGACATTGATAACGAACGTGTTTCGGCCTGTGTGGCCTTCGTCAGCGTTATCAAATGTCAGGATGAAACTCATTGTCTCCCCGAGCACACTGCAATGCAAATGCAAACTTAGGGCCAGCACGGGCTACACTGGGCGCGGAATTGCTATGCTCCGCGGGAGTCCGCAACGGTACGCTGCCACCATAATTAATGGAACACCGAGCACACGGGTGTGGTGGGCAGGTTTGGTAAGCTCCGCACGTGAATCTGTTTTTTTCTACACGCAAGTGCTCTATTTTTGTGTCCGTGTGGGTTACGCAGCCCTTCACCTCGCCTTCAGAGGAAAAAAACAGTAAATACGGGACTCCCCACGGGACGGACAAATTGTCGGTACAGTTCCGTTCCATCCCCTGTGTAGCCTGGCCGTAATACGCAAGTGTGCTCCTGGTGCGCATATCAGAACAATCAGTCAAGCAGCACGGACCTCCCCTGACTCTATACATTTATGGAAGGATGATTGTTATTGCTTAAACATGTAACATTATAATTGTAAGGGACATAATATGTCCATAGTATTAAATAGTGCTGCTTTAATAACAATGCCACAACTAATGTGAGTGGTTGCAAAGCCAGTTGAACTGTCAAAAGGCTCAATGTGCTCAAGGTACCTGTAGGAGCCAAAGAGTGCTATAGTTATTTTCACACTTGGTTGGTGATGGGTGTGGGTCACACAGGTCTCCTCCAGGTCTGCTGAAGAGGGGCGCAACAACGCAAGCGTAAAAAAAGCTAAACAGAATCCAGGTCTGGCGTGTGCACGTAACGAGCACGCGCGGAAACAAATTCACGGGACCGTGCTCACGTAAATACGCTTACGTTGTCGCACCGCGACTTCTCCGAGCAAAAACGCAGGTCTCATTGAAAATGAACTATAGGCGCGTTTTATCGCTCCCCGTTTGCAAGGCCCTTTGGGCTGCTTGAACTTGGAGGCAGGGTGAGCTGGGAGCGATACAATTTGTTGACCGCACTCACACTTTATTTGGTCATTTTGGTTCATTTACTTGGTATTTGCTCACTGTTTAAATTAGATTCTTTGCACATATTTATTATTATTGGAAATTGTATATTATGATATTCGGTGCACTGAACTAGTAAACATTTTAAACTTGAGCTCATTTGGACATGAATCATTTTATCATTTTTATGGCGCGACAAAGTTTGTTTTAGCTCCCAGGTTTAGCCTGCCGGTTGATTAATTTAATGGGAATTATTATCAGCCACTACAGTACCCAATGCCTCATTGGTACCTCTGTTGCCTCATGGCAACAGAGGTTCATTGCATGGTGCGACATCACACAATCAAAGCCTAATCAAAGACCAGCATAAACAGCTGGGGCACGTTGGTCTGTAGTCCAATCAGAGTGTGAGTATTACATGCATTATGCATGTATCCGGTGTGTTATAATTATGCTACTCTTTGATGAGACTTTGATTACATGACATCACACCAATCTTAGGCCTCATTCACACGTACCAAACACCAATCAAGCAATGTTTTCGTTGTTTTGTTTTTTTTGGCCACCACAATGCTTTTCCAATGGGAGTCACATGGTTTGATCAAACATTTGTGTTTGATCGCTGATTGCTGATTGCTCCCCCCTCATCAAACAAAAATGTTTGGTCAAACCATGTGACTCCCATTGAAAATGAATTGGAGCAGCAATCAAAAAGCAATCAGGCATCACACACGGACCGAACTTTTGTTGTGTAGGTGTGAACTAGGCCTGAGTATACTCATCTGAGAACCAAATTAAAATAAATAGCAAAATAATATGCTATTTTTGATACTTGGCACTGTAGTATGATCAAGTAGGGCATATTAATTAAATCATTATGAATATAAGAGGTTTCTGCCCACGAGCGACGAAGTACACAAAACCACCCGGGGTTTGATGGGTACTTTCTAAAACACATTAACCACACCAAAAAACATGCATTTCTGGGTATTACTATGGAAGGCATGGTCGCTTTGACGAAAACATTTAAGTAAAAAGCGCAGAACAATGCATGTTTATCAGCGATCGGGGGCTCGATCATACAGGATATATACGGTAAATATTCTGTGACTACTTGAAAGCAAAGGAAAAAACTAAACAAAAGATGGCAGTGGGTGGATTATTTATGTATTTACTCTGGCAGTGAACGAGTTAATATAGTTGTCATAGTAGTCACAGCTAGGGTCCCCGACCCATGTGGCTTTGAGGGTGCAGAGGAGCATCCAGCGTCCTTCAACATACCTCGTTCTCAATCTGGGAGTATTCACACACTCTCTCCACCGCCACGATGTTGGTCTCCAGGTCTGAAGTCATCCTCACCAGCCAGTTGAGGGTCTGGGTGACCTACAAGGCAGCGACAGTCAAATCACAATACAAGTGTTATTTACAAAGCGCCTTTCGCATGCTCAAAGAGCTTAAACATACAGGCAACATTTGTGAAATGACATGGTCACAAATAATGCGCAGTGCACTGCAACAGCGCACTGTAAGCTGTGTGTGTGCGAGATGAGGACTGACGTTGAGGGCGTAGGAAATGGACAGGCCGACCGTGCCGCTGTCCAGGGTGTCTCTGGATATGACGGCGAACAGAGCGGAGAAGAACACCACCAGCGTCCCCAAGAACTCCAAACGAATGGCCAGCCATCTGTGACGCGCGCACACACACACACACACACACACACACACACACACACACACACAGTCACACACACACACACACACACACACACACACACACACACACACACACACACACACACACACACACACACACACACACACACACACACACACACACACACACACACACACACACACACACACACACACACACACACACACACACACAGAGAGAGTGAGGGACATGCCAGGCTTTCTTCTCGCCCACGTCCCCCTCCACAAAGTACATCAGCCTGATTGCAGTCACCATCCCACCTGTTCCCTGTAGCACAATCAAACAGTGACCTGACACCTGACTGACATTATTGGAGGCAATTCCTGCATTCTCTCTCCTGGAACTCTGCCCATGCCTTTGGTGGTCACCTAGCAACTGGATGTTTCACGGTCAGTCTCACAGTGGGAGACTAGGGGCTCCATTTTCGTTTGATCTTTCTAAATACACTGTTTTGGGATTTAGCAGTGGGGAAGGGGTGTTCCCCCACTAAAGTTGGTATTTTGGTTACCTGTCTAAATCCCCAAAACACCTCCGTTACCCGTTATATTATGCATAGGTGTGGTTTGGGCATTACAATAATTACACCAATCACCAGTCCACGTGCCATTGCCTTTAAGAGATCCCATATCCATTGCCCGTTATGCCCAGTTCTATATTGCTTCATAGCCTTACGGTCTAGCCCATGGAAGAGTGATGTGCTGCTGCCTTGAAGTCTCACTTGTGATGCACCCTGCTTCTCCCACCCCACAGAGCCAAGAACACTCATCTTTTCACTGAGTCACAACTCGCTCAAATCTCGCTCATTTTTTAAATGTCAAAGTTCTGTGTAAGGGCTTTCATTTGGTATATAGATCGTGCGTGTAGGCCGTCTCTACGGAATGGTATGAAGCGACAAGGGTGGCGGGTGCATTGCGGGCCGCGTCGCGGGAAACGGCAAAATTGGAGCCCTAGGGTTCCATTTTCGTCACCGCTAGTAAACCCCTTATCCCTACACTTCTTAGCCTTTTTTAGACTATTTTGAAAAACATTTTTGAATAGTTCAACTAGCCAATCTACATTGACACGTTGTGAGATTGTAGACTGGCCATTTTAACTATTCAAAAATGTTTAGCAAAATAGTAAAAAAAGGCAAAGAAGTTTAGGGATAAGGGGTTTAGCGGTGACGAAAATGGAGCCCTATATCATCACCAGAACCATAGAGTAAGACAGAGTTACGACAACTCCCTCCGAAGTAGTGAGGGACCAATCAGGAATCAGTATGCAAATATGAGGCAGGTTTATCACAATTTTTTTTATCTGCCACTTGGAAATGCAGGTTCCACATAGAGATTCCAGACTAGTAATATCTATGTAGTGATATTAGTCAGACCTTGCCAGGCTAGGTTTTCTCCAGCTCATTACAAGAGAGACATTCTCCGTTCTGGTACGAATGGAATGGTGCCGCCTGCTAACTTTAGCTCCCTTTTGAACTTTTAAACTGAGCAGCTTCTACTGTAACAATGAACATCCCCACCATTGTCCAAGTTCCTCTGCTGCAACCCCCCCACCCCCCCCCCCCCCATCATGCAACCACTGCCTGGTAATTCTAAATCAGTAGCTCCCAAAGTATTTTGTGCAAAGGATCTTGAAACTCTTTCACCTTGAAACACTTATTGAACAATGTTAAAAAATATAGCAGATGTATACGGGCTTGCAGTGTGGCACAAAGTGAATAATATAAAATTACACAGATGCTTTCTCGGTTTGAATGGATTGAACTCAACAATTGCTAAAGCCACTCTGGTCAATTTCAATAATCTTGCTGCTTAAACCAGATATTGAGATATCCTCTAAAACATGGGAGTTTCTCCATCATTTTACTCAGAAATAGGGGCCATTCCATTAATTAATTGCAGATTTCCCCTGAGGCCATAGTCCTCTGTGTTGCTGTGCTCCCTGCCGTGCGAAAGCTCTCTATGTAATGATGATCTTAGCAGAAACAATTTCACATTATGAAATCCTCTTCCTACCCATTTGATAATATCCCAACTAGATTACTGAATGAGGCTTTTCTGACTATTGGTCCAAACATTCTAACAGGCTTGTTGCCCGCAGTGTTAAAAGTGCTTTACTTCAACCGGTCCTCGACTGAAGAAACTATGACACAGAATCCCATGGTTTTTAATAGCTTCTTCGTTCTCAAACCTTTTCAAGGCAAGGACCTACACATAGTACCTGAGTAAGGTAAGATATAAAGGGGTGTGAGCATAGCAGCAGATGTCTGTACATATTGGATGGGCTACAGTATGTGAGACTATATGCATGGAGTTGTTTGAACCCTGACCTGTTGGAGGTAATCCACGGGTAGACGCTCTTCACATTCTCGTCGATGCAGCTCTCGTTGTGTTTCAGGAAGCGTTCCTGATGCCCGTAGGCCCTGATCACAGAGAGACCGGACACGGTCTCGCCAAAGTGAGAGTAGATGGGAGAGCGTGACACCGAGTCCAGACGCCGCAGCTGCCTGGAGGTTGCCACGTAGAAACGCTGGTGTGTGACACAAGACACAAGACAGAGGTGGTGTAATGTCACTGTTGTGTTTAATCAAGTACTGTACTTAACCATTTAAACCCCAGCATCTTTGCTGTAAAAAACATAAAAACATATAGACAAAAGGTATCCTTCCTGTATACTGCTTGTCAAGGTGTAAGTTGCAGACTTACACCTTGACAAGCAGAAAAATGAATTAGCTTAGGGTTAGGGTCTATCTCAGATAGACCCTGACGAAGACCTTTTGGTCGAAACTCGTAGGTCCTGTTATTTATTTGCCTTGCTCATCAAATAAACGAATTAATTTTTCATCAAAGACGGAGTGCCTTGGATTCCCTTCTTTTCTTTTCAAGTCTGCAACTTACACCTTGACAAGCAGTACAACTTGGAGGAAGGATACCTTTTGTCTATATTGTTTTACCTGTATCACCAAAGAGCACCCATCTAAGAGCCACTAACAGATCCCTCCCCTCTATTTACAATTTGTTGACAGCTTTACTCACTAGCTACTTTGCAGATTTTGATTATTAATACAAATGATATATCAACTAATACATTATGAAGTATATTGTCATTACGATTACATTAATGATTCATACTTAAAGTCATATGTCATATTAGATCAACATATGATATGATGGCAGTCTTTACGATTTAAAATCATGATTAATAATGAAAATCATCAACATTTGTAATTATGCCTGATATATGCTGAGCTCTCTCACTCTCATCCTGTTGTGCTGCTAAGTAATTTGAGTCGCTACTTTACGTAGTGAGTGTGTGACCCTAATTCATACCAACACACTTTTGTACTTTGACTGAATTAAGATTTTGAGGACCTTTTCTTGTTTTACACTGTGGTATTGCTACGTACTTTTCCTTAACCCATCAAGACCTGAGACCGATTCTGAAAACCTTATAAATCCTTTTTTTAAGTTTTCTGAAAATAAATAAATGAATGAATGAATGAATGAATGAATGAATGAATGAATTAATGAATGAATGAATAAATAAATGTGTTGTATGTATCGTCTCTGTCGAGTGGAAACACCATATTATGTTCAAAAATGTGACTTTTCAGGATTCAAATTCAGCATTCAACAGCAAAAGTAGAAGATCTACAAGCTCAAATCCGAGTTTGTGGATTTGCTACTTTTTCTACTTTTGTGTTTAGTTTAGTTTATTAATTAAGGATCCCCATTAGTCTAGTGCAGGGGTTCTCAACGTTTTTGGCCGGGGACCCCCGGAAATGCTTTGGCAGTGTCTCGGGACCCCCGCCCCGCCCCCCCCCCCCCCCGACCCCCAATATAAATTGACTGCTACATTAACCTTAATAATAGAGACAATACACCATCAATAAATAGGGAAGGTGTATGCATGTACTATGTGTAAACTCTTCATTTCCACTTTCCAGCCCTTTTTTCTTTTCTTTTTGAAATAATTTGGGGACCCCCCAAAATAATTTGGCGACCCCCCCGAGGGGTCGCGACCCACGGGTTGAGAACCCCTGGTCTAGTGGAGACTATTCTTCCTGGGGTCCAGGCAAAAATAACATCACAATACAAATCATAAAATGCAGTACAGCATGATCAATGTTTGTGAACAAACACACACACCTAAAAAACAAAATTTATAACAGTAAAAAGAAAAGAAAAAAATAAAAGAATATTTGTCAGTCCGAAAATACAAAAAATAAGAACCTAATTTAATATAATTTCCTTTCTGATTATTGCTGCCTTGAGATTCCTTTTGAAACAAAATGTAGGTATATTTCTTGTTAGAGTCAAATGTGGGGGGAGCACACGCCAGTATGCAATGGCTCTGTACATGACATTTTCTTAAGTGCATTGGTTTCGGGCAGAGGAAAAGTAAAGTGACAATTTAGTGCATGTCTAGTATTGTAATCATGTCTTTCATTTGCAGATAATAACTGTAGAAAAAACTGAAGGGTTTCTGTGAGGAATGCACTTTAAAAACCGAATAAGACTGCATGCCAGTCTTTCATTCACCCTCATCCATGACAGCCTGGCATGCATAGCATCCATTCCACACTAGTCTTGTTCTGAGCAAGCTGAAGTTTACTAAGTTCTTGCTTTGATGCACTAGACCAGATAACAGGACAGTAGTCCAGATTTGACAGAACTAGAGATTGTATGACAAGTCTGATTGTTGAATTAGTTAGCAGATGAGCACTCCTTCCTACTCATCCTCACCACTGTAGCACCCTGCATAGAGAGGCTTCATTTCTGATCTGTCCTGAGAGCATATTTAGAACCAATTACAATTAATTTAGTTTTTAAGACATTCAACTTCAGTTTATTTTCCATGATCCATTCAGAAACCAGGTTTAACTCTAGTTGAAGCACCTCATTGACGTGTTCAATACTCTCTGACGGTGCATACATAGTCGTGTCATCCGCATAAATCCCCATACCTGCATATCCTATATTACAATTGAAAACATGTGCCCAAAAGCACGCACAGGAACAAAAGGCACCAGCTACTACGTCACTGACACGCTGCAACACGCTGCAACACACACTGCAACAACACACTAACACGACACAGCCTTACCCTCCGCGTCGATCCACGGCTATCTCCTCATGTCGCGCCGCACGGCCACACTCGACACCAGCCGCGTAAAAATTGTCATCGCACTGCCACTAAAGCCGGCTCCCGTCCACACTCGCAAACAATATCAATATCAATAATAAACACAAACACGCCACAAGCACCGACACCCCCGCCTAATTTGTTGCCACGTCTATGAAAACAAGCCCAGAAAAAATGCCATTCAACACGCTACTTACAACTCGCTTACAATTCGCGGACCTGGCAACACTGCATCCTGTTTTCCCATTGGCTACGGTTGCTTACAACACGCATTTGCACTGCATCTTGGGAGCAACACAGCTTAATGTAGGGGTCACCGATTGCTGTGCTACATCCCCCTCATGTTCTCACCACCCCGTTCGCCTGCACCACACACACTAACCTACAGAATTCTCCACATGCAACACAGGGCCCTTATTGGCTAGCCCCCTCACATGGCGATCCCCACGCTGCAAAACACAGGGCAGCCAGACACACACACACACACACACACACACACACACACACACACACACACACACACACACTCATTCTAACTTGGATGGACAGCGCCGCGATTACATACACAGTTTACCATACGTCCTCTTCTGGGGGCCTGTCCGGCCAGTCCGGGTGGTTTTATACATTCCTTCAAATGTCCGGGGTTTCACACGTATCGCCTGTAGTGTATCGCTACGCTCACAGACCATTCACACCAATGTGTATTACAATGCACGTTCAATGGTTCGTAGTGGCAAAACACTGTGAGAGGTGGACTTTCAGCCCGAACCCCGGAATGTGTATTCTTCATAACTCTGCATGCGCTGCACGCTCACACCACTACCACTGGTCCCGACCGCAGATCAGAGAAAGGCTCGCTGGCTGCTCCGCTGTCTGCAGATAGACAGACAGCGGAGAACTATCTCATCATTGACATGCAGAAAAAGTAGGCTGCTGTTTTCTTAGCTTTGTGACTGACCAATGAGAAGCACATTGTATTGTCTGCAAAGGAACTATGTGTCTGTCACAAATACAAGTTCTGTCCTGCAAGCCCATGTCATGTCAACACAGACAAGGCAGCTGTGCGCGCGGTGAGTCCTGCAAATTATAATGACCCAATATTATTTCGTACAACCTAGCAAAGCATAACATATGATGGTTTGGAGAATAGGCTGGTCTCTCTTTTTACAACAGATAAGCCATTGCATACAGGTTCTCAAACTTCTTAATTTCAAGGACCCCCATAACTCTGAGAGTCAAACCAAATGGACCCATAACAGTCCCATTTCATTCCATTTCTACAGTATCACAGTTAACAGTTATACAACACTCCATTTGGTTACATTTGTACACTCTCACAGTTACAGACCTGTAAGGGTCCATTTGGGTCCATGTGTTACACTCTCACAGTTACAGACCTATAATGGGTCCATTTGGAACCCCCTCAAGGAACCATGAGGGTCCCTGGATCACACCTTTCACAGCCACTGCTTTAAATAAATACATAACTAATACAGAGCATAATGAAGAGAAAAGAGGAGATCCGGGCACACTTGATGTCAGAAGGAGGAAATATTTTATTAAACCGACATGTTTCGACCTGTTACGGTCTTCATCAGGGCTAACAATACACAAAGCAACAAACTCATTAAATAGGGCTGGAACCAGGTGGGGACCAGTCCAGTAATTACAATTAACCACTTAGAAAATGATCACGTGGTTCAGCTCATTACAACGTTGTTACAATAGGAACAATCAGGCAATCATTAAGTAGAAAAAAAGGAAAAAGAAACAAGTGAAAAAAAGGAACCAACACAAGAAAAAGTACACTTAAAGCTATATACATACATTAGGAGGCTACACCATTAAAAACAAATATAGATGCAAAAATAATCCATAGAATATAAAATGTATACCGGAGGACACAGACAATAGTAAATTAAGCACAGGTCAATAAAGAGCCCAAATTGACCTATAAGAAACACATGAAGTCTATGTCCTCATTCAGGCCAGGCGGGGTAATCGCATCCAGGGTGTGAATCCAGAAAGTTTCTCTCTGGTTCAGTCTCCTGATGCGATCACCCCCCCTGGTGAGAGGTTTTATGTATTCAATACCAGTGATTCTCAACAAAGTGTCATTATTGTCATGACAGTGACTAAAATGTCTGGCTATAGGGTAATTAGAATTATTAATACGAATGGCATATTTATGCTCAGCCAGGCGGTCTCTTAGGCGGCGCTTGGTTCTGCCTATATAAAACACATCAGGACAAGGACATGTGAGACGATAGACCACATGTGTGGTACTACAATTAATGAAATCATTGATTTTATATATCTTCTGTGTTTTGAGGTCTGAAAAGGTTTTTGCCTGAAGTACATTAGAACAATGAGGACAATTCATACATTTATAGGTCCCTATGGGTTTGTGAAGCCAAGATGTCTTATTATCAGGAGGAAGATAACTGTGAACCAATTTGTCCCTTATTGTAGGAGCTCTCCTAAAAGAAAAGATGGGAGGTTCAGGAAACACACTGCGGAGGGATGGGTCACTTTCTATAATAGCCCAGTTAGATCTGATGATGTTTTGTATACGTGAGGCCGCAGTGCTGTATTGGGAGACAAAAAAGGGGCGGGGTTGACTATGGTTAGTGCGCTTCCTTTTTACCAGAAGCTCAGGACGGTTTATTTCAAGTGCCTTATTACGTGCACACGAAATATTGGTGGGTTTATAGCCCCTCTCCCTAAAGCGGTTGCCCATATCTGCTGCCTTAGTATCAAAATCGCTGTCACAAATACGGCGCAATCTTTGAAATTGGCCAAAAGGGATATTTTTAATTAGGTGTGGCGGGTGGAAAGAATCCGCTCTTAACAGTGTGTTCCTTGAAATCTCCTTCCTATAAATCGTTGTGTGAAGGTTCCCCAAGTCATCTTTGTAGATGGTCAAATCAAGGAAATTAATGGTCTGCTGCGAGTATTCAATAGTGAGTCTGATGTTTTCATTCAAAGAATTTAAATAAGTATGGAATTGTAGGAGTTGTGTCTCAGACCCACTAAACACCAGCAGCAAATCATCAATGTAACGACCGTACCAAGTAATATATTGAAACCAAGGATTAATAGGATTTAGCACAAACATCTCCTCCCAATGGCCCAGGTAAAGACAAGCATAGTTAGGAGAGAAGCAGGAACCCATCGGTACACCGATAATTTGTTTGTACACTTCATCAGTAAACAAGAAAACATTATTATGAATAATCCATTCAGTTAACATAAGGATAAACTCAGTAGGAGGTGAAGTCTCTCTGTCGGAGAGAAAATGTTTCAAAGCATGTAAACCTAATTAACCTAATCTAAGTGGTTAATTGTAATTACTGGACTGGTCCCCACCTGGTTCCAGCCCTATTTAATGAGTTTGTTGCTTTGTGTATTGTTAGCCCTGATGAAGACCGTAACAGGTCGAAACATGTCGGTTTAATAAAATATTTCCTCCTTCTGACATCAAGTGTGCCCGGATCTCCTCTTTTCTCTTCATCGTGTTGTTATCCCGATTGATCCCAGGAGCACCTTTTTACCATTTTTATACATTCTTTATACCTACACACCTCCTGAGCACCTGGTTGCCTCCTTGCCTCTGCCTTGTTACCAGTGGACAGAACCGGGACCTGTCCTCAACCAAGTTTGTTGCTCCACATTCTATTTTGTGTTTGGAGATTTTATCTTTTTCGACTCTTCATTATGCAATCTCATTCGTATTCCAATGAGGAGGGAAGAAGCATCATTGTAACAGATTCCCTCATAACCCCTGAAGACGTGAGCACCTCGTTTGATCTAAAAAAGACCGAACATGATTTACGAAAACTTTTGGAAAAGGACATGAAACTTAAGTGGGAGATTGTGTCTTTCTCAAAAAGTTCCCTGCTGCCACTCCCGATGCCAGCTTTAAGGCTAAATGGGAGGCTATCCTTAATAAATGTTCCATGGACTTAATGCTGTTATTGATTGAGGAATACAAGAAACAGCGGGATGAACTTAAGGACAGGATCGCAAACCTCGAATCGTCCATCACTATAGCACCGGATCTACGGGTTCCTTTTGATGATAAAATCCGGGCTGAGATTCGCAAATTGGAGGTTGAAGTGAAGGATTCGAAGGTGGATAAATTCAGAAGGGATTTGGAGGACTACCAACTGGACCGGGTCTACAAGTGGGTGCAGCCACCACGGACCCCACGCACGCCGCACCATAATAAGAATCAACAACACCGTTCCAGGGCCGGGTCAGACAGGAGCGTCTCTTTCAACATCGCCAGTAGTGGAGATGAAGAGGAGTCAGTTTCCAATCTGCTTACCGACCGTGGCAATTTTTTAGACCCAGGGTGGCCTACCCTGTCCCTGAGCACAACCTCGACAGCCATCCCAGACACCGACGCACACGCAGGGGTCGGAGGAGGCGGCGCCCAGGCCCAGCCGCAGCGCCCATCCCTACGGACGGCGATACGACAAACAACTCTACGCAGCCAGCCGAGGAAACACTATCGGTAGTTAATCTATCTGGTGTTAGCCTAAGCAGTGATCAATTGAGTGTGCTAGCGAAAGGTATGTCTTTTTCCCCCACGTATAATACAACTTTGTTTGATACCAGGATAGATCTATTCCGCTTTTATCGGAATTTACATCTAAAGACATGGCATCACCACCAATCTGAACATACCCACCGTTTCCCGAACCCGACCCCTGTTACAAGTCCCGTTTCGAGTTCTGATTCTGGCACAACCCAGACAGACACTGAATTGCCACCTGTCCCCTCGTCTATATTTAAACCTAAATCCCGTTTCACTCCCTTGGTTTCTAATCCCTCTCTCATTGCATTCACCAGGAAAGTTGATCATGACATTGACAATCTGTTTGGTGACACATATGACTCGGGTATTAAACCCAAAAACAATTTGACACACAAGGAGCGCTTAGCTCTTAATGAACTATCTAAGAATGAGTATATCATTGTTCGACCCGCGGACAAGGGTGGCGCTGTTGTTGTTCTGTCCAAAGAGCAATATATCATTGAGGCGAAACGACAGTTGAATTCTAAACATTATATTAAACTTCCTAACAACCCCCTAGGCAACATGATGTCAGAATTCCGGGCTCTCTTAACTAACGCCAGGGAGTCCAATTGGATCTCTGAACAAGAATTTAAATACCTCTCGGTTGAGTGTCCTATGACCGCTTCTTTTTATTTACTTCCTAAAATTCACAAACAACCGTTTGATAATCCTCCTGGCCGCCCGATTATATCAGGCAACGGTACTTTGAGTGAACCTGCTTCTAAATTTATTGACTTTTATATTAAGCCTTTTAATAAGAAGCTTCCTTCATTTATTGAGGACACAACCGATGTGTTGAATAAAATTGCTAGCCTGGGTAATTGTAAGTCACAACTTCTAGTCACCATGGATGTGGAGTCACTGTACACTAACATCGATCACAAGGAAGGTTTACATGCTTTGAAACATTTTCTCTCCGACAGAGAGACTTCACCTCCTACTGAGTTTATCCTTATGTTAACTGAATGGATTATTCATAATAATGTTTTCTTGTTTACTGATGAAGTGTACAAACAAATTATCGGTGTACCGATGGGTTCCTGCTTCTCTCCTAACTATGCTTGTCTTTACCTGGGCCATTGGGAGGAGATGTTTGTGCTAAATCCTATTAATCCTTGGTTTCAATATATTACTTGGTACGGTCGTTACATTGATGATTTGCTGCTGGTGTTTAGTGGGTCTGAGACACAACTCCTACAATTCCATACTTATTTAAATTCTTTGAATGAAAACATCAGACTCACTATTGAATACTCGCAGCAGACCATTAATTTCCTTGATTTGACCATCTACAAAGATGACTTGGGGAACCTTCACACAACGATTTATAGGAAGGAGATTTCAAGGAACACACTGTTAAGAGCGGATTCTTTCCACCCGCCACACCTAATTAAAAATATCCCTTTTGGCCAATTTCAAAGATTGCGCCGTATTTGTGACAGCGATTTTGATACTAAGGCAGCAGATATGGGCAACCGCTTTAGGGAGAGGGGCTATAAACCCACCAATATTTCGTGTGCACGTAATAAGGCACTTGAAATAAACCGTCCTGAGCTTCTGGTAAAAAGGAAGCGCACTAACCATAGTCAACCCCGCCCCTTTTTTGTCTCCCAATACAGCACTGCGGCCTCACGTATACAAAACATCATCAGATCTAACTGGGCTATTATAGAAAGTGACCCATCCCTCCGCAGTGTGTTTCCTGAACCTCCCATCTTTTCTTTTAGGAGAGCTCCTACAATAAGGGACAAATTGGTTCACAGTTATCTTCCTCCTGATAATAAGACATCTTGGCTTCACAAACCCATAGGGACCTATAAATGTATGAATTGTCCTCATTGTTCTAATGTACTTCAGGCAAAAACCTTTTCAGACCTCAAAACACAGAAGATATATAAAATCAATGATTTCATTAATTGTAGTACCACACATGTGGTCTATCGTCTCACATGTCCTTGTCCTGATGTGTTTTATATAGGCAGAACCAAGCGCCGCCTAAGAGACCGCCTGGCTGAGCATAAATATGCCATTCGTATTAATAATTCTAATTACCCTATAGCCAGACATTTTAGTCACTGTCATGACAATAATGACACTTTGTTGAGAATCACTGGTATTGAATACATAAAACCTCTCACCAGGGGGGGTGATCGCATCAGGAGACTGAACCAGAGAGAAACTTTCTGGATTCACACCCTGGATGCGATTACCCCGCCTGGCCTGAATGAGGACATAGACTTCATGTGTTTCTTATAGGTCAATTTGGGCTCTTTATTGACCTGTGCTTAATTTACTATTGTCTGTGTCCTCCGGTATACATTTTATATTCTATGGATTATTTTTGCATCTATATTTGTTTTTAATGGTGTAGCCTCCTAATGTATGTATATAGCTTTAAGTGTACTTTTTCTTGTGTTGGTTCCTTTTTTTCACTTGTTTCTTTTTCCTTTTTTTCTACTTAATGATTGCCTGATTGTTCCTATTGTAACAACGTTGTAATGAGCTGAACCACGTGATCATTTTCTAAGTGGTTAATTGTAATTACTGGACTGGTCCCCACCTGGTTCCAGCCCTATTTAATGAGTTTGTTGCTTTGTGTATTGTTAGCCCTGATGAAGACCGTAACAGGTCGAAACATGTCGGTTTAATAAAATATTTCCTCCTTCTGACATCAAGTGTGCCCGGATCTCCTCTTTTCTCTTCATCGTGTTGTTATCCCGATTGATCCCAGGAGCACCTTTTTACCATTTTTATACATTCTTTATACCTACACACCTCCTGAGCACCTGGTTGCCTCCTTGCCTCTGCCTAATACAGAGCATATTTGATCCATTTATTGTTAGGCTATAGATTCTTTTGACATCTCAATTTAACAGAACCGCCCACGCACGGCACATGCACGGCGTGCACGACGTGCACGCGCATGAGCACATCCACATCCACATGCACGCGCGCATGTGTCCTTTTTGGTAATTCAGAATATGGTATGCCTACAGTTACAATAATGCAAACACGCCAATCGCACAAACGACTGCGTCGACACCTGGCGTGGAACAAACGGGACGAACCGAGGCGCATATATGGATAACAACAACACTACACGCGCGCGCGCGCACGCGCTGCAACACAAAACAGCTGCATACAACGCGTGTCACTGTGGACTTCTGTATCTGTGGACTTCTGTATCGCAACGCGGGGCAACGCAACTCTGGGATGAGCGGGCCGAAGGCCCGCGAAATTCTAGTTTTAATACATATGGCATATCATTTTCAAAAATAGAATAAAGAAGGGGGCCAAGACAGCTTCCCTGCGGAATTCCACACTTAAGTGTCTCAATCTTTGAAAGGGAACCATTGAACATAACACATTGGGCTGTATTTTGCGTGTCTTAAGTACCAGGTCTTATTACTTAACTTAAGACCTGGAGGCGTGGTCAATGCTCTTTGGCCACTCAGAATAGCCAAATGGCATTGATCACGCCTCCAGGTCTTAAGTTATGTAATAAGACCTGGTATTTAAGACACGCAAAATACAGCCCATTGTTTCCTATTCACTAGTAAATAGCCCTTCAATAGATCAATTGCAGAATCTTTGAATCCATATGCTATGCTGATAGTTTCATGAGTAGTAGCTCATGATCTATAAGGTCAAAGGCTGTGCTGAAATCCAAGAGCACCACCCCAACAACTGACTTCATGTCAATGTGTTTGAACACTCATCAGTAAGTCAGATATGTCAGTGCAGTACTTGTAGACTAACCTGCTTTGTATGCATGTGATGCTGTGGTACATGGGTATTCAACCAGATTAGGTAGGGGGCCACAATTGTAAAATTACTTAATTGTAGAATGATGTCTTAATGGAAAGATTTACCTATTTACGTACTGTATGTAATATAAATGTAAGGTGCTATAAATTAATTCACGGTGCAGTGGATGAAAAAGTTATTTACATGGGTTCTCTGAGCCAAAAAGCTTTGGGGAACCAGTGCTCTGCTTTCTTCTCCACACCACAGAGAAGTTCAACAATGAGGTACAGTAGAGTTCCTGAGAAGTTCAACAATGAGGTACAGTAGAGTTCAACAATGAGGTACAGTAGAGTTCCTGAGCTCACCTGAACAAAGTAGTAGATGACAGCCAACGGGATGATGACCACGGTGAACCATGGCGTGGCCAGACAGATGACAAACAGCGTCCCCAGCACACCCATCACACACAAGATCCACGCCCTGAAGGAGTACGGGATGGCCTCGTCCACTGTGAATATGTCCTACCAAACACAATGGAATAGGTTAGTGCCCAAATCCCATTTTCTTGTCCTACATTTAATATATATTATATATATTGGGAACCACTGGAATCGTACACGGGTCTCCCGCGTGGAAAAATAACATCTTAACCACTAGACTAAAGGGATATAGTCCGGGGGAGATATTAGACTTTTAGTTCATCGGTCTGGGGTTGTGAGCCAGCATAATCGTCACACAAGATACACAAGCCATTCATGTTGCTGCTGCCTGATCCTAGGTCAGCCTAAAACATCACACAAGTTAAACAGCACTGCATTGCCTTGCTCTCCTGATCAGCGCACAGCTGCACACACACACACACAGTAGCCCACGGGTCTTCTCGGATCCACTCGGGAATTACACAAGATCCGACAGATCCGAGCTCCAAGTGATTGTGATAAAACACAGATCCTTTCGGGTATTTACGGAATTGGGGGACCCGTGAAGAGTACACACCCTTGTGTACTGGAGCTTGTAGATCGGCTATTTTCAATAGTTTTTAAACATTTATTTTCTAATTTATGGAATTTCTTAGATTTGAATTCATATGTTCTGAAATAATAATAATGGTAATGATAATAATAATGATAATGATAATGATAATGATAATGATAATGATAATGATAATGATAATACATAAAAACAAAACGTAGGAAACAAAAAATAAAGGGAACAATACAAATGTGACCCACAAATGGGTCTTGTCTGAGCCAATGTTTGGGACCCAGTGCAATACAACAAAATAATTAGCTCCCACCTTGGCGAAGCGGTTGACCACCCTGCCAGTGGGTGTGGTGTCAAAAAACATCATGGGAACGCGCAGCATGTTGCGAAGCAATGCGGTGTGGAGAACACGAGATGCATTGATGGAAGCATTTACAAGCACCAGCGTGCCAGCGAACACAAAGAGACCTGAAAAAGAAACGCAGACACAGAGAGAAAGCATTTGTACGAGATTTTGTCTTTTTCTTCCAAGGCTCTGAGTGCCAAATACGAGAAAAAAGAGATTTTGCCTTATCTGCAACATTTGCTAACATGAGCATATGTAAATATAATAAAGGTGGTTGCACACTGGTGCATTGTGTTTTTGTGGACGTAAAAAAATGGAATCACGTTTGCACACTGCTTGCCGAATATTTCGTATATATTCTACAAGCTCGATCTTGTGGATCTGCTACTTTTCATGCTTTTGTGTGACATTGTATATAGCGGGGGGCGGACTTGTAAGAAATCAGCAAGATTTGGCTTTTGGTGAATGTTGGTGTGGTGTTAGGTATGGGTATAAGGATTTAAAAAAGCTGTGCAAACGCGTTGGGAGTGCAAACATTTGTTAATTATATCAATTATTTGGGGTTCCAACCATATACTGACATATCTAATAGTGGTTTCATTGCAAACCGACCACTAGGGGGCGAGCCAAATTAGTTTGCAATGGTTTTTGAAAACCTTATGCCCATACCTAACACCATGCCAAAATTCAAAAAGTAGTTACGAAGTGCATAATTGTTATGATTTTTTGCATATTAAATCCCAGTTTATAGGCATTTTAGCTCAATTTAGCTACCGTGGACGCCATCTTGAAAACGATGCTTTTCTGGTTGTTTGTTTTAGTATGTTATTTAGCACAGGGGTAGGCAACCTTAGGCACCAGTGCCAACATTGGCACAAAGGAGGGTGATCACTGGCACACTGGCAAGTGTGTGAGAGAGAATTTTTAGTTTTAAATAAACTATTTAAAAAAATGCAGTCAAATAAATGAAGTCCCTCAAGGGCCTCAAAGTGTAAATTACATCCTGCACTCCTACATCCTGAACTAGAAATTAGGCGTATGCACAGGTGCGTAGGCCAGTGGACATCAATGAAAGCAATAAGGTACACCCGCACACTGTGTATCTGCTCGGCACAAGAGTATTGTCTTATTTAATGAAGCAACGTTTCGGTCCCTCCGGACCTTCCTAAGGCATGCCTGAGGAAGTACCTTATTACTTTCATTGATGTACACTGACAATCTATAATAATCTCTGACAACCATACCTATACGTATCCAATATTTGAGTCTGTACAAACAGACCACTAGGGGGCGCTCCCAACGCGTTTGCACAGCTTTTTGAAATCCTTATACCCATACCTAACATCACACCAAAAATTCAGAAACTAGTCACCAAAAGCCAAATCTTGCTGATTTCTTACAAGTCTGCCCCCCGCTAATAGTATGACGAAGTAGGGGCATTAATTAATTTAAAAAAATAAAAAATCACACCTGTGTTAATTGAGGGATGCTCTTATCATAGTACATCATCATGACGTAAAATGGACACTATGCCTATTTGCTCTGTTTAATGTTTGTGTAGGACGAAAAGACAGGAAGCAGAGCTGGAGGTAGCAGAGACTAAAATGTTGAGGTTCTCTCTGGGAGTAACAAGGATGGATATAGGATCAGGAACGAGTACATCAGAGGGACAACGCATGTCAGATGTTTTGGAGATAAAGCCAGAGAGGCCAGACTGAGATGGCTTGGACACGTACAGAGGAGGGATAGTGAGTATATCGGCAGAAGGATGTTGAGGTTAGAACTGCCAGGCAGGAGGCCTAGAGGAAGACCAAAGAGAAGATGTATGGATGTAGTGAAGGAGACATGAAGTTAGTTGGTGTGAGAGAAGAGGAGGCAGAGGACAGGGTGAGATGGAGGGAGATGATTCGCTGTGGCGACCCTGAAGAGAAAAGCCGAAAAGAAAAGAAGGAAGGTAGGACATAAATAGACTCTAAGCGTAACATTCTCCATTCATTGTCAATGCCGGGAATTTAATGTTTGTGTAGGACAAAAATAGATACTAATAGATGAATATAGCACCCCTCAAAAATAAATATGGAGATAAGTCAGGGCTTCCTACCCTGTGCCACGCCCAGGACTCCGAACACTCCCACCCTGGTGTCCCTCTTCCAGGCGGGGTAGGTCATGTTGTAGTAATCCACCGCGTCGTTGGTCCAGTCGCTCAGCCAGAGGTTCTGGCCGATGAAGGCAAAGTTCTGGATCATGTACATCACGATGATGATGGCGGAGTAGCCCCAGCCCAGAGCACGCAGGTACTGGAGGAACACGGACCACTTCACCTGAACAAAACATGAATGAGACAAGAAGGCAGGGCTTTGTTAGAGCAGTTTCTTTTTTTCTCATGTCATGGATTCCCGCAAATTCATATTGATTTGGCCGTGGACTCCCCAGGGCCCCTCCATTTGGGTTGTTAAAATGTAAAAAATTAAAAATAAATTGCTCGTCTACATATGACGTAAATTTTCCCTTCATTGTCAATGGCATTTAATGTTTGTGTTGCCACAAATTTACGTCATATTTGACGGTACATATGACCTAATTTCTCCTTTCATGGTCAATGGCTAATATGAGACGTGTAGGGACAAAAGCTGCATATAGGAGGGGCTAGCGCCCATCAAATTATATATATATATATATATATATATATATATTCAAAATGAATTTCCAGATTTTTTTGGAAAATACCAAATCTACACCCTCACAAAGGGTTGTGCTGCGACACGTTGTGAGCTTGTAGATCTGCTATTTTCAAATAGCCAATGTACTAATGGTTAAAGTGGTTAAACTGATTTTAATGCTATATTGACTTATTTTTTTCCTTGAATGCGTGCATGGCCACAAGTCCTGCTTTACCTGTCCGGTCTCCATGGTTTCCTTCTCTATCAGCCTCTGGCCTTTCTTTGAGTTATCAGCATCGATTGCTTTTTTAATGGAACTTGTCTTCTTTAGTCTGACACTGAGAGAGAGAGAGAGAGAGAGAGAGAGAGAGAGAGAGAGAGAGAGAGAGAGAGAGAGAGAGAGAGAGAGAGAGAGAGAGAGAGAGAGAGAGAGGGAAGATACAAAACAGATAAACAGCAATATCTGTCACAACAGAGACAGATTCTCAATTTCTCATCAACACACTCATTTCCTCTCCTAGTAGAAATCAATGAACTCTGGGCACCCCTGTATACAACTTAGGGACACAGGCATCAGTAAGCAGGAACTGGGGATGGCAATGAAGGACCGGGAAGTCTGGCGTAATATTGTGAAATCCACGATCTCGACCGTGGTCGAAAAATTATGATGATTAATCTTTAGAATCGTATGCCTTATCACAGTACGTACATTTAATTGGCTATGCAAATCTTTCTCCCCAGTATGTCACGTAGGAAAAAAAAACTTGAGAGAATATCAGTTTCCATTATAGGTTGAAAATAACTTGACGTTTAACCACTTGAACCACAGCCTCCCTATTCTGAGGTTCACCAAAAATAGCTCATCTAAAAGCTTGTAGATCTGCTATTTTTGGTGAAGGGAGTTGGTGTAGATGGAAAAATAACTCACCAAGTAGTAAGTACAGTGCAACTCAGGTGTGTTTTACCAAATATAGAGTAGTGGTTAAACCAAAGTGATATTGACAAATTCTGCGGCACCCCCTGAACTTGCATCCCGGCACCAACTTTGAGAAACCCCGCTCTGAACTCCACTTCGTTGACTAAAACTATGGCGAAAAATGTTTTTTCACTGACGAAATCTACATAAAAACAAAATAAAAACAAAGCCATTCTTCCTCAGCCTGGTCGGACACAAACACGGACGGACACACACACGGATTGAGTGCAAAACATACTCTCCCCATGCCTTCGGCTGGTGGAGACAAATACAAACTATGTCTAACTATGACTAAATATATTGACAATTTTATCAACAAAGAGTAGAACTAACAGACAAGTCATTTTATGCTTCGTTGTGTGCTGGAGCACTCTCAGAAAAAGCCGATCTTGTACATCAGGCATTTCAACAGCATTACGGCCTAGCCAAAAATGCATTTTAGTCGACTAAATTAACTGTAGATTTAGTCGACTATAATCTAATGGTATTTAGTGTAATAAAACAACTAAAAACATTTCAGATGACTAAAATAAGAGATAAAACTAAACGGATTTTATTACTGTTTTCAGGGTCCTATCTTGCGCTTATAGGATTACCCCTACCCTTTATCCCTAAACCTTTTTGCCATATTTTACTATTTTGAAAAACATTTTGAAATAGTTCAACTAGCCGATCTCGAGTTTTTCAAAATTTAACAAAACAGTTTATGGAAAGGCAAGATAGGGCCCATATTATGACTAAAATAATATATAAAACTACATCCAAACTTTGCTGTCAAAATCCACCGTGCATACCTGCCCTTGCGCTGGCTGCGGCGGATGCTGTTCTCCCTCCTCAGTGTGCCAGACACCACGTCCTCTGGAGCGCAGTCCGCCTGAGGCTGCTCCGTGTCAGGGATGAGTTCCACCTCCTCACCCTCCTCCTGGTCCTCAGCATGGTCTGACCACAAGCAGGGGCGTCGTTTCAGAAAGACATAGGGGTTGGCATGAAACAAAAGTTACCATATGGCCCCATTTCTAAAATAGTGGATCTTACGAGCTCTGTTGAGAACTTGACGCTTGTAGAGCCACTATTTTCACAATTTGCTTGAGGTCGAAAAGAGAAAATGTTTGAAAAGGTTCGCCCATAATGACATTCCCAAAATAGGGATGCCACGTTTAAAGTGGTTAATAAATGAATGGTTGCATACAGATGTAAATGGACGGACATCGATTGCGATGAATTCATATTCATCTGCAAAAACTATTCGGGACAATTAATGTGCATTTAAAATAACTGAGATGTGAAAACTAGGGGGTGAATGAATGACGCCCCTGACGACGATGGAGAGGCATTAGAGAAGTAGGGCAGTCCTCCCACACAATGACGACGATGGAGAGGCATTAGAGAAGTAGGGCAGTCCTCCCACACACTCACTAAGAGCTGGTAATAAGTAGGCCTGGCATGAGTACGACGGTTTACTCAACGATTAAATAATTGCCGTTACGTTTCTGTTTGGTTTTTAGGCTTAAGCGAACAAAAGGGCAGATATGACCTTGCATAATGATAACAACCTTGCATAATGTAATAGCTTTATACTATAACAAAAACACGAATAGTGGAAATAGCAGATCTAAAAGCTCAAAACGCGTCACATCGTGACGCATTTTGAGCTTGTAGATCTGCTATTTCTAAATGTTTGGAGAAATATTCACATTTTTCAACATGGATATGGTTATGACCATTGAAACAATAACTGCGATTATCTCCAATAATTATGCTGTGTCCGACATGTCAACATCCATTACTGAAGTTTTCATTTCAATCACTACGTATTTTAAAACAGACAAATATGCACTGACCTGCCTGCTGCTGGCTCTTATCGTTTGCCTCTTTGGCGTACGTGTCAAGGAACTCGGAGAACGCCCCCTTGCTGGCGCGGAGGCTGTGGTAGGATCCCACCTCTGACACCACACCGTCCACCAGCACCACGATCTCATCCACATAGGGCAGGAAGCCCACTCCATGAGTCACCAAGATACGTGTCTGCACGCACGCACACGTGCGTGTACACACACACACACACACACACACACACACACACACACACACACACACACACACACACACACACACACACACACACACACACACACACACACACACACACACACACACACACACACACACACACACACACACACACAGTTGTTGTCGGGCAGAAACCTCTTATCTCCGTATTTTAACTTTGTGTTTTTCCGTAAACGGCCTACATACTACAGCGTCACACAAAAGCAGCAGATCCACTATCTCGAAATGTGGCATGAAGCAACCATATGAGGTTTCCACCCGACAGAGACGAACAACATTCACAGTGACGGTGGACATTTTGCTCATACTTTGCAACAAACAAAAAAGACACTTTGGTCTTAACACTGACCTTGCCTTTTAGAAGCCCATTGGGTCCAATCACTCTCTCAAAGAGGTGTTTGCCTACGTGAGAATCCACAGCAGACAAAGGGTCATCCAGCAAATAAATATCAGCCTGGCTATAAGCTGCTCTGGCCAGGCTCACACGCTGCTTCTGTCCCCCAGACAGGTTGATTCCCTGGAAGAGAAGATAGAAGAATACAATAGAATAGAATATGCTTTGTGTTAGGGATCTTAAAAATCACTCAACAACAATCATCACATTAAAAAAAAAAGTTTTGATTGACAAGGGCTGGTTATATGACATCCTGTGTGCTGAGTTTCTATTGAACAGGTTGGATCCTAAAGGGCAACCACCCCCCCCCCCCCCCCCCCCCTCCTCGGAAAGGAGGGGAAAAATTATAATAATTTTAATCAAAACAGATTTCTGTTACTAGGCCTAATACATATGCTGTATCACAGTATCTGCGCCTTATCCTGGTTAATTTCCTATGTCAGTTTTTTCATGCGTGTGGAGAGGGAAAGTAAAAGACACATTTCCACGTGAAAATGCATGGAAAATGCGCGTGCACAATAGATTGCTGAGAAGAGAAGAGAAGAGAAGAGAAGAGAAGAGAAGAGAAGAGAAGAGAAGAGAAGAGAAGAGAAGAGAAGAGAAGAGAAGAGAAGAGAAGAGAAGAGAAATCTCTCTTACCTTCTCCCCGATCTCCGTGAGGTCTCCTCCAGGTAGCAGCTCCAGATCGGGAGCCAGGGCACATGCATCGAGCACCTCTGCAAACCTCTTGTCCTCATGGGGATAGCCAAACAATATGTTGTCTCTCACAGTGGCATTTTGTATCCAGGCCTGCTGGGGCACATAAGCCACTGATCCCTACAGAGAAACATATACGGTTGCAAGGCATGAAGGCAAGACTGAAAATAAATGGTAGAAGAGTCCTCCTAGATACAAAAATAAAAGAGTCTGCACACCTTTTACTGCTCCCAGAAATATCTTTACTTAATGTGGTGACGTTTCGGGCCAAAGCCCTTCCTCAGACCTTCCAGATGAGTCATCCTATCCTACTATAAATTGAAGTTGAACTTCTGCCCATCCTAATGCATTTTTCCCCTTGTTGGATGGGAAAACAATCTGAAATTGCATGTCTTGCGTTTCACCATCAAGCCTTCCTTGAGAGGATTGGGAGTGCTGGCTATAACTTTCTATAACTTTCTGTGAATCTTCAGCTGTGCACCCGGCTAACTGTATTATACAGACTGCTCATTTTTGTTTTCTACTATTATCATAACACATAACATAAACATAAACATAATAGCATTCTATAATTCTATGATGATGACAAGGTCAATTGCATTATAATCTCCCTACAAGTAATTATAAAATGCTTTAAAATGTGCTTTAATACATCATTATGATTATGAGTGTTTATAACTATAATTATATGTTGTTATAATCATTAATAATAAGTATGTATTGCATTCATAGAACGTGTTTACAAAAGTTCACCTGGATGTTGACAAAGCCTTTGACACTGTGCATCTCCCCCATCAGAGCCGACATCAGGGAAGACTTCCCGGACCCCACCGGTCCCACTACAGCTACCAGCCGACCTGGCATTATGTCCAAAGACACACTGACGACACACACACACACACACACACACACACACACACACACACACACACACACACACACACACACACACACACACACACACACACACACACACACACACACACACACACACACACACACACACACACACACACACACACACACACAGCAACATTGTTTTATAAACAAAATTATGTGAAATGTAGCTCTGATGACACATCTAAGTCAATATTATAATATTAATGTCCCAAACTCTGCAGTTTATGCTACAGCAGATAAGAAGACGTCTAAAACATATAGATAAACAAGAACATACAACAGTGGTTCTGATTTCTGGCCCAGGGCACCCCTTTAAATATCCTTTTCATTCACGGCACCCCTGAATTACATTTACTGTACTTAATGCAGCACATTATGTCACATAAAATGTCACAAGCACAATCTATAGAAATAATATGTGTTTCCATTAGGACAGATTGAAAACAACTTTTATACTTGGCTTATATACTTAAATTATAAATTGTAGTGCAACTCAGGTCCGCTTCATAAAGTTTAGAGGGTCTGAGCGGTTAAACTGAAGTGATATTGATTCATTCCAAATATTATGAAAGTATTCTGAGGCACCCCTGGGCTTGCGTCACGGCACCTGCTTTGAGAAACCGTGGCACTGCGAATGTGTGGCATTGTGAAATCCATGATCTCGACCGCGGTCGAAAAATGATGATGATTGATCAAAACCCTGACATTGACATAGACATGGTCACAAGATCCAGATAATAATAATAGTAGTACGTTTAGAAGTGTCCCCAACAACATCCTCCCACCTCCATAACTGTGGACAGCGACCACGACCATATTATTGTACCATAGTAAACAAATCTGCACGTCACCATGCTACGCTTAAACGTGTCTAAATTACGTCGCCTCAGAGCAGGACACTTACTTCTTAAGCATAGCGTTGGCTTTCCTCTCCCAAGCAAAGGAACCGTCACAGACACTCACAGCTGTGTCTGAGAGAACACGTACACGTACACGTGCACGCACGCACGCACGCACGCACGCACGCACGCACGCACGCACGCACACACACACACACACACACACACACACACACACACACACACACACACACACACACACACACACACACACACACACACACACACACACACACACACACACACACACACACACACACACACACACACACACACACACACACAGACAGACAGTTGGGATCGATTCTTCCAAAATGTGACAGCAAAACATGTTGAATCAAAAAACTATTTTCATTCTTCGCTTCATGTCTGTCTATCTATCCAGTCTTTATTTATCCCGACCTTCTCTGAACTTTACACACAATGGTCATCAGTGGGATGCTGCGAGATTGAGTCAATCAGTGCAATGATCTTAATTTAGTTCAAAGCATGACATAAAGCACACACACACACACACACACACACACACACACACACACACACACACACACACACACACACACACACACACACACACACACACACACACACACACACACACACACACACACACACACACACACACACACACGATCATTGATGTGAAAGAAAACTGCAACATTGCAAATAGCCCGTATACAGCTGTGTGATGTTTAAACGGGGAGCCAGCCATTCCACTTCTTTAGAAGATAAAAGTCTACTTTGAAAGCTGTAGAACCATCTCCAAGGTCGCTCATTTATCCAGAATCCTTGTGAAACTGCATGGTTTCCAGCAAACTCTAGTGCTGTGATTTATATGTTTATAATCCACTATAGCCATAGCTAGTGTTATACAGAGTATATATAAGAGTAGAATGCACTTTTATCACATCAATGCGGGCATCTCTCATGAGTATAGAAGCTTACTGAAGCTGGAGTCATGGTGTACAATGTCATCGGCGAGGTCATCACCACCCAAAAACTTCTCCAGTCGCTTTTTGGACACTGTTGTCTAAAAGACACAAGCAACTGGGTCATGGAAAATGTATTATGATTTTGAACAAGATGAACAAGATGGGTCTAATAATTACTTGGATCTAGGGATGGGAATTATCGATGAATGCATTAATAGTTAATTGATACTTATCGATTGATTAACCGGTTAGTTGATAAGCGGCGTTTAATTTCTTTTGGAGATTCTTAATTTCCCTCAATGGGTTACAAATCTACACTTTGCTGATATACAGAAAGAATACAAAAGGCATATTATATTCCTTAATCAAATAGTTATTTGACCATTTGCGATACAGGGCCAGGCAATGGCATCTTTGTATGAAAATGAAAAGTGCACTGTCTTGTCTGTCACATCACATATAAAGCAGAGACGTTTCGATTAATTCAATGAGTTATTAACTGTTACGTTTAACCGACAAATTTCTTAACGGCGATTAATCGATTAATTATTAACATCCCTACTTGGATCCCATTTAGATCAACCCACGCTGATTTCTGTTAAAAACATGTATGTGAAATATTTCACATACATGGAGGTTTGGCCTGACAGCATTCACCTTTGACACTGCTTGGTCTTGTGGTTTGCGAGATGAGCCCCGGACAACAAGCCAACAAACAAACAAAAAGACCCACTAGCAGATGTCTAGCATCATATCGATCTGCTAGGATCTGCAATCCCTGATATGAAGAAGACCTTTCCAGGTCGAAATGGTGGTATTCATCTATTATGACATTCACATTTTAGAGAATTCCACGCCCACAATGCAAATAAGCACAATGCAAATTTTGCATCTCGCATCATTGTACCAAAATGCGGAAGACAGTTGACCCAAGCGATCTGTTTTGAATGAATCAATCAATGGCAGTCAATGATCTTTAGTGTAGCCTCGGTCCTAGCCTTACTCATCTGACTGCGAAGAGAAAAACCTGGTCACAATATAAGGTAGAGATTGCAAAGCCGGAAGTGTCGGTCCGGAACATCCGTCAGATGTATTTCCGCCGGATACGATATTTTTCGACCAATCACAACACTTTTTTCATACACGGAGAATGTAAACAGATTTGTAAAGCGTCAACAGCATTTCCTTGAGCTGTACTTCTGCCACCCATTGGTGCGGTTTGGGCATAAAGATACCAAGGACTGGACAGTGATGCCACTGGTATGCAACACAGAAGTAGTACTGACTTGAAGCTGTTTATAAACCAGTGTTACTCTTCATGCGGTACCCAGGATTTCTTTTCACCGTCCTTCATGGGCCCCCTGTCATCTAGGCCCCAGTGCATTGCACCACCGCCAAAATGTACGCCTGTGGTTCCCGCATAACTTCCGGGTATGATGATGATGATGTCATGCGCATACCCTCTAATGTGTCTCCAATCCATACCTGAACCATTGCAGCGATGAGCATGGGCAGCATGGCAAGGGGAAATCGAAGGACGTTGAAAAGAGCGATGGAGGTGAAAGCTTTCTCAGCATTCAGTATGTTGTCTGAGCTCACTCCCACAAACACTGCAAAGGTGGCCAGAGACACCTGCACAAAGAAACCGGTTAGTACACTGAGAAATACGGTTCCTGGACTATAGGTCATAACATGTCCTTGTCTCATAGATCTCATGTAATCTCATCTCATGTAATCTCATGTAATCTCATCTCATATCATCTCATCTCATCTCAGCTCATCTCACGTTGCGATGCGTCACGTCGCATCATGTCACGTCACCTCATCTCATAGTCATTATTTGATTGATTAGAATACATGATTGTGTAACCAGGTGGAGTTTTAATGTGTGTCATATGTCTATGTGTGAGTGTCTGTCATTGACACCCAACTAATTTGTTTTTTCTTTTTAAGTTCTGTTTATTGAATAGCACTTAATAGCACTAATTCGGCATCATACTGGCCAGTATTTGAATGTATACAGAAAAATAAACAATAAAGAAGAAAAAAGAAAAAAAAGGGGAAAAAAATCAAACAACAAAAAGAGAAAGACAACAACAACCATCTTGAATGGATTGCAGTACAATATGGTTTGGTTGTGACATGGTCGGGTCGTGGCATGGTCGGGCCTCCGAGAGATTGAACAGGCAAAAGGACAGGCGATTGTACGTGCACTGTGCATACATATAGCCTACATATTGTTTTGTTCATATGTTTTTGTTCGTTTTTTTTTTGTTGCTGTGCTTTTATCTTACATACATACTGTTGGTGAAGTGTATTTCAGTAACCTATAAGTCCATTTGGTTACAATTGGAAGAAATGTAAACAGTACAGAGTATGGTCAAACACACGTCCAAAGGGATCACCGAAAAATGTCCTTGCAGTCTTATTTCCATTCAGGTCCTGGGTATTCAATTCATAATCAATGAATGTCAAAGAATGACATTCTCATGTCATAATTTCCTTTTCCCTTGTCCCTTTGTATCTCTCATTACTATGGTCTCTGCACTCACCAGAGCTGGAGCGCAGGAGAAAATGAAAGTAGAGACAGAATTGAGGTAGGCGAACTTCTTCATGACTTTCAACTCCTCCTCTCTAATTCCCTCCACCTGTGCCTGAAAGGATGGCTCCCATGCGTACAGCTTCAGAATCTGTGGGGGTGGTGGCATTGAGAGCAGAGCAGGCAGTGTGAGGATGCGGAAAGGGAAGGGTGTTTAATAACACGAGGAACAAAGGACCGCACTTTCTGTAGCAAAAGCCAATAATCAATCCCCAGGTGGTGGGCGCAGGATAATGAACTCTGCCTGGAATTTCTAGTTGTGTGTTAGTGTGTTGTTTGTTTTGGAAAGACTTCAAGAAACCTATTACCATCCTCCTCCAGTCCTCCACCCATCCTGCTTAGTGCTTACCCATACAGACTGAACCAGTACGGTAAGTTCTGCATAGTAACCATATGGTAGTATACTATATAATACTGTTGCTGTCGGGCAGAAACCTCTTATGTCCTAATTTAAACTTTTTGTGTTTTGTCTATTAACGCCCTATACTTGATCACACTATGCCACACAAAGACATCAAAAGGCATCAAAAGTAGCAGATCCACAAGCTTGAAACGCTGGGCAAAGCAACACATTTTGAGCTTGTGGATCTGCTACTTATGCTGTTTTTGAATTTGAATCCTGAAAAGTAACAGTTTCCACCCGGTGCGGTGAGGTGTGGTCATGGGCGTGTTGGCACGCGTTCCCCTAAATTGCTATTTTGGTCACACACCTTTGGGAAAGCGACAGTGGAGTTTAAAACCACCCGTAACTTATACCCATAAGCCGTGCCAAATTAGTTTGGTAGAGCGGCGCACGCCTGCATGGAGATGTCCTTGGAGTAAGGCTGCGTCATCTCTCCTTATTCTCCTATACGCATCTCTTTGTAATTTTCCTATAATCAGCAGAAGTGAGTGCCTGCATGCCACTTCCTCGTGTCCATTGTGTTTATAATTGTATAGTCATAGACGTTATTTGGTTTCTGCCAAGCATGGCAGGCATTGTGCGGCGTGCGCGATTCCACACATTTGTTCGTTCAGTTTAATCAAATAGGCCTCACAGCCCTCTTTCCACGCCCACTTCCGGTAGATAGTGGTGTCATTTAACATTAGGCATTTACACTTTTTTTCTCTGGAGAATTTAAGTACATTTCCTAATGTTAAAATGTCAAAGACCGATAATAATATGAAGAAAACACAATGGTATAACAACTCAAATAAGTAGAATAAACCTTACCTTTCCAAAACGGTACTTTGTGGCTTGTGAAAATACCTCTTTTAACATGGAAGCCTATGGACCGCAAAAAAAATAACACCACTAGCTCTAAAAGGGGGCGGGGAAATGCTGTGAGATAGGCCTATTGACCGACCTTTCCTTTTCGCTTGATACCGTTTCGTAGAGACGGCCTACACGCACGATCTATATACCAAATGAAAGCCCGAATTTCGTAGTTTACATAGTAGCCTACTTTGGATGTTTAAAAATGAGTAAGATTTGAGTAACATTTTGGATAAAAAATATATAAAAGAAAAACTTTTTTTCTCCTCTCCTGAACAGTCTTGCCGCCAGTTAGTCTTGTATCAAAAAGAGTCACACATGAGCATAGGTCAGCTCATTTCTCATGGAATTCACACAAATACCAATAATATTTTTTTTGCTTGGTTGTATTGATTAGATGTGAAAAGGGCACTGACCTTGATGCCATTCAGTATCTCATTCATTATTTTCAGCCTCTTGTCCTTATATTTCATATTCTCCACCTGAAAAGGGAACGAGGGAAACAAAATGCTTTATAAAATGCATTTATTGGAATAAAGGGAGGTTCAAATCAGGCTGCTCCAGTGCATCTCAGGAGCAGACACATACTGTATAGCTGAATAAAGAAAAGAAGGCACAACAAGGCACATCAAAACCATGTTGCTCTTGCCTTGCACCCTAGCTCAAGCAGAACATTGCAAACTAATACTGTAATAACACTTTTATTTAGTGACAAACCTGACGCACAGAAATTAATCTGGGAGCGAAAGATAATCCCATTAAAGGGCATAATACATCACGGTAGTGGTAACCACGACAACATTACCCTAGAGAAATCACTGACTACACTGATGGAGAATGTATGTCACCTCTGTCTACTTTTCATGATTAAAACTCAAAAACAGCAAAAGATCGGCAAGCTCAAAACAAAATGCTTGCAGATCTGTGACATTTTATGCTTTAGTTTTGTGATGTAAATGGGGTGTTATGAAAAACACCAAAATACATATTGACCTGGATGCCTTTGGACTTGGCGGCCAGCAGGCCATTGATGGGCACCATAAGGACCATGACGGCCAGGCCGGCCAGGACCGAAGGGCCCAGCTCCAGCCACAGGAAGGCGATAGAAAGCATTATCTGCAGAGGGCACGACCACAGCAGATGGATGAAGTTGTAGACGTCGTTGAAGCGCTGGGCGTCGGCCGACATCAGGTTCACCGTCTCGCCCACCGTGTACTCTTTGCGGACGTCGTTCGACACCACCATGGCCTGAGAGGAGAGGAGAGGAGAGGAGAGGAGAGGAGAGGAGAGGAGAGGAGGTCATTTATTCTCAGGGACGGCATTGGCTCACGGGTAGGTCGTTTTCTTTCCATGTCAAGGACCCCCAAATGAATTTGTCCGCGGATCCCCATCTGAAAATATTTTGTGCCAGGGACCCCATACAAGATTTGTGTTTGCGGAGCGGCACAGATACACACACCTGCCCTCTGCAGTGCTCTATAGTCTAAAGTGACTATAGAGACACTAGAGACATTTATCTCCAAAAGCCCTTGAATATGAATATGATTAAGGATTACTGTGGTTATGGTAATTTCACATTTCATATGCCATCCCATTTTAATAATTTTCTACAATTAAATTACTACAGGGGCCACACAAAATGTCCCTGCTAAGGACCAACATCAAGGCTGGACTGGGTCAAACATTTTGGCCCTCATATTTTAGCCTAGAACGACCTGCACTACAACCAGCCCGCAGATAGAAGACACTCCTACCGCCGCGCTCAGTCGCGGCACACACAAATAAACAAGCCCTAATACCACCACTTTTACTGCAAAACATCCCTCTATGTTCTCATAATTCCCGTAATGACCAATGTATGCCCGCTGTGTCAAAAGGCCAGTCCACCACTGACTGACACTTACCTTCTTGTACACGGCGGCCAAGATGGCCGTGCGGACCTTCATTCCCAGGACGTAGCACAGCTGGAAGTACTGCTGCAGCAGCAGAGACTGCAAGATGGCCGCCAGGAGCAGCAGCACTGCGTACAGGTAGCCCTCCCACACGTGCGCAGACTTGTCCTGAGTGAACATAATCATCCATCTAGAATGAAGCAGAAACACGTCTTCAGCTCAGAGAGATGCCACAATGTGCTGGGATGCCACATCAATGGTCTTGACTTGAACGGTCATAACCTGTTTTGATCTCTGACCGATCCTTCTGTTCTGTCTGGTGTTCATCATGGGTGGAACAGTTATCGCTTAACCCTAAAAAGGACGACTTCACCCATATTCAACCTAATAATGGCTCATGTTAAACATTTTATCCAGATGTACTTACTTGCCCACCCCGTGATGTCGTTCGCAGTATGCCACGCTCACACAGCTTCTGTCTCACTACTGCCCAAATGCCTGATTTAGTATCTGCTTCTCTCACTGAGATGCCATGAGAGGTAGCGAGCTCCACCAACTCCTTTTTCTTTAGTTTTAACAAATCATCTTCAAAAAGGACGTCAGTGTCGTTCTCTTCACCCCCAGATGCCATTTTACGACCACCAAACTTTATCAGTTTGCCAATTAGTAAAAGGTGCTGCAAAGTATTATACTCACAAAAAAAAACTCCAACCAGCCCTTTTTTGCCAAACATAAAGCGTGTTTTGTTTTCAACAAAAGAAAAACAAAAACCAGAATATTAAATCAAACTTAGTTGATGAAATAACTTACCCTAAACAAACAAAAGTAATACGTTTGTCACTCAACACAAGCTAAACTCCCAACCCCATAATTAATTAGGTAATTAGTAAGATAACTTGGTCTAGACCAGCCTTCAATCAGCGTGGGCCACACCACAAACCCACACCAACTGCGCAAAGTCTAATTCTATACTGGGTCGCACGCCCGCACCCCAATCAATAATGAACCAATGTTATGTGTCACTGAAGTGGCGTGACACATAACAATAAAATGAATAATGGGTGGATCAATATGCACCAAGGTGCATTAGCAATACTGTTGATGACTACTATTTTATTGCACAGTACCACACCTAAACATAACATAACAAGACCATAAAATGGGCGGTGGTCTCCCTATAATCTTCAGGAAAAAGGCCAGTTGTGAGTGATACGATGACAGGAGAACATGAGGTGAAGAAACACATGATGCTGTGCTTTCACTCGTTTAGGTTGGCCATTGATGGGATTTATGAGGCTAACTGCACCTCACCTGCAGTCATACAACACTTGATTACCTCCATGGCCTTGTAAGCCCACACATTTGACAGTATAAGAGGGGCTTCCAGTGTGTGTGTGTGTGTGTGTGTGTGTGTGTGTGCGTGTGTGTGTGTGTGTATGCGTGCGTGCGTGCGTGCGTGCGTGCGTGTGTGTGTGCGTGCGTGTTGTTTACTTGAGGATCTGAGGACTAACAAAAACCAGCAGGTCTTGTAGAAGTTTGTAGAAGGCTGATTTCAGCAGAATCCATTTGAAGCTCTTGTAAAGGGACGGGACGAGCCATGACCGAGGGAAATCTTTCTCTTCTTTCTTCGTCTCTTTGTTCTTCTTCTTATTCGTCTTTCCCTTTTCCTCCTGAGAGAAAGAAAGAAAAAAGGCCTTCAAGCATTGTGAGTGCACGGCGCAAATTGAGATGATCATTATGAGGTGAATGTAGTGGGTTATATATTACTGTACAAAAGTTAATCGCCATGCACACCAAGCACCATAACCCTCTTATGGCCACCCTAATTAACAGTGGATTGTGCCTTCTACCTGCACTATTAAAATTCATCATTTTAATGCCAATAGAAAAAATGTGACATACACACTATATCTCATTTTAACACGGTAATCCTATAGTGTTATACCCAGTCCTGATGGTGGCGGTAACTTCACCATTATGCCGATTTTGACCAAATAGAGCGAATCTGGCGATGTCATTTCCGGTTCAACGGATCACAACATCCGCTAGTTTTCTTCACTGTGTTACACAGTCAGATGTCCGGGATGCTAAGCTATCATCGTTTATTTTAATAACTAAGTAAAATTAAGCTCTAATCAAGCCCCAAATATCGCATATTACGCAGCTATGCACATAAAGACCGCGTGCGTGCGTGGGAGAGTGTGCACGCGAGGATTTCGTCCGGTTTTAGGTAGATTACATCGGCCGTTAGCCAAACGGGCCAAAAGTTGCTACATTTTGCTACATTAAGCCCCCGATTATAGGGAATAAAACGTTTACGTCATTTACGTCAACAGTTATGATGGCTTTTTTGATTCATTACGTCAATAGCCATAACTATAACTATAAATGTATAGTTTTCAAAATCGTCAAGTTAAAGGACAACTTCACCACTTTTCAATCTATCTTCATATAATTGGTCACTAATGTTCATGATAAAATATCACAATTCTTTTCCTACTCTGTCTGATTCTCATAGGAGGGCTGTGGGCAGTTCAGAAACAAGTCTTCCAATGACATCATCGTTAGTCAGATTTATTTTTGAGGGGCGCTAGCCCCTCCTATATACAGGTTTAATGTTTGTCTTTAGTTAAATGTTTGTTTAACACTCCAATTGCCCGGGGTTATTTAATCCATTAAATCATAGTGCCCAATCGATTTATAGCAACGGAGCACTTTTACCGACGGACCGGAAGTTATACCGGATGTGGCTGGAGCTGCTAAATGTAGCCAAAACACTCTAAAGGCGATAGACAACAACGGGAGGCATGATTAAATCTAACGCGACTAGCGACTGGACAGCGGGGGGATGATTTAGATCGCAAGTTATTAACGTTTTAAGATTTCGTTCCGTCGGCTAAACAGGGGGGGAACATTTTCGATGACGTCCCACTGTTACGCAACATCGAGGATTGCGCAGCAGGCGCTCCTAGGCTGTGGAGCGATGCAATCGGTTTTCATGTCAATAAACTTCGTCTTTTGGAGAAAAACTTCGTCCTGAGTGCTGGGTGTTATGATGTATATTTTGATAGCTTATGCCTCTCAACATATGTCATAATTGTACACATATCACTTCGGCCTATAGGAGGTCACATGCAGGGAAGCCTGAGTGAAGAGGTCAGCTAGGATACTAAGTCACTAAATAAGCCTAGGGACACTTTAAGATAGTCCGTTTGCACCAGCGGTGAGTTCATCCTGTCATATATATAGTGGACATTGTGAGGTTTTATCACTCAAGAATGCTTTTAAAATAGACCACCTGTAGTAACTTGTTGACTGAGGCAACAGAGCCTTAAGGGTCAACACACACACATTTGAATCATTTATTTATGTCCACATAAGAGATACAACACAGAGATGCACACACACACACACACACACACACACACACACACACACACACACACACACACACACACACACACACACACACACACACACACACACACACACACACACACACACACACACACACACACACACACACACACACACACACACACACACACACAGGCAAATTATTTGCAAAAAAAAGAAAATCTGTTAATGTAGCGTCACAATCATTTTAACCACTTTAACCATATTTTTATACTTTGACTATTCAAAAATAGCAGATCTACAAGCTCACGGCGTGCCACTAACTTTGTGCCACGCTATGCACTTGTAGATCTTCTATTTCTGAAACATTGTGGAAAATGTGTGCAAATCTTTGAATAAATACAACCGCATGCTTATAAATAAGCACGCTCACCATCATCAGCACATCCTGACTGACTCCCTTCCCGAGTCCATTGGAGAGGCCGTTCTGCAGGACGTCCTTCTCTCGGAGCTGCTCCTGCCTCTTGGCCTCTCTCTTGCGGAGCTCGACCCTGGCGGCCGCCAGCTCCACCAGCATGACGTTCCGGAAGTGCTGGCTGAGGTAGTCTGTGGTGTCCGTCTCTTTCAGGTCATACATATCGTCCTGCACCAGCGGCACCTTGAAGCCCTTCGTCACCATGCTGGGAAAGACAGGAACACGCGGCGGTGAGGGGGACAGGACAGAAAGACACAGGCAACACGGTGAGGGGGACAGGACAGAAAGACACAGGCAACACGGTGAGGGGGACAGGACAGAAAGACACAGGCAACACAGTGAGGGGGACAGGACAGAAAGACACAGGCAACACGGTGAGGGGGACAGGACAGAAAGACACAGGCAACACGGTGAGGGGGACAGGACAGAAAGACACAGGCAACACGGTGAGGGGGACAGGACAGAAAGACACAGGCAACACGGTGAGGGGGACAGGACAGAAAGACACAGGCAACACGGTGAGGGGGACAGGACAGAAAGACACAGGCAACACGGTGAGGGGGACAGGACAGAAAGACACAGGCAACACGGTGAGGGGGACAGGACAGAAAGACACGGGCAACACGGTGAGGGGGACAGGACAGAAAGACACGGGCAACACGGTGAGGGGGACAGGACAGAAAGACACAGGCAACACGGTGAGGGGGACAGGACAGAAAGACACAGGCAACACGGTGAGGGGGGCAGGACAGAAAGACACGGGCAACACGGTGAGGGGGACAGGACAGAAAGACACGGGCAACACGGTGAGGGGGACAGGACAGAAAGACACGGGCAACACGGTGAGGGGGACAGGACAGAAAGACACGGGCAACACGGTGAGGGGGACAGGACAGAAAGACACGGGCAGCACGATGAGGGGGACAGGACAGAAAGACACAGGCAACACGGTGAGGGGGACAGGACAGAAAGACACAGGCAGCACGGTGAGGGGGACAGGACAGAAAGACATAGGCAACACGGTGAGGGGGACAGGACAGAAAGACACAGGCAACACGGTGAGGGGGACAGGACAGAAAGACACAGGCAACACGGTGAGGGGACAGGACAGAAAGACACAGGCAACACGGTTGTTTAGTTTAGTTAGGAGTTTAGTTTAGTTAGGTCCTATAACATAGTATTTGCCATTGCATATTAATACAAAATAATAAATCGTAATAAAACACATTTCTGAACGAAAAGGCATAGGCTGAAGCCATACTGTGTAGCTCAGCGGTTCCCAAACGTTTTTGGCCATGCACCTCCTGACCTACTGTAGCTGATGCACCCCCCTACATGGAAATATAAATGGCATGAGCTATATACAGGGTATTTCCTATATAACACATATATACACATGAACCTGAATATGGCATATATATGCAGCACAGGCTATATTCTGCATACTTGCCATATATTGGCATAATATGTTAATATGTTTATAATAAAACCATAGCACCACCATTAGCCTTTTCATGCCGTGCACCCCCTAGAAGGTGCTCGCGCACCACAAGGGGTGCACGCACCACAGTTTGGCTTATTCCACAGTTTGGCTTATTGCACCTACCCTTTTACAGAAAAGGAAAAAAAGGAGAAAAACTAAGACAACACTTGATCGCTGTACATGGCAACACATTTATGATAACAAATTAGTAATGCCGGCTATACCTGTTGAGCCAGTTGAAAGTGATTCGGCTCAGAAATGGTGCCAAGGCCTCTGGATTCTATGGTACAAAGAAAATGCCCAGATGAATAAAGCTTACAGGGCATCAGATAATGTTAAATTCCTGGATATATATTCGTGTGAAAGAACAGTAACTATGTTGGCATTCTCGTAAACAATACATATGTTATATAAATGTTGAAAATTGGTGTTGGAACAGCTGCTTTCGCCCTGGCCTACACATTACTCAAGGTCATGTCAGGAGTAGACAGATGCTCGGTTACCTTCTTGATGAGTTCCTCTGCTTCCAGAGGGATGTCAGCGAATGAAGAGAGGGCAAGACCTACGAGCTCCAGCCCAAAACCAATGTAGAAAAGGCAGAACCGCGGGACATCTTGGACCGATCCTCCCTGCCGATAAAAGAAGGGCGATAAGATTGTGTTCCGTCCAGGAGGAAATGGTTGCATTCTACGGAAAGCCAGACCTCAGTCTAATGCTTAATTAATATCATCACCTCCTCACCTTGCTAAAATAGTGGTAATAGGCCTACGTTATTTTTTTTGTATTGTTTTTTCCCCCAAGTTGTTCAGAAAACAGAAAAAATGTTTATAACAATATATGACTGTTGGCATACAAATAACGCTCATGTCTCTCAGTCAGTAATATAACATAAGAGGATTAAATTACTTAGGCCAATTTGTGTTTTGACTTCGGCAATTGTAAACCTAACTTAAGCCTGTTGTGGCCTATAGGTCACACAATGACATAGTGTGACGTAGGTCATTATGCAACTGGGTTGGGAACAGCATGATCTTTGCCTAATCATTTTATTTATAATTTTCCTCAAAAGCAAACCAGTTTCACCCTCACCATAGACAACACCTCCGTTTCCCCCTCCCCTCAGGTTAAGAGTTTGGGTGTCATCCTCGACAGTACACCCACACCCACATAAACAACACCATCCGGTCTGCCTACTAAAATCCTGGTTCATGCTCTTGTCACCTCCCGCTTGGACTACTGTAATTCCCTTCTTTTTGGTCTCCCCCACAAACTTCTCCATAAACTCCAACTGGTCCAGAACGCTGCAGCACGTATCATCACCAGAATCAGTCACATCACCCCTATTTTACACCAACTCCACTGGCTTCCCATCAAATACCGCATTGACAAGATCCTTCTCTATACTTTCAAGGTCATTCATAACCTCGCCCCCCTTATCTGTCTGACCTTGTTCATGTCGACATTCCCACCCGGTCTTTTAGGTCTGCCTCCTCCATCAAACTGAAAGTCCTCCCTGCCCGTTAGTCCACCATGGGGTCAAGAGCTTTCAGCCGCTCTGCCCCTCACCTCTGGGACTCCCTCCCCCTGATATAAGAAACATGGACTCAATCACCTCATTTCAAACCCACCTCAAAACCCACCTGTTTAGGCAGGCTTATGGATGATCTGTGTTTTCTGCTGCAAGCTGTACATTATTGTCTGCTTTTGCTTAACAGTGTTTTGTATCAACTGTTTTTAACTTGTTGTACGGCAACCTTGAGTGCCCTGAAAGGCACCTTATAAATAAAATGTATTGTTATTTATTATTATTAAAAAACACTCATCCTTGGTTCTAGTGACTCTACTGCCCTCCTAATACTTGAGGGGCCATGTTTTTTCAATTACTTCATTCCTGTGTGCGAGTCCTTCACAGCTCTCTACTGCAGATTGCAAGATATTGTACATTCCTCATTGTGGTTGTCTCATTGTCCATACCTGTCTAAGTGCCTCTCTCAAAAGGGTCTGAAATGGGAAGATGTCACACACCACCAGCAGCAGCCAGAAATTAAAGAGAGTGGCTGAATCGACGGCTCCGTCTCGACGGCGTAGTCCTTCTTGGCACAACATGAGCAGTAGCTAGAAAAGAACAATTATACTTTGTTTAACCGTTTTGTACGGCACTTATTTTGACTTATATTCACGTCCCGTAATAATAATAATAATAATAATAATAAAAGGGGGAGCCGTGAATAAAACAGTTCTTTACAGGGTGCCCTGCATCAAAAAGGTTTGAGAACCACTGGTCTAGAGTTTGGAATGACCAGAAGGGCCCTATCTGAGGAGTGAGGACATCCTTGAGGCTCCTTGACATGGACATGTTTAACTAACATAGGCCCAGGCTAATAGACGCCTTAAGAGACGACGTCACACTGATAAGAAACAGGATGCGCACGCATAGCGGCAGCACAAGAACCCTTCCTCTCATAAGATGCAATGGAAAAGTTCTAACTGCACTCACATGTAAAAAATGCCCCATCAAACTTTCAGATGCTGTTTTTCTCCCAGTGTGGAGGAAGAATGATTAGGATTTTTATTGTGATCTCTCTCCCTTGAAATATATAGTCCTTGGTTTCTGTTGTGTACGCGCACGCAGACCTCTACTCTCACAACAGTCGCATCTGTGATGTGATGTGAGCTTGTATATTACAATTTACAATTTACAATTTAGGCATTTAGCAGACGCTCTTAATCCAGAGCGACTTACATTTAGCAAGAACAAAAGCATGGGAATACATCACATATATAAAAAGCATTTATCAAGAAACATGCGTAAGCTAAGAACGTAGCTAGAACATATCTATATAATGACACTGTACATATAAACTATACATATATACTATACTATGTTGTACATATATACTATGAAGTGCTATGACTACATACAATGCAATTATTGTGCTGTCTACATAACATGCTATAAGTCTGTATCAAATGCTATCTAAGTCTAAAAAGTGCTGTCTAAGGGGGTAGGGTAAGTGCTATGGGCCATGGTGGAGTCTGAAAAGGTGGGTTTTCAGACTACGGCGGAAGACTGGGAGTGATGCTGCAGTTCTGACTGCAACGGGGAGTGCATTCCACAGTTTTGGAGCCAGAAGGGAGAAGAGTTTGGGACGTGTGGAGCGTTGTCCCGGCGTTTTTAGTGAGGGTACTTCCAGCTTCCCTGCATTGGCTGATCTGAGTGCGCGATATCAGCTGTTCTCTGTGTGCAACACTGTTGCGCTTTGAAGTATAAATGTCTCCTAGGGAGCACCTCACTAGCCAACTCACAAGAGGAGGTTGAATGAACTGAAACCAGCACTCCCCAAAACAACAGGTTTTGAGATCTGTTGGGAATTGATTACATGAAACAGTCACCCGTGCGTCCAGTCCCAATGTTTGTAAACAAATAATTGGTCTATAGTCTGATTTAAGATCTGCTCTACTTACCCATGAAACAGCAAACAGGACAGGGTTGGTATAAAACACTGCTGCATGCCTCCCAGTTGCATTTGCATCAGTCCCAGGGCCATAATCCTGTCCCAATGTCAAGGCCAGACCTGCAATGGCCGTCAGGAACAGCAGACCTGCGATAAGCTGAAGGGGTGAGCGAGGAGAAGTATGTGAGTGTGACATGTTTTCCAAAAATGTGTCATATATTACTAGTCAGCTTTTTATTTTGATGGACCTGTCATTGTGCAACAAAATTATTCACCCAATAGGGTACTCGTAAGCTTTTAGTTCACAAAGTTTATATACCTTGTCAGGTCGACAATGACTGAATCACACATTATGATGTTTGCCGATATGTCGACGACGTATAGTCTTTCCTCAGCTATCTGCCTTCCCACTTCTAACGATCATGCAGATATAGAGTGACACTGGACTGTATGCAGACATAGAGCCTGGACAGATGTTGTACCTGTTTGCAGCCATAGAGCCGGGACAGATGTTTTGGTCCTCTGCTCCTGAACAGAGCAGCAAGGTGCCAGGGGCCACAGATGAGCCACAGGAAGCCCAGAGGGATCCACACCAACACTGTCTGCTCCACACACACAGGGAGGTCTGGGTCTGCTCTGTCCAAGTATGTGGAGTTCTGGCATCACGTCGGTACACAGACCCAGAGAGAGGAGAGAGGAAGCGCGTACATTTTAAACATTTGTTTAATATCCACATAAAGGAGAAATATACAGCGACACACATAGTATAGGTGCAGTAAGGTTACATTCACAAAATCATGGCACATCTTCATGATACAATAAGCAAGTCACTCAGTACTATCTGGGTATGAGGCAGCTTCCATTTATAGCACAGCCAGCATGATACTTTTCCAGCCTTTTTGCCTAATTTTTGGGCATCCCAACTTGTTGAACCCCTCTAACTACCAGTCTGTGGTAGTAATATAAAAACAAATAGTCTGCTGCACCTATAACCTAGCTCTGAGATGGTATGTAAGAGTGGTTGTTGGTCACAAAAGGCTTGCTCTAGGGCGGTCAAAATGTGCAGGGCATCTCTAATACCGACACTTCCCTGGACTCAACCACAATAGCTGTCAAATATGCCTGGGTTGTCAGATATCGAACACACACACACACACACACACACACACACACACACACACACACACACACACACACACACACACACACACACACACACACACACACACACACACACACACACACACACACACACACACACACACACACACACACACACACACACACACACACACACACACACACACACACACACACGCCATGCCATAAAAAAATTAAACAAAATATTAAGAAAAATGTACAGTTGTTCCACATAAAACCGTAAAACATTAAACTACCACTGGCTTCTGCACGGCACGATCTCACTACATTACACCATAGAGGCTGTTTGTCTCCGTCATTAAACATGTAATCAAAGGCGTCTCATGGGTGAAATCCCAAATCCCTGCTCATCACGTGCATGCAGGTGCAGAGAGAGGGGGGGGGGGGGGGAGACCACAGCTCAGCCAGACACACCTCAATCAGACACACCAGCCACAGCCCATGCCACAGCTGGCCATGAGGTAACAAGATTGCCATCTGCCCAGTCTGATATCAGAGACCAGCCTATACCCAAGCCTAGCCTATAGTATAGATAGAGCATTGCAGTCCCGCCCACTTTCATGACAACGACACGACAGGCCCAGGAAATAATTCCCCATTCATTTTCCCCATAGACATTTCAAAAAGTATTTATTTAAAGACCTTTAAAGTCGTGACAAATCGTGACAACAAACACAATTTGTTGGGGCGAACAATTCATTAGAAAGAAGAAAAAAGGGCAGGGTACAACAGTTTTTGTTGTTGTTTTTCTTCTTTGTAATAATTTGTACGGCCCAAAATATTGTGTTTGTTGACATGATTTGTCACGATCCGAGTTGGCCTTGACCCAGGCTTTAAATGTCTTTAAAAAAAATGTCTTTTTGAAATGTCTATGGGGAAAATTAATGGGGAATTATTTCCTGGGCCAGTCGTCGTCATGAAAGGGGCGGGACTATGACGCTCTATAGGCCTACCAGAGACCAAGCTACCAGAGACCAAGGTACTTGAGCCTACCAGAGACCAAAGTAACAGAGACCAAGGTACTTGAGCCTACCAGAGACCAAGGTAACACAGACCAAGGTACTTGAGCCTACCAGAGACCAAGGTAACACAGACCAAGGTACTTGAGCCTACCAGAGACCAAGGTAACAGAGACCAAGGTACCAGCTTTGAGCTGAGTCTGCTATTCTAGAGCCCAATCCACTATAGACACCAGGCAGGCAACAGTGTCATGTCTCAGGAGAACTTATCTCAAGCAGCATTAATATGCAGAAGTAGCCTGGACAGTCTGGCCCAGGGTCCTATTTGAGTCGTATTTCCAAACATCACTAATTACCACGCCCTCAGATTCAGCCTATGTACTTGCACACGTAGCCAGCCACTCAGACATCGGAGAGGTGAGGCAACTGCTAGCTCTGGTCCATAGCTGACCACAGCTAGACAACTGCCACAACTAACCTTTAAGATTATTGGGTTAAAACCAAAACATAATAATAAAAAAATAATAATAGGCTAACAAAAAAAATAAAAATAATGAATCATAATAATAATAATAATAATAATAATATAGGCTAATTGTAGTCTGTACTTGAAATGAACTGTATTTAATCATCAACAGTTTTGAATTTAGATTTGTAGACATGCAGTTTACTTGCCAGCAATTCCAATGTTTTTTCTTTTACAAACTTTTTCTCAATCATCAACAGATGCAAATTAGACAGAAATTGGCAGTCCTTCAATCAAAATCAAATCAAATCTAAATCCCCTCAATTATCCAATTACAAAGAAAGATTTAGAGGACGGCATGAAAAGGTTGAATCCTGGCACAGCCTGTGGTCCTGACGGCCTTGGGACAGAGATGCTGAAAGATAGCAGCTCTGCATGCCCCTGAGCTCATGCCAGTCTCGTCCTTCAATCAGGTTACTTGTCTGTAGCTGAGTGCTTATGTCCGCAAAGTGTGGAGATACATTGTAAGGTAATTGCCTGAATGCTGGCCTTGAACACAATGTATTGAGTAAGCTTACATGCTTTAACTTTATAGCCGGGGAGCCAGCACCAAATATTTGAGAGGATCTGTGATGTCATGACATGCTTTTTATTTGTGTTTTTTCTATTCACTTGGTCATTAAGGGGGAGGCGTCCAAAGGCGTGCTGTGGCACTGAGTGAGTTGCCACAGGACTCCTTTGGACACAAATAAAAAGCATGTCATGACATCACAACTCAAACTTTTGGTGCTGGCTCCCCGGCTAGAAAGTTAAAGCATGTAAGCCCTTACTCAAGACATTGGCCCTCATTTATCTATGAGTTCAACGGCAAGCCTACGTGTCTGTCTGATATGCTCTGCGCTAATGGCTTGTGCAAATGAGCACTACAACCTCAATGACACTATGAGACAACGCACAAAGAAAAATGATAGCCAACCTTGAAGCAGCTGTGGAAAACCAAATCTGTCAGCAAGTTGTGAAGGCCAGTAATTGCCCACAAAAGGGCTAAGCCATATTCTGAAGGGGAGTTTGTCAGAGAATGCATGCTGGCCGCCACTTAATTGGTGGCCCCTGAGAAGAGACAGGCATTTGTTAATATAAGTTAAGTCATTAATTGCCTTCTCTGTTGCAACTTATGAGAGGGCTGACGTGACTGATGTAGCTCAGTTGGCAATATTTTCCGGCATATTTCCGGCAGTCCGTCTGCTCTGCCGGAAATATCGCGAAAAAAACGTTATGGACATTTTTGTATATCCCACCATAGACAACCAATATAAGGCAACATTGTGCTTTAAGTAGCATGTGACATGTCAAACTAGGGGGTTTTCATGATTCTGATTCCATTCCAAGCATTAGTTTTTCACGAAAAACACTATTCACAGTCACTGATCATAATACATACAGTATATCACTTTACAAATTGTGTGTATTATGAAGAAGAGTAGCAACTTTAATTATTGACATTAATTATAGGTATTATAGTTTCAGGCTAAGATATTTGGTATGAGAGGTGAAACAATGCACACCAATAAACCATTTGAAAGTATAGAACAAAACATTTTCAAGTGAAATTTTGTAAAGCAAATATTGCCTGAGCTACATCAGTCACGTCAGCCCTCTCATCAGTTGCAACAGAGAAGGCAATTAATGACTTAACTTATATATTAACAAATGCCTGTCCCTTCTCAGGGGCCACCAATTAAGTGGCGGCCAGCATGCATTCTCTGACAAACTCCCCTTCAGAATATGGCTTAGCCATTTTGTGGGCAATTACTGGCCTTCACAACTTGCTGACAGATTTTGTTTTCCACAGCTGCTTCAAGGTTGGCTATCTGTCTTCAACTATAGACACTTAGATATGATCTATCATTTAGTGTCTCATAGTGTCATTGAGGTTGTAGTGCTTATTTGCACAAGCCATTAGCGCAGAGCATATCAGGCTTGCCGTTGAACTCATAGAAGAAACGAAGAAAAGTAGTGTTGAATACCTGACCTTCATCAACAAGCTGTATTTTCTTTACTTTGCCGCCTCATCTCATGCATGATGTGAATGGACGTAAGTGAGGGCGGGGGGTGGGTGTGTTGGGGGGTGGGGAGGCCTCTGTTGTTCACTGCTGCCAAGCCCCCAGAAGGGCTGGCCAAGCGCTCGACCCTACTGGTCAAGGCTGGGACTGCCGGCAGGCCCGTGCATTTAGTATGAGTAAACGTGCAGCTGGGGTTTAACATTGAGCACTTCCAAATCGATTTTTTTTAAAAGTAGAGCATTCTTTTGGGTGCTTCAAAACACCATTGAGCAACTTCCAGTGAAATGAATAGCAGGGGGCTGTCGCTCCCGGTCCGCACTCCATCCTTCATAATATTGTAACCACGAGGTACCAACAATTTAATAATGAGCCGCTAACATCCCGGTTTTGATCAAACACAATCTGAAAAAGGATTCAGAGAAAATGGCATTTTAAGATCGCTGTTATCACAGAAGTCTATGGAGCGGCCATCTTGGTCAGGGAAACAGCTGAAATCAGTCGTATGTGGACTGAGAATATGAATCCTGAATCCATGCAGTCGTTCACATCATGCTCAAAATCGAACCCCACACTGGTTATGTGCACAGGATGTCACTCGACTACAATAGAGGGTATGCTCTATTGTTATGCGGGAACGCGTACTAAGTAGCAAAAAACTACTGTCTGGCCTTAACAGGCCATACATCCAAACAGAAAAGTCATATCTGATTGCATTAAACAACGTTGCTACTCGATTTGCCACTCACATTATGCATGCACATACCCTCTATATACGATTCTCAACAAAAGTCACTGCTGCTGTCTAAACACTGCAGCCTATATTGACAGGAAAAGAGTACAGAGTTGAAAACAGCTAGAGCAGTGTGGGTGGCACATCAAGGCCACTGCGGCCTCAGAACATAGGATTATTTTGAGGGAAACTACAGCCATACTGAGGGGCGCAGCAGCAGGCCATAGTGGCCTCCATGAAACTCCTGCCCTGAGTCACTCACACTTTTAGTATTGATTGCTCTGTATCTCATGAATACAGAGCTGTCAGAATTGCTCAGCCATGTCAGAAATGCTGAGTCATGTCAGAAATGCTCAGTCATGTCAGAAATGCTGAGTCATGTCAGAAATGCTCAGCCATGTCAGAAATGCTGAGTCATGTCAGAAATGCTCAGCCATGTCAGAAATGCTGAGTCATGTCAGAAATGCTCAGTCATGTCAGAAATGCTGAGTCATGTCAGAAATGCTCAGTCATGTCAGAAATGCTGAGTCATGTCAGAAATGCTCAGTCATGAGTCAGTAATGCATAATCATGTTAAAGCTAGTCTTGTGGGCCAGACTGTTCCACAATTTTCAAATGCTTCCGGTCATTGTGGAATATAGTTGTCTGGCTACGCGAGACTATGTTTAACCTATCCTAGCTTAATGAATAATGGATGGTACGGTAAAAGGTCATGATGTGGCAGATCAAAAGGTGATCATAGACATCTAAATGTACATGCTATTATTATTAAGGGACCAAGAAGTCACAAAATAACTTTGGTCACTTATTGTTTTTGTGTTTTTTTTCTTCTTCTCCTTCAAAAATAGCAGGAATCTGGTAGAGGGCCATGCCAAACGGTGACTATGCGAAGCCCATGACCATTGGCCAAAGGGTGGCGCTATAGCACTTTGAATGTGCATAGGTCATGAACCGTTTGACCGTTGGCAATGACACTTTGATACACATACAGTATGTGTCTCCTCATGCCGAACAACTTTCGTGTTCTGACTTTTGACCTCTGACCTTTAGATCACCCGCCATTTTGAATTATATGAAAAACAGTTCAAATGTATCTCCTCCCAGGATCTTTGATCAAAATGCACAAAAATGTCTACACGTGAACTTTGGACCTATAGGGACAAAAAAATCGTAGTACATTATTTGTGAAAAATTAGCTTTTTATGAGCCAATGAAAATTGCTGTTTTGTGAAAATTCTTCTTCTGCCTCATACAGCGTCATGTGCTTATGTCACTTTAGTTTACAGTATAGTAGAGGGTCATGCCAGATAGCACTGAAAGCAGTCTTACTCCAATTGGCCAAAGGGGGGCACTATAGCAATTTTTTTAAAATGAAACCTTTCAACAGGCATAACTCGTTTGGCCAAATGTGATGGCACTTGTTTCCACATGTTCCTTGACTCATGGGGAACACATCTGTCGCTTTGACAATTAAGCTCCGCCCTCAGATATTCCGCCATTTTGAGCAGTTTGAAAAATGCTTATACCTTATTTTCTGCCTGGATCTTTGAGAGATTTGCGTGAAACGTTCTACACACAATCTATGGATCATTATCTGAAATCCCAGTTGAAGAGAAGTTTGTATGTGAAAGCATGAACAGCTAACACACTGTTGTAATGGATAGTGACATGCCCAAAACAAGGACACACATAATTGTCATCAAAAACACTGAATGATTTTGCTGTTTACAATGAAGTAACTGATTGTCTATGTGTAGCTCAGTCATTATTATTATTTATTTGTTTGTAAACTATTTTCTTAAATATCATTTCGCTTTAACCACTTAGTAAAATAGCAGCTCTGCAAGTTAACCAAGTTGTGAACTTGTAGATCTGCTATTCTCGCTATTTGTGAGAATAAATAAATTAAATTCCCCAAATTTTCAAAACATTTTCAACTACTGTATACTGTCATGCCCAAAATAGGGACACCAGCTTGAGAGTGGTTTAAATACTACGGTGTTAATAGTATTATTTCAAAGTGGGCCTACTTTTCTAACTCGAGTATGGACTGTGCCTGTGATCCGTCAACAGCTCAAAGTAATGATACTACCTGATCACCTGCTGTAGTAAACAGTGTGTTCTACTGATCTCCCACAGTGAGGGCCCCAGTCCCATCACATCACATACCCACTCACCCAGAAGACTGAACCACAGAACTCCTCCAGGGCTTCAGCAGCAGGCATGGTCCCAGATGAACGGCTTTACTGTCCCTTGGATGACCATACAACCAGTCGCTTTCACTGTCCCCCGCTTTAGACAGCGGCCCACACGTTCACTCCTGACCCCGCACACGCACTCCACAATAAATCAGAGCACTCCAAAGGACTTTGAGCCATGGAGCATTTTTAAACAGAAGGCAGACCTCGCAAGCTCGCCATAATAGACAAGAGAGAAACAGAAATGAACCGGAGGTCTTTGAAGAGCAGTGTTAATGCTTAACTGAAGTCCTGACTCGAGGGGTTCTTCTTTGTAACCTCAAGAATATTATTCTGTCTTTGATAAAATAATTATCTGCCTCACTGAACCACTCTCACAACGAGCATGCACAGACTTGCACACACACACCCAACAGATGTAATAATCTTCCCCCCGACTCTCTGCAGAATGACTGGACGAATCTACACTGGGACTACTACAGTCTGTCTAAAGTCCAGCCAACTATAGGCCAGCAAACCTTGTGTGTGTTTGTGAGAGAGAGAGAGGAGAGTGACAGTAAGGGAAAGGGAAAGAGGAGGACTTTAAACGACTTCAACTACAAAGCCCTCCCTCCACACTGGTGCTGTTTGTGTGAATTGTTCACCAAAAGAGGAAATGGGGTTGGGAGGGCTGTAGCCGGAGGGGCCTTTTTTCCTGTGCAGCAGCAGCTGCTCCTGCATTCTCCGTCTCATGAGATCTGACTTCCCTATCAGGTCTGATAAGCATAGACATCCTGAGTGTTAATTTAACTTAACTCAGAGTGTACTAATGGCACCAACTGGACACGTAGGGGTCTGTTGCTCTGAGAGGGTGCAAAATGGAACCAAATGGACCCATTGCATTGTACATTCAGAGTTAATTTAATGCTCTTTTTTTTACTGTACAGGGGCAAGCCATTTGAACGGGAACAGAGGAGAAGGTGCCATTCAAGTTTGGTTTAAAAAGAGGAAGAAAAAGACTAATTTTATTGAAAGTACAAAGCCACATAGTCTAATCCTAACCGCACACAAAGCCACGTAGTCTAACCCTAACCGCACACAAAGCCACATATAGTCGGACTAATGTCAGAATTATTATGGGCAGTCCCCCTGTCAAACTACTCTTCCCCGACCCCTTCTAATAATAATAATAATAATAATAATATCTGGGACTTCTATAGCGCTTTTCTAATACCCAAAGACGCTTTACATGTGTGGGGGCCGGGGGGGGGAACAAGATGAGGACAACTTTATTAGAAGAAAGAAAATAAGAATAAAACCAGTAAAAACATTACATGTAACAAGTTAAAAAACACATCAGCTGGGGAATGCTAGTCTGAACAGGTGGGTTTTTAGTGCGGTTTTGAAGGTGGGGAGTGAGGGGGCATCCCGGATCTGTTTGGGGAGGGCGTTCCAGAGGGTAGGGGCGGCCACAGAGAAGGCCCTGCATGTCGCCCCAGGTTTTGAGCCTACTTCTCTATTATATTACATATTGTCAAATAATTATTCACTTCTACAGTAGGTAATTATTCATCTTTGGCATTTATTCATCCTTGGTCTCGTCATATACTGTATTCTGACAAGCCTGGCCTGGTATTTATTGATTTGAGTACAGATTAGCTTTATGACAGTAGTACAGTAAAGTACTAAAGCTCCTCTCTTATCGTTGTGTACATTGTGTATCTCCGTTTACAAATATGGTAGCCTATAGGTTCTCAACCTCATGCCCCCCCCCCCCCACACACACACACACACATACCACACCTTCACCCCCCCAAAAAAAGGATTACTGCAAAAGTAATCAACAAACTATACACAAAAACTGGTGAAATTGTCAAGTAATATAAGAAAGAAGCAAGCATTGTGACAATCTACAAGCTCACAACCAGCTTGTAGATCGGCTATTAAACTGAGTCAAACTAAATGTAATTCCTCAACTCCTATAATTCCAAGTACTTATCAGGGTGTCCCCAGTTCAAATATGATTATTGTCGGGGATCACCAGTTCAAATATGAGGGTCCCCAGATCAAATATGATTATTTTGGGGGGTTGCGAACCACAAGGTTGAGAACCACTTTTCCGACGAACCCCAAGCTAGATAGTCTAACCCCTTACCCCTTACACAGGGGTAAGGGGTTGACACTATGGCAGGTAAATAAAATGTTGGGGTAAAACCACTAAAGACTGCGTGCGCACGCGACAATGCTGACAATTTTACTGTAATAAGTCTTAGGATAAAAATATACTTAAAGGGATATTTCACTTAGAAAATGGGTCATTCCACCGTCTACTCAGGCTTATGTGAACACCCCAGACAGTTTTTTAAGTTGCTGGATTCAGTATTTAGATATTTATTTTAACTTCCCCCTTCCTATACAAACCCATTGTAATTTTAAAAAATGAAATGAAAAGAACAAGAATCCATACATCCTCACATATTAGAAGGACAATATCAGTCAGAAGCAAGAACGGGTGTTTAACACGGTTGAAATTGAGTTTGAAGTTACAATGGGTGTGTATAAGTAGGGGGCGGGGCAGCCAAAATTAACATCAAATATCATCATTAATATCTAAATACTGAATCAAGCACCACATTATTTTAAGTGAAATATCTCTTTAAAGCTCAAAATGTAGGCCTACCAATTTTGCTAAATGGTCCATTGCAGAATAATATTATGACTTAATATAATATAATTAATAATTATTGATTAATAAATGCGTTATTTTGGTCCATTTACATACTCTCAGAGCTAAATGAACACTGAGGATTGTAGCCTAGTATACACAGTACACACATTTTGTGAGTCACTGTGCCAGTGCTGTGGGGGAGGATCCCCCTCTCCCTACAGATAGTGTCACAGCATGGTTAATCATTCAGTCGTGACACCGCATGTTTGATAACATGCGGTGTCAGTGTCACGACTCATGTGGTGTGTAATCTGACAGAGTGAAGTGCGTACTGTTGACCCAAGGACAACCGGTGTGACACCGCACCTCGTGCAACATCATAAAGGCCCATCTCAGGCATGAAGGAAGCATGAGTTCAAGTCCGTTGCTCTCCCCATGTCCCCCATATATGGGTACTAGGTTGGCGGAGGGTGTGTAGAGCCCAGGATCACATTAGAATTAGATAATTGACACGGGGTTGAAAAATGGGTTACAAAATCGTGGGATAAAAATGATAAGAAACAAATAAAGGCCCATCTGCAGTGACCCGGGACCCTGTAATAAACCACTAATGGTTCTCAACCTTTTCTGGGTCAGAGGCCACACGAAAAAAGGTCATCCATACACGTATGTTCCCCAGGTTTTAGCTATTGAAAAATAGCAGATCTACAAGCTCATAGCGCGGCACTTGGTGCCGCGCTACGAGCTTGTAGATCTGCTATTTTTCGTGAAAATGTGGCGCAAATCTTTCAATATATGTTCTTTCAACGTTTTTAACTAAAATCTTTGCTTCTGGGGGGGGGGGGGGGGGGGGCGGACATGACATGTCATGTCAATGACATGAAAATGTCATTTCATGACATGAAAATGTTTGAGAACCACTGACATAGAAACATGGGTTTTTCAGAAAACTGTTAGGATTTAGATGGCATTCGTAGAATCGTCCTCAGGTCTAATCTAAATGGGTTAAGATTAGGGTTAAGGGTTTATTGTTGTAAGCGGGGAACAAAGAAACATTTTTGCGGGGTAGTGAACATAGAACCTGGGGAACATAGGTACTGTCCGCTTGAAAATAGGGTCAATGTATGTTGACAATTAATTGCCGCACAAATAATTATAATTGACGATCTAATTGTATTTTTGGCATTGAACATTGGAACATATTTAGGCTTCGTTATAAAAAATTGCACAGGGCAGATATGACAAATAACTTGAGTTGCCTCTATACAAATCAATTTTACACACACACACACACACACACACACACACACACACACACACACACACACACACACACACACACACTCACAATCACAAACACACACACACATCTGTGCATTGGAGGGGCTAGCGCCCCAATGCAGTAGAAACCTGGATGGGGTGCGTAGCGTTAGTCCGACGCCCCAATAATGTGACATTACTAACCACACCCCTAAACCTAAACCTCACGTGGAAGCCACGGGGGAGTCTTAACTGACCACGTACGTCGGACTAACGGGACGTCGCACTAACGGGGTGCAACATTGCCGTAGACCTTGTGAATGAACTATAGTTCAAAGGTATAAAAAGCAGCATCTTTTATTAAAAATAAATAAATTAATAAATTATATTCTTATATACTATGAGTAACATTTCTTATTCTTAAACGTGATGTGTTGTAGTACCTGTATCTAATGTAACGGTTTTGCAGACATGCTCCAGCGGCCGAGGGGGGATGTACACAAACACGCAGGTCACTCGCTCAAATGACTGGTTCCTTTGGGAATGAGTTGGATCAGCTCTTCAGCAGGGGTGGAAAAGGTACTCAAATTCTCTACTTAATTAAAAGCATCAATACTGCAATGTAGAAATGTACTCTGTTACAAGTAAAAGACCGGAATTAAAATTACAAAGGTACAAAAGTACAAAAGTATTGGTATCAAAATATACTTAAAGTACACAAGTAAAAGTATTCATTATGCAGAATGTCTCATTTCACAACTCTAAATTGTATAAAAATATTTTGAAAATAGCAGAGCTACAAGCTCACAATGTGTGACGTTGTAGATCGGCTATTTTCAAATGGCCAAAATGTATATGGCTTAAGTCGTTAGTGTATGTTTTGTAGTAATAATCCAAATCTACAAAGTAACTAAAGCTGTCACATAAATGTAGTGGAGTAAAAGTACAATATTTGTCTCTGAGATGTAGTGGAGTAGAAATAATAGTATTGGAAATTGGACATACTCAAGTAAAGTACAAATACCTCAAAATTGTACTTAAGTAAAACTACTTAGTTACTTTCCACCACTGCTCTTCAGAAGATCCGATGCGACCTTCGGATATTTCACCTCCATGCCCATTGGTGTGGTTCGACTATAACGAAGGCCAGCCTCCGCATCATTTCTCTGGTATTTCAGCTGCTCTTTTCTCCAGAACTCCTTCAGGGAGACTAGAGGAACAAAGCTCATTTGAAGTGGTATATCCTCCCGACATCCTTAAAGTTGCCAGGTAAGTGCACTGGTAGTCCCTCAAGCCAAAATGTTGCTCTTTTTAAAGAGCAACATTTTGGCAAGTGTCTGACAGTGTGAGGGACCTTTTCTTTGTTTTTCAAAGATACCCCTTTTTAATATATGCTCTATTGCCCTACGCACCTGTCACTAGCCTTCTGAGCCGGTGTGCATCAGCCTTTTGCTTCAAAAGTCCCTCAAGCCTAACCTGACTCCGCCAGATGGGGCAGCAGAGAGTACACTGCTGCTGCCCCATCTGGCGGAGTCAGGTTACCTCAAGCCAGACATTCCACAAATTCTGAATGATGATGATGAGTGTGTAACTATAACTATGCCTCCTGAATGCCGTTAACGGAAGATGTTATGTGTTCGTCATTTCGTTTCACCAAAATATATATTTAAATATATTCAAAATATATTTTTGGATTTATATTTTTGCTAAGCAGCAATAGGCTTCAACAAATTAGATTTACAGTACAAAATTGTGCAACTGCTAAAACAAAACAAAACAAAAGTCGGGGCATCCACTTTACTCCCTCTCATTTTCAGTGATTCTGTTTTTGAAAAATTAGAAGTGTGTGAGCCTACAGTCTGGCTCGAGAGGCTGGTTTACCGCCATCCCTTCTGCTCGCCTCTACCTCATCTTCTGCTACTACTGGCAGGATACGGTGTGAAATGCGGCTCCAGTCCACTGAGCTTGTTCACATCCATCTTAGTAAAGCCAGCCTGTTGGTCAGTGCCTATGAAGCGTTTGTTTATAATCGCGCACCATCTCAACCTCCTTCAGACTCTGCTGCTCCTGCACCTCTTCTTGGGGAAGCAGCACCGTGGAGGCCAAGAACACCTGTTTATAGGCAGCCATCTCGTGGTCACAGTAACGGTAGAAGATGAGTGTGGAGCTTGGAGGCAGCTCCTCAAATTGGTGGATTACAGCCACAGGCTTGTCCCCTTCGAAAGCTCCCCGCAGCTCGTCTTCAATGTCCAGCATGACCTGGTCACTGTCCAGGTGGGCTTTACTGGTCAATGTGGAGGACGGAGGCGTTGAGTGCGGAGGAGAAGGCAGAGGCCAGGCCTCGGGCCAGGCAGTGCAGAGTCTTCTCTGCCTTACGACCTGCAGTCAGGATGAGGCTGACTGGCTCTGTCGGATGGTCCATTTGGAGATGCCTACTCAGGTGGATCCTGCTACTTCTCCACAGCTCAGCAGGCTGTCTGGGGAACTGGGCCTCTAGCACCGACAAGTGAGCAGTAAACCCGTCTAGCGCCACAGATCTGGATGTACACTCCCTGCCGTCTGCATGCTGATGGAGTGCTGAGAACTTCCTGTAGGCCAAGAGAGCTGCAGAGCCTGTGGAAAATAGTTGGACAAGATTGAAAATGTTTTTCAGACCATGATCCAATATCTGATTCATGAAACGTTGTACGGAAAACCCCCAACCTAGTATTTTTCGGAATATTAGCAGCGTTTTTCCATACATTAAGGACACTAATAACATGGCGTTAACCACTCTTGCCTTGTTACAGAAGCCCCATTGGGACAAAACATATCTGCATGTCTTTGGTCACTATAAAAGACAAAAGAATGTGTAGAAAAAACTATAATTTTCAAGCGATCTAAACAAGCGATTTTGCGTACACAGCTCACATGGTCTGAGCTTCACTGCGCTCTGGCCTGCATGTTAAGTAATATTTCACGTGTAGCCTACCCCTCGCTATTGGATATATGATCGTCAGATTACGGTAAGAAAATGGCTACTCCAGAATTATCCTTTAATATTAATGTTATATTATCAATTCATTATCTTAGTCAATGTTTGGGGAGCCACTTGCAATATCCTCACGGAACACCAGAGGGCCCCAGCCTACAGGTTGTGAATTGCTGGCCTAGACTTCCCATGACTCCTCAAGCTCCTCTCCATCTCCATGCATTCACATCCCATCAATACTGTGACAGCAAAAATTCTTCTTGTTATAGGGGACATTTTTCCCCCCACATTCCAGGTGCATAGTCATTGACTCACCACACGAACCCTAGAACGCATAACAAATGATATGCACAGCATTGTGTGTGCACGCAGCGTGTACACACACACAGTCACACACACACGCACACACACACACACACCTTTAATTATTGACATTAATTATTAAGATATTTGGTATGAGAGAGGTGAAACAAACAATGCACTCAATGCACACCAATAAACCATTTGAAAGTAGAACAAAACATTTTCAAGTGAAGTTTTGTAAAGCAAATATTGCCAACTGAGCTACATCAGTCACATCAGCCCTCTCATCAGTGATGATTGCGTTTTTAGCCTTTATTGATAGGGTACAGTAATTAGACAGGAAAGGGGGAGAGAGATGGGGAGTGACACATGGCAAAGGCCGTCAGGCTCGGGAGTCGAACCCGCGGAACGCCTTCCAGCCTAGGTGCCCAGACGGTTGAGCTAACCGTCCGGGCCACCTCATATCAGTTTTAACCGGCCAGTGCGGCCACGTAGTCAGTTGACAACGTGCGTCATCGCTGGTAGATGTGACCAACCATACAAAATGCAGCCTATACCGAGATCTTGGTAGGTCAGTAGACTCGTCTACTGGAGCATTCAAAGCTCTTTGATCGATTGATTGAAATATTTATTAACAGTTTGCAGAATGACAGTACATTTCAAGCACAGCTCAATACAAAGACTGTTAACTGTGAGTGGACGACCCAATAAAGCATTACACTCGTTTACAAGAGGGTCCACTTTGTTCAATTCATGAAAACATTTAGAGACGTACAAATAGACACTTCTATATAGCCAAAGAACAGAACAGGAATTCATCATAAAGGAGGTAAAAGGGAAAAGAAACATATACAGTGAGGGGAAAAAGGGGTGGGGGTTCAGATTTTACAGGGGCCAGTTTCGAATTGCAGCCGTCCGTAGATGCCCTTTGAGAGCGGTTTTGAAGGAGTCAAGGGATTTGCATGTCTTAATGACTGTTGGTAGGGCGTTGCACATTTTGGTGGGATAGGAGCGTTAAGGAAGTATTTAGACAGTTACATGGGTATCTTGGTGGTGTATCGAATCTTGTGGACCAGACCCATTCCAAGATGCTGTACTCTGTAGTCAACCCTAAGCCATTCCAGCCTGTCAAAGTGGGCAGGGGTTCGGGGGGTGAGGCCAAGCCTGCCCAGTTTGTTTTGGGAAGTCTGGAGCCTTGTTTTAAGGGCCTTTGAGGTGCTGTGGTACCAAGAGGTGCATGCAGTCGAAGAAACCTTGTACGAGGGCTCCTCTGATTGTGTCTGTGTGTGCACACGTGCATGCTGACAGGGCACGAACAAAGGGTAGAGGAAAGAATTGTGTTTTGTCCAACCCTAATATCATGGAATGAGTTCCTGAAGGAAGCATTACATGCCCAGCCTTATAATTTGACAGATGTCTGTAACTGTGATTTATTTTTGTACACTGATGATTCTGCTCTGCTAATGTCCCTTAAGGATCAAGCCACTATAGTGTGAGGAATTGGCCAATGATAACATATCTTTCCCTCCCTTTACCTAAGATGTGTTTATTCGCCGTTTTATAACTTTTAAGACATACAAGGTTTTCCGCATACACCGTGTGATACGTCAAACATTTGGATCACATGACCGGAAATAAATAACTGACACTCTTCTCAGGGCTTCTGGGTATTTGAGTCACAATGCAATGTCTATGAAGAGTCATGGGAGTGAGCGGGTCACTTTTTTCTTCTTCCTCGTTTTGGACAAGGACTGTCTAAAGAGGACGAGACACGAAGACCGTACGGGCGACGCCCCATGGAAGGAAAGAAACATGCGCAGTTGAGACCAGCAAGTTGTACATGCACGAATTTGGGCATGTTATGGATGAGGCACATAACCCATATAGGTAGGAAGCTGTTCAGAGAGCTTAACTTATTGTGTAATCCTCAAAATGCTGTAGCCATGTGGTTTTAAGGCTTTTCAAAAATATAAAATAAAAATGCACTGCCCCCAAATGGGTCTCTTTGTAAAAGCCCTATGACTTCTGTGATAGGGAAAACAACAGGATGAAAATGGGACATGAAAAGGAATTGTGTGTGTGTGAGAGAATAATTGTGTTGATGTAATGATCATGGTGACATCAGCTTCAGTATTTAGGACAATAATGTTTTTATTACAATGAGTGATACATTTGTTCTGTATGTCATCTCATCTCTTTGGAAAAAAAAGCAATAAAAGGACAAAAAGAACAGTTAAAACTATAGAATTAACTCCTATATGAATAGATATTTCAATAGTTGTATTTTGACCAAACTAGAACCTTTTTTCACCATATGAGTCATGTGTTTCTTCTGATGTGAAGTTTGACTAAATCTTTGTTCACAAACTGTACAATGAAATAGTTTTTCACCTGTATGAGTCCTCATGTGTCCCTTCAGATTTGAAGTTTTAGTGAATCTTTGTTCACAAACTGTACAAGGAAATGGCTTTTCACCTGTATGAGACCTCATGTGTTGGTTCAGATCTGAAGTTGATCTGAATCTGTGTTCACAAACTGTACAAATAAATGTTTTTTCACCTGTATGAGTCATCATGTGTCTTTTCAGATGTGAAGTTAAACGGAATCTTTGTTCACAACGTATACACATAAATGTTTTTTCACCTGTATAAGTCCTCCTGTGTTCCTTCAGATGTGAAGTTGTTCTAAATATTTGTTTTGACGATTTCAGGTCCTGGGGCAACTTGTTGCTCAAAGTAAATCTTTGTCCTTCCACATGTGTCTTGTGTGATTTCAGTGTTTTTAAACCCAACTGATCTTCCCTAGCTGGTCAGCACTAGTTGGTTGTGATGTTGTACTATCCACAAGACACACGATTGTGTCTGTAAGTGTTCAGTTGAGGTGCTGGCTAGAGACGTCTTTCTGTTTTCATCATCTTCAATTTTTACAGATACTAATGTCAACATTAACACATCACCCTCCTCTGGTCTTTGAAGTAGCTTCTGCTGTTGTGCTTTAATCTGTGGAGGTTCTGGTTCTTCCTGGACCAGGCTGAGGCTCTTCTCCTGCTGTTCATCTTTAATATGCAGAGGTTCTAGTTTCACCTGGACCAGACTGAGGCTCTTCTCCTGCGGTTCCTCTTTAATATGCAGAGGTTCTAGGTTTACCTGGATCAGACTGGGGCTATTCTCCAGCTGTTCAGGGGAAACCTCCTCCTTACACACAGGGAGGTTCGGGCCATCTAGAAGGAGGAGAGGGGAGGTAACATCAGCAGAGAGCAACTCATTGTGTTTTCTGATTGGATAAGTTTGATTCTCCTTCACATTGAATTGTTTTGAAATAATGTCTAGTGTTTCAATTAATTAACTAATTAGCCTATCTATCTATCTATCTATCTACAGAAACGTCCTACAATGAGCTCATATGTATGGGTCATGGGTTTGATTAATTATCCTGCAACTGTCAATTTGTGTTTAGACCCTTCCTAACCCAGGTTCCCTCACCTCGCCCAGCTCCTTATCCAGACATCAGTCATATCAAAACTTGACTACTGTAACTCTCTCCTTACTGGCCTACCGGCATGCACACGCCTCTCCAACTGATCCAGAATGCCGCAGCTTGGTCTTCAACCAGACAACATTTTCACACGTCTCCCCCCTTCTCCACTCCCTTCATTGACTGCCGGTTGCTGCCTGCACATAGTAGAAAACTGATGCTGGTCTTCAAAGCAACCCAAGGTATGGCATCCCCCCACCTTCAAAGTCTGATCGGACCCTACAAACCCTCCCACGCACTCAGATCAGCCAATGCAGGGAAGCTGGAAGAACATTCACTAAAAATGCCGGGACAACACTCCACACGTCCCAAACTCTTCTCCCTTCTGGCTCCAGAACTATGGAACACACTTCCCATTGCAATCAGAATTGCAGACTAGGGCTGGGTGCAATAACCGCAATATCGCCATACCGGCTAACAGTGCAGGACTGGACAATTAAGATTAACATACACACACACAACTCTCTGACCTGCAAGGAGCAGTGCAGGTCTTTAATTCTTTCTTTCCCATGTCCGTATATATACGGACCCCGACGCTTGGGGACGTCATATCCCAGGTCTGTATGTATATATATATATATATATATATATATATATATATATATAGGCCTACGGAGCCCAATGTATACTACTCCTATATAATGGTTGAGTGTCACAGCACCTTTTAACATTGGTCCAGTTGCTATGGCAACGCCCCACCGCTACAGGGGAGGCGGAATGTGAATGCACTGAGAGACATGCAGCTGCTTTATACATCTCCGTACAAGGTGTTTTACCAGATTTTGCCGTTTGTGTAAAATAACCCCTTAAAACGTGATTTTCTTAGGGGCACGATGGCAGTTGGTAGTGCTAGCACCTCACAGCTAGAAGGTCCTGTGTTCGATTCCCGCTAGGGACGCTGTGGGCGCTGGGGGCATGCTCCCTCTATGCTGGAGGTGGGGTTGGCGAAAGGGCCCTTCTGTGTGGAGTTTGCATGTTCTCCCCATATCCCCTAGGGTAGGTACCCTCACAAAAACATGCAGTAATCCTGGTCTCTAAACTACATCCCCCTGGCCAGTCGGGGCGCCTGATGGAGGAGAAAGGAACTGGTCGGAATAACGTGTTCCTTCCTCGCGCTACGTCCAGCCGGGGAAACTACCCTGTCAGGTAGAAGCAGCTTGGACTCCTCATGCATAGAAGGAAGCATGAGGTCAGTCCGCTGCCTCCCAGAGGTTTCGGGGGGTGCGCCATTTAGATTGTGATGAGTCACTACCATACCTGGCCAACGGAAAGGCATATAGCAGAACAGGAACAGTGCATCAAAAGTATTAACAGTTTGACTCCATAAAACGTGTTACCCGCTATTTAATAAAATATTCTACGCTGCCGAGATTGTTTTATTACCTTTAGAGCATACGGTGAAGTATTTGCAGCTTTCAACGACGGAAAACCGGCGAAAAATGGTCCGTCATTGTGCAGTGTGCACTAAACACTCAAACACCGCCATCACATTCAAAATGGTGCCGGTAGGCATGACAGCCTATGACGACAAGTATTTGGGTTCATATATATCTTCTTCCCAAAAGGACTTTCAAACTAGGAAGGGTATGGCCAGGTCAGCCTGCAATGACATGCATAAGATCTGGTCATCCCAGCTTAGTAAAATGTTAAAAGTAAAAAATATTTAGGACGACCGTTGAGCCGATTCTACTCTATGGCTCCGAGACATGGACACTTTCAAAGAAACTAGAGAAACAGTTGGATGGCACTTACACCCGCCTTCTAATGAAAGAGCAAAATCTGTCTTGGAAGAGCACCCATCGACTAATCTAATATACGGCAACCTTCCGCGTGTTTCTTCACTAGTCCGATCCAGAAGAACACAGTTTGCCGGCCACTGCTACAGAGCTGACAATGAGGTTATATCTTCTTCTTCTCTGGAGTCCTGCCTCAAAGCAGACCAGAGGTAGAAAACTGTCGTTCCCTGATATCATCGCTAGGGACACAGGCATCAGTAAGCAGGAACTGGGAATGGCAATGAAGGACCGGTAAGTCTGGAGTGTTATTGTGAAATCCACAATCTCGACCGCAGTCGAAAAATTATGATAGATATTCCACTGTTAGACAGATGTTACATTCGTAGCTTACGTATGATCCTTGATGACTATTGTATGTATTTGATGTATTACCATGTGTTGTTCTTGCTAGTTTATGTATTTGATGCATTACCATTTGTTCTTGCATACTGTACGTCACTGTATTGAGAGTGTTTGCTAAATTCCTTTGTGTCCCATGCCACCTCATTGAAGGAAGTTTACATCTGTTTAGCTGCGAATGTGGCCTCATCACATACAGAGAATATCTGTGTGAAGCTCTTGGAAAAGTAGAGATATTTTACTAAATACACATTTTCTGTCAGAAATGTCAAATGCATATGCAACTAGATGACAAGAGCTGCTGCAGCAATTAACCCGCCAGGGCTCTGTCCAACTAGAACATAGCTTTGCCAGGGTTTGAGCATTTTGACTTTTAGAAATCTATAGAATATTCTGTGGTGGGACTTTCTTAGAATGTCTGCTTTCATGGGGAAAAAATATAAAATGTTGTTATGTAGATCAACAATTGAATACATCTTGTTTACACACAAAACAGCAGTCTGAAAATACTTTTCAGAGAGTACAGAGATAAATAAATGTCTTTGTTCCAAATAGCTATATGCTAGGTTCTGCTAGGCCTACATACCCATGCCATGTTCCATTATGTAAATATCAGCCACTGAACTGCAGCATGGTTTTTCAACAAACAATATTTTGTGACACCAATTTGTTTGACTTCTCACAATGGTACATACTAGAAACTCACTGTTTTTGTATTCAAGTAGACATCATAGTCTTTAATTTGATGTATGGCAGAAGATGTTCTGTGGATGCATTTTTGGCAGAAATCAATTTATGACATAACAGAGTTTGGGGAAACAATTATACACCCATTCTGTTAGGACTTTGTGGACATGCTAAATCTTAGAAATGGGATTAGATTAGTGTCTACTTTAATAAAAAAAAGTGAGTTTCTACCATGTTCCATTATGTAAATATCCGCAGTTGAATACCGCTTCGTCCGACCAAAAACCTGGGAATAGGGAATAGAATAGACATAACAGGCAGCACTGTGATCTGACAGTGACCCTTTTATTTTATCCACACACACACATCAACTTTACTATGTATTAAAAAAACATTCAAAGTGGTACTTTTCTCATTTTGTACAGTACCAACAATAATACAGCATGGAATTGTGGACAAAATCGTATCCAAACAAATGGACCCCATGGTGTCAACATCAATACAGCATGGAATTGTGGACAAAATCGTATCCAAACAAATGGACCCCATGGTGTCAACATCAATACAGCATGGAATTGTGGACAAAATCTAATGCAGTGATAACAAAATCAAACCAAATTGACCCTGCGATCAAATGGGTGATTTGTGGCTCAAATGCTAATAAAACCAAATGGACCTTCCTATGGTGCCAACATCAATACAGCATGGAATTGTGGGAAAAATCTAATGTTTTGGGTCTGAGTCTGAATCTCATCAAATGGCGGTCCATGGCACAATGGCTGGATAAAAAAAAAAGGGGAAATAATATGAAAACCACTGCATTAGTACAGATAACTAAAACAAAATTTGTCCAAATCAAAATCAACACTGTGTTTGTGTATGTAGAGAGAGAAAACAAAACAGTTTAGTCTAGATGCAGTGGTTCCCAACCACTGGTACTAGTACCACTGGTGGTACTTGAGCCCCCCTCTGGTGGTACACCATGCTGAAATGAACATGACAGCACACCTAGCCGTTCATAGAAGATTTGAGGAAGGATTAATCACATTAGAAATAATATCCATTGTGCTGACTAGACAGAGTTTCTTCAGAGCAGCAGCAAAATGGAATGAAACAAAAAAAACGATTACAAGAATCAATTTTCCTGAATAGCTGAATAGGATGGGGCAGGTATACGCTCCTGTAAGCTCAGTTATGGTGGTACTTGGGTCAGATATTTTCTATGGTGGGTTTGAAAAGGCTGGGAACCCCTGGTCTAGAGGATAGTCTTGATAGTTGAGTTTAGTGTGGTACAGATAGGCACATATCCCTTTACACAAGGGGACGTTACAGCTTTTGCATTGAACCCGTGTCCCTTTGCGCACCCCGTGTCTGGCATGTACCCTGCAACCCTTTGTTGGGTACTTTTTCTGCGTTGGTGGGATCCGAAAGAGTAGATGGGCTGCAGCGTTGCCATCCATCCTGGAAGGAGGGTCGTGGAGGTATGGTGCCCTTGCACAGTATGAGGGCTCTTCCTGATCCTGATACTCATCCCTGACCCCTTCCCCTTCCTTGACTGCTGTCTTGTTCTCTCTCCGGGTGGTCCGGGTCGTCCACGACGTCACCACACTCAGTATGAACTGGTACAGGGTTTTACTGCTGGCCGGGTTCTTTGCCTTGTAAAGGACAAAAGCATTGAACACAGAGATCTGAATGAGATACATGACAAATTTTTTCGTCCACTTGCACGTCTTCCTCACGAAGTAGTAGTACGCCAGATTCTGATCCAATTTGTCAACGCCGTTCATGCAGTGGTTGTACTCAGCAAAGCATGTTGGCTTTGCTGTTGCCACCTTCTCTTTCTGGCCTGTCTGCTTCTTCAGGTTCTTTACCATGTCATGCTGGTGGAATGTGGTGACCATTTTTATCACTCTCTTGTCACGCCATGCCACCACCATTACATTGTCGTCATGGCGCATCACCGTTTCTCCGTCCTCCAGCATAGCCATGGTCAACTCTGTGATGGCGCCTGGTTCCCCTCTGTGTTTCCGTAAGGTGCCACATGTATGGACATGCAGACCCAGGAGAAACTTAGAGAGGCGCACAGAATTGTAATGGTTGTCCATCCATAGCCGGTAACCGAAACCGGTTAAACCTTCCAGCAGGAACACAACCACCTCTTGTACCAAAGGCACATCACAACGACTCACAGGTACAACAGGCTCCCCACTGTATGGCTTCATGGCAAAACAAAAGCCTGTCTTACTGCATGCCAAGATGTACGACTTGATGCCAACTTTAGTCGGCTTGGCCGGATTGTAAACCTGAAAGCCTAGCCTACCGCGCCAGAGAAGCGTGCCTTCGTCAATACTGATGTCCTGGCCTGGCATGTACAGCTCTTTGAACTTGGAGAGCAGGTAATCCAACACTTGGCGGATCTTGCACAACTTGTCATTCTTGTCAAGAGTCTCACTGTTGGTGAAGTGCAAATTGTACCAGATGATTTGGAACCTGTTCCTGGACATGGTCTTGTTAAAGTACGGGGCGGCTGTTGGCTCCTCCATCGCCCAGTACAGTTCCAGGTCTGGCTTTTGCATAAGACCTGTCAGGAAAAGCAGCCCAAAAAAACGCTTCAGTTCCATCACTGTGACTGGTTGCCATTCGCGGCTTCTGGAATGTGGCTGGTCAGTTGGGGGTTGCTGGTCAGCATAACGGTTGGTCTCTAGACATATAAGTTCGAGCAGCTCATCTGTCAACAACAGCTCCAGGAAGTCCACAGGGTTGTCTGACTGGAGTTCAGCTGCAGCACCGCGAGGCCCGGGAGTGGCAGTGAAGGGGAAGTCCTTTGGATGCCAGTCCGTCTTCTGGTCAGACCACACTGAATCTGGCCAGCCTATAAATGATAGAAATACATCATTACCATAAAATCACACCCTTGTGACACCCTTGTGGTGCAACTATACTCTTGTTATAGTTAGTGTTACCGTGTGGGGGTCCCCGGAACATCCAGATTCACCGGAACGCGCTCAGGGGACGGTTCCGGTTCCAGCGACCCGGCCCGCGTCCGAAACGGTTGAGAAATGACAGAGTTACCTTGTGGAGGTCCCGGGGGGTCACCAGAACATCCAGACCCCCAGGATGCTGGCCCGGTTCCAGCGAGCCGCCCCGAAATTACATAGTTACCGTGTGAGGGGCACCGGAACATCCAAACCCCCAGGAACGCGCTCAGGGGGCTGGTCCGGTTCCGGTGAGCTGGTCCGGTTCCGAAACGGTTGAGAAATGACAGTTACCGTGTGGGTCCCTCTACTGTACTGTACTGTAATGTCACACCCGAAATCACGTAATGCCTGCTAAAAACTCTGCTTCCGACCCGTGCACATTGTGAAGCTCAACAGTGCCACTTTGTCACCTGTTGGTACCCTAAACGGACAGACATAGGGGCATAGGGAAACACATTGCTGTTCCTTGGAGTGGCTGCACCACTCAATTGTGTACTAAATGTGTGATGCATAGAAAAGATTCTTACGTTTCTTACTGCTTTCATGGCGAACAGGTGGGACTGCAGTGGAAGGTGTGGACGTCTGAGCTTGCTTGTTACCACCTGAAAATGATAGAAATACATTTTATTGTGTGGTAAATGTTTGACTGTATTCTGTGCTGTTTACATGTCTGACTAAAAAAAGTAAATTCTTACTTCCGCTACAGCTAGCAGATGGCACTGCAGCGGTGGACATGGAAGCCTCTTCCCCATCCTCTGGATCTGGATGTGACAGTAATAGTTGGTATGATGAACAGAAAATCTTTTTTTCCCTCACCCTGATCACATCAAGGTGAGAACCCAACAGGCAGAGACATAACGATGCACAAAAGGTTCCTTTCCTACCTTTGCTATGGCCAACAGATTGTGCAGAATGAAGAAGAATAAATAAATCATAGTACACAATCAATTTACAATGTAGGCATTTAGCAAACGCTCTTCTCTCATGTAGTAGATCTTTTATATTTGATATACTGCAATCATGTGACATGTCTTTTGAAAATTCTTTATATCATGTTCAATCATGGTCTAAATGTTTTTATTGTACAAAAGATTCCTACCTCTGCAACGGCCAACAGATTGCAAAGAATGTGGCGTGAGCTCCCCACCAGCGAACTCCACCTCATCTGAAATAAAATCATAGTACATAAAAACAATTTACAAAACGCTCTTCTCTTCTGTCATCATGTTGTAGTTACTTTCTTTATTATATACTGCAATCATGTGATTTTGCTATGCTGCTACTATTACATTCATGCTGTAAATGGTCTATTTTCTGATGAACTGAAAATGGTGGACCCTGTTGTAAACAAGTTTTGTCCACAAAGTAGCAGTTTTTGTATTGACGCGTGCCAATAACTGCTGCCCGTTTGAAATGTACCCAGTCTGAAATAAAAATGATCAATGTCATAAAGAGGGCTGTATCCCTTTTTATGTTTTTGTATCAAAGCTCTTCTAGAGCTACTTACAATAAGCAGCAATCACATCCCCCCCCCTAAAAGTCAGAATGCTTGGAATGTCTCACTCACATAACTACCAGGTTTGCCATGTTCACTTCTTCATAAGCGACCTTTGGCTTGTTTTATTCATTTTCATGTCAAGAAACCCAACAATACGTTTTCCTTACCCCAGGGGACCAGGGAGCCCCAGCACCAGATTTGAGGTGTTTGATTATGAATATCTCAAAACAATCCATCAAATATTCCACTATTTCATTTCCTCAAGAAATAGCTGTTGTATTTGAACTATACTAGACACTCTAAACCTATATACTGTATACTTGCTTATTTTGGCCTTGCTTTCCTGGACCTGGTTGCTAATTTCTCCCACAAACACTGGCAACACTGGACAGGCTGCAACATATGTGAAGGTTATCCCATTGCCCGTGGGATCGTCGGCATGGTTACCAATCTACGGGACTAGCCGTGCCGTGCAGGCAGACATGCACATGATGACATGATGTGACTGAAGATACTTTCTGTATTCTGAAACTATGTAGGCTAACGATAAACAAATGGTACATACCCGTGGAATACTGCGAGGAGCACGGAGGTCTGGGACTAAGTTGCATCGTGACTCGGATCTGGATCACGATCACTACCTATCTCACTTTTGTTTTCTTTATCATGGATGATCGGCCGACGGACAGCAGGCTTTCTTTTACTTCTCCGGAGCTTGTCTGTGGGCAGACTGGGGACATCATCAACAGGTAGGCAAACAGGAGGCTGCTCACACACACCGGCGACACCGCTGGCTCCACAGCTGCAGTCGGGATGGCTGACTTTCTCTTCTTTCAAGGGAGGACGGGCTGACTTTTTCTCTTCTTTCATGGGATGAGGACGGGGTTCGCTGGCGCTGGGATATGTGTCTGGGAGATGTCTTGGTTCGTTGGGACTTCTCCCCCGCTCCGAAGCACGGGTCAGTTTATCAGTTGCATCACATCATGAATCGTTCTCTGGCAGGGATCCAACGGTGTGTTTTATGCTTTGCTGGTAATTTGCGCCCCGACATGGCTGCTACACAGTCCTCTGCTATCCTCCTATCTTACTGTGTGATCGGACACAAACACACCTCTCTGTCGCCCTTCTTTCTCTCTCCCTCGACTTCTTTCCTCTCCGACTGTCGACTTAAAAAACTAGTTAGTCAACTCTAAAACTAAACTGTGTGTGTGTGTGTGTGTGGATCAGAGCCAACACGTGATCACGCCTTGACTTGTCTCTCTTCTCCGACAACTTCTCCTTGGGACAGACCCTGAGCCGTAACTTTGTTCCCCCCAGTGTGGTAGTAAATTGTCACACATACACCGACTGCCCTGCAGGGAGCAGTGCAGTATTGGGCGGTGATACACACAGACTACACACACTAGAACTGGATATTGTCAAACGCATACTCACCGGGCACCCTGTGAGGAACAGTGCAGGACTGGACAATTAAGATTAACATACACACACACACACAACTCTCTGACCTGCAAGGAGCAGTGCAGGTCTTTAATTATTTCTTTCCCATGTCCGTATATATACGGACCCCGACGCTTTGGGACGTCATATCCCAGGTCCGTGTATATATATATATATATATATATATATATATATATATATATATATATAGGCCTACGGCGCCCAATGTATACTAATCCTATATAATGGTTGAGTGTCACAGCACCTTTTAACATTGGTCCAGTTGCTATGGCAACGCTCCACCGCTCCAGGGGAGGCGGAATGTGAATGCACTGAGAGACATGCAGCTGCTTTATACATCTCCATAAAGGCACAAGGTGTTTTACCAGATCTTTCCGTTTGTGTAAAATAACCCCATAAATGTGATTTTCTTAGGGGCACGGTGGCAGTTGGTAGTGCTGTCGCCTCACAGCTAGAAGGTCCTGTGTTCGATTCCCGCTAGGGACGCTGTGGGTGCTGGGGGCATGCTCCCTCTATGCTGGAGGCGGGGTTGGCGAAAGGGCCCTTCTGTGTGGAGTTTGCATGTTCTCCCCGTATCCCCTAGGGTAGGTACCCTCACAAAAACATGCAGTAATCCTGGTCTCTAAACTACCCCCCCCTGGCCAGTCGGGGCGCCTGATGGAGGGGAAAGGAACTGGTCGGAATAACGTGTTCCTTCCTCGCGCTACGTCCAGCCGGGGAAACTACCCTGTCAGGTAGAAGCAGCTTGGACTCCTCATGCATAGAAGGAAGCATGAGGTCAGTCCGCTGCCTCCCCAGGATTACATTAGATAATAGGGCATGCAAACCTCGCACCTGGGGGGTGCGCCATTTTGATTGTGATGAGTCACTACCATACCTGGCCAACGGAAAGGCATATAGCAGAACAGGAACAGTGCATCAAAAGTATTAACAGTTTGACTCCATAAAACGTGTTACCCGCTATTTAATAAAATATTCTACGCTGCAGAGATTGTTTTTATTACCTTTAGAGCATATGCTGAAGTATTTGCAGCTTTCAACGACGAAAAACCGGCGAAAAATGGTCCGTCATTTTGCAGTGTGCACTAAACACTCAAACACCGCCATCACATTCAAAATGGCACCGGTAGGCGTGAGAGCCTATGCCTACAAGTATTTGGGTTCATATATATCTTCTTCCCAAAAGGACTTTCAAACTAGGAAAGGTATGGCTTGGTCAGCCTGCAATGACATGCATAAGATCTGGTCATCCCGGCTTATTAAAATGTTAAAAGTAAAAATATTTAGGACGACCGTTGAGCCGATTCTACTCTATGGCTCCGAGACATGGACACTTTCAAAGAAACTAGAGAAACGGTTGGATGGCACTTACACCCGCCTTCTAATGAGAGCGCACAATCTGTCTTGGAAGAGCCACCCATCGACTAATCTAATATACGGCAACCTTCCCCTTGTTTCTTCACTAGTCCGATCCAGAAGAACACAGTTTGCCGGCCACTGCTACAGAGCTGACGATGAGGTTATATCTTATCAGAGAATATCAGAGAATATCTGTGTGCAGCTCTTGGAAAAGTAGAGATATTTTACTAAATACACATTTTCTGTCAGAAATGTCAAATGCATATGCAACTAGATAACAAGAGCTGCTGCAGCAATTAACCCGCCAGGGCTCTGTCCAACTAGAACATAGCTTTGCCAGGGTTTGAGCATTTTGACTATTTTTTTTTAGAAATCTATAGAATATTCTGTGGTGGGACTTTCTTAGAATGTCTGCTTTCATGGGGAAAAATACAAAATGTTGTTATGTAGATCAACAATTGAATACAGCTTGTTTACACACAAACAGCAGTCTGAAAATACTTTTCAGAGAGTACAGCGATAAATAAATGTCTTTGTTCCAAATAGCTATATGCTAGGTTCTGCTAGGCCTACATACCCATGCCATGTTCCATTATGGAAATATCAGCCACTGAACTGCAGCATGGTTTTTCAACAAACAATATTTTGTGACACCAATTTGTTTGACTTCTCACAATGGTACATACTAGAAACTCACTGTTTTTGTATTCAAGTAGACATCATAATCTTGAATTTGATGTATGGCAGAAGATGTTCTGTGGATGCATTTTTGGCAGAAATCAATTTATGACATTGAAACAATTATACACCCATTCTGTTAGGACTTTGTGGACATGCTATATCTTAGAAATGGGATCAGATCAGATTAGTGTCTACTTTAATAAAAAAGTGAGTTTCTACCATGTTCCATTATGTAAATATCCGCAGTTGAATACCGCTTCGTCTGACCAAAAACCTGGGAATAGAATAGACATAACAGGCAGCACTGTGATCTGACAGTGACCCTTTTATTTTATCCACAAACACATCAACTTTACTATGTATTAAAAAAACATTCAAAGTGGTACTTTTTTCATTTTGTACAGTACCAACAATACAGCATGGAATTGTGGACAAAATCGTATCCAAACAAATGGACCCCATGGTGTCAACATCAATACAGCATGGAATTGTGGACACAATCTAATGCAGTCATAACAAAATCAAACCAAATTGACCCTGCGATCAAATGGTGATTTGTGGCTCAAATGCTAATAAAACCAAATGGACCTTCCTATGGTGCCAACATCAATACAGCATGGAATTGTGGGAAAAATCTAATGTTTTGGGTCTGAGTCTGAATCTCATCAAATGGCGGTCCATGGCACAATGGCTGGATAAAAAAAAAAAGGGGAAATAATATGAAAACCACTGCATTAGTACAGATAACTAATACAAAATTTGTCCAAATCAAAATCAACACTGTTTGTGTATGTAGAGAGAGAAAACAAAACAGTTTAGTCTAGACGCAGTGGTTCCCAACCACTGGTACTAGTACCACTGGTGGTACTTGAGCCCCCATCTGGTGGTACACAGAGGAGCTATTCAGCCATGCTGAAATGAACATGACAGCACACCTAGCCGTTAATAGAAGATTTGAGGAAGGATTAATCACATTAGAAATAATATCCATTGTGCTGACTAGACAGAGTTTCTTCAGAGCAGCAGGAAAATGGAATGAAACTAAAAAACGATTCAAATAATCAATTTTCCTGAATAGCTGAATAGGATGGGGCAGGTATACGCTCCTGTACGCTCAGTTATTATGGTGGTACTTGGGTCAGATATTTTCTATGGTGGGTGGTGGGTATGAAAAGGCTGGGAACCCCTGGTCTAGAGGATAGTCTTGATAGTTGAGTTTAGTGTGGTACAGATAGGCACATATCCCTTTACACAAGGGGATGTTACAGCTTTTGCATTGAACCCGTGTCTCTTTGCGCACCCCGTGTCTGGCATGTACCCTGCAACTCTTTGCTGGGTACTTCTTTTTCTCCGTTGGTGGGATCCGAAAGAGTAGGTGGGCTGCAGCGTTGCCATCCATCCTGGAAGGAGGGTCGTGGAGGTATGGTGCCCTTGCACAGTATGAGGGCTCATCCTGATCCTGATACTCATCCCTGACCCCTTCCCCTTCCTTGACTGCTGTCTTGTTCTCTCTCCGGGTGGTCCGGGTCGTCCACGACGTCACCACACTCAGTATGAACTGGTACAGGGTTTTACTGCTGGCCGGGTTCTTTGCCTTGTAAAGGACAAAAGCATTGAACACAGAGATCTGCATGAGATACATGACAAATTTCTTCGTCCACTTGCACGTCTTCCTCACGAAGAAGTAGTACGCCAGATTCTGATCCAATTTGTCAACGCCGTTCATGCAGTGGTTGTACTCAGCAAAGCATGCTGGCTTTGCGGTTGCCACCTTCTCTTTCTGGCCTGTCTGCTTCTTCAGGTTCTTTACCATGTCATGCTGGTGGAATGTGGTGACCATTTTTACCACTCTCTTTTCACGCCATGCCACCACCATTACATTGTCGTCATGACGCATCACCGTTTCTCCGTCCTCCATCATAGCCATGGTCAACTCTGTGATGGCGCCTGGTTCCCCTCTGTGTTTCCGTAAGGTGCCACATGTATGGACATGCAGACCCAGGAGAAACTTAGAGAGGCGCACAGAATTGTAATAGTTGTCCATCCATAGCCGGTAACCGAAACCGGTTAAACCTTCCAGCAGGAAGACAACCACCCCTTGTACCAAAGGCACATCAAAATGACTCAAAGGTACAACAGGCTCCCCACTGTATGGCTTCATGGCAAAACAAAAGCCTGTCTTACTGCATGCCAAGATGTACGACTTGATGCCAACTCGACTCGATGTCGGCTTGGCCGGATTGTAAACCTGAAAGCCTAGCCTACCGCGCCAGAGAAGCGTCCCTTCGTCAATACTGATGTCCTGGCCTGGCATGTACAGCTCTTTGAACTTGGAGAGCAGGTAGTCCAACACTTGGCGGATCTTGCACAACTTGTCATTCTTGTCAAGAGTCTCACTGTTGGTGAAGTGCAAATTGCTCCAGATGATTTGGAACCTGTTCCTGGACATGGTCTTGCTAAAGTACGGGGCGGCTGTTGGCTCCTCCATCGCCCAGTACAGTTCCAGGTCTGGCTTTTGCACAAGACCTGTCAAGAAAAGCAGCCCAAAAAAACGTTTCAGTTCCATCACTGTGACTGGTTGCCATTCGCGGCTTCTGGAATGTGGCTGGTCAGTTGGGGGTTTCTGGTCAGCATAACGGTTGGTCTCTAGACATATAAGTTTGAGCAGCTCATCTGTCAAGAACAGCTCCAGGAAGTCCACAGGGTTGTCTGACTGGAGTTCAGCTGCAGCACCGCGAGGCCCGGGAGTGGCAGTGAAGGGGAAGTCCTTTGGATGCCAGTCCGTCTTCTGGTCAGACCACACTGAATCTGGCCTGCCTATAAATTATAGAAATACATCATTACCATAAAATCACACCCTTGTGACACCCTTGTGGTGCAACTATACTCTTGTTATAGTTACTGTTACCGTGTGGGGGTCCCCGGAACATCCAGACCCCACGGAACGCACTCAGGGGGCTGTTCCGGTTCCAGCGACCCGGCCCGCGTCCGAAACGGTTGAGAAATTACAGAGTTACCGTGTGGAGGTTCCCGGGGGGGTCACCAGAACATCCAGACCCCCAGGATGCTGGCCCGGTTCCAGCGAGCCGCCCCACGTCCGAAACGGTCGAGAAATGACAGAGTTACAATGTAGGGGTCCCCGGAACATCCAGACCCCCAGGAACGCGCTCAGGGGGCTCGTCCGGTTCCGGTGTGCTGGTCCGTTTCCGAAACGGTTGAGAAATGACAGAGTTACCGTGTGGGGGTCCCAATCCAGACCCCCAGGATGCTGGCCCGGTTCCGGCGAGCCGCACCGCGTCCGAAACAGTCGAGAAATGACAGTTACCGTGTGGGTCCCTCTACTGTACTGTACTGAAATGTCACACCCGACATCACGTAATGCCTGCTAAAAACTCTGCTTCCGACCCGTGCACATTGTGAAGCTCAACAGTGCCACTTTGTCACCTGTTGGTACCCTAAACGGACAGACATAGGGGCATAGGGAAACGCATTGCTGTTCCTTGGAGTGGCTGCACCACTCAATTTTGTGCTAAATGTGTGATGCATAGAAAAGTTTCTTACGTTTCTTACTGGTTTCATGGCGAACAGGTGGGACTGCAGTGGAAGGTGTGGACATCTGAGCTCGCTTGTTACCACCTGAAAATGATAGAAATAAATTTTATTGTGTGGTAAATGTTTGACTGTATTCTGTGCTGTTTACATGTCTGACTAAAAAAAGTAAATTCTTACTTCTGCTACAGCTAGCAGATGGCACTGCAGCGGTGGACATGGAAGCCTCTTCCCCATCCTCTGGATCTGGATGTGACAGTAATAGATCAAATAGTTGGTATGATGAACAGAAAATCTTTTTTTCCCTCACCCTGATCACATCAGGGTGAGAACCCAACAGGCAGAGACATAACGATGCACAAAAGGTTCCTTTCCTACCTTTGCTATGGACAACAGATTGGGCAGAATGAGACGTGGGCTCCCCACCTGCGAACTCCTCATCTGAAAGAATAAATAAATCATAGTACACAATCAATTTACAATGTAGGCATTTAGCAAACGCTCTTCTCTCATGTAAATCTTTTATATTTGATATACTGCAATCATGTGACTGTGACATGTGTCTTTTGAAAATTCTTTATATCCTGTTCAATCATGGTCTAAATGTTTGTATTGTACAAAAGATTCCTACCTCTGCAACGGCCAACAGATTGCAAAGAATGTGACGTGAGCTCCCCACCAGCGAACTCCACCTCATCTGAAATAGAATCATAGTACATAAAAACAATTTACAAAACGCTCCTCTTCTGTCATCATGTTGTAGTTACTTTCTTTATTATATACTGCAATCATGTGATTTTGCTATGCTGCTACTATTACATTCATGCTGTAAATGGTCTATTTTCTGATGAACTGAAAATGGTGGACCCTGTTGTAAACAAGTCTTAGTGCTTTATCATGGTTTTGTCCACAAAGTAGCAGTTTTTGTATTGACGCGTGCCAAAAACTGCTGCCCGTTTGAAATGTACCCAGTCTGAAATAAAAATGATCAATGTTTTTATTGTGTCCTAAAGAGGGCTGTATCCCTTTATGTTTTTGTATCAAAGCTCTTCCAGAGCTACTTACAATAAGCAGCAATTGCAGCAATCAAATAACCCCCCCCCCACACACACACACTCCCCCTAAAAGTCAGAATGCTTGGAACGTCTCACTCACATAACTACCAGGGTTGCCATGTTCGCTTCTTCATAAGCGACCTTTGGCTTGTTTTATTCATTTTCATGTCAAGAAACCCAACAATGTTTTCCTTACCCCAGGGGACCAGGGAGCCCCAGTACCAGCTTTGAGGTGTTTGATTATGAATATCTCAAAACAATCCATTAAATATTCCACTATTTCATTTCCTCAAGAAATAGCTGATGTATTTGAACTATACTAGACACTCTAAACCTATATACTGTATAGTTGCTTATTTCTGCCTTGCTTTCCTGGACCTGGTTGCTAATTTCTCCCACAAACACTGGCAACACTGGACAGGCTGCAACATATGTAAAGGTTATCCCATTGCCCGTGGGATCGTCGGCATGGTTACCGATCTACACTGGCTATGGGACACAGCCGTATGGGACTAGCCGTGCCGTGCAGGCAGACATGCACATGATGACATGATGTGACTGAAGATACTTTATCTGTATTCTGAAACTATGTAGGCTAACGATAAACAAATGGTACATACCCGTGGAATACTGCGAGGGGCACGGAGGTCTGGGACTAAGTTGCATCGTGACTCGGATCTGGATCACGATCACTACCTATCTCACTTTTGTTTTCTTTATCATGGATGATCGGCCGACGGACAGCAGACTTTCTTTTACTTCTCCGGAGCTTGTCTGTGGGCAGACTGGGGACATCATCAACAGATAGGCAAACAGGAGGCTGCTCACACACCGGCGACACCGCTGGCTCCACAGCTGCAGTCGGGATAGCTCACGTTTTCTCTTCTTTAATGGGAGGACGGGCTGAATTTTTCTCTTCTTTCATGGGATGAGGACGACGGGGTTCGCTGGCGCTGGGAGATGTGTCTGGGAGATGTCTTGGTTCGTTGGGACTTCTCTCCCGCTCCGAAGCACGGGTCAGTTTATCAGTTGCATCACATCATGAATCGTTCTCTGGCGGGGATCCAACGGTGTGTTTTATGCTTTGCTGGTAATTTGCGACCCGACATGGCTGCTACAGTCCTCTGCTATCCTCCTATCTTACAGTGTTATCGGACACAAACACACCTCTGTCGCCCTTCTCTCTCTCCCTCGACTTCTTTCCTCTCCGACTGTCGACTTAAAAAACTAAACTAGTTAGTCAACTCTAAAACTAAACTATGTGTGTGTGGATCAGAGCCAACACGTGATCACGCCTTGACTTCTCTCTTCTCCGACAACTACACTACACTACACTATAAACTCAACTTTAAAACTATAACAACTCTAAAACTCAACTATAATTACACATCAACTAAATAAAACACAAAATAACTAACTCTGATCTCTTCCATCTCCTCTCTCTCGCTCTCTCTGCTGCTTGCTAGTTTTGACTTGTTACTGAAATAACCAGATATAAGTGGCTACTTTGTACCTGGTGTGATATGATCATGTGATCTGGGTATACTTTGATGTAGCCGTTTGTAATTCACAGTAATGGATGCGTGAGAGTTGAATGCAGCTTACCACGGTGAAAATACCCTTTTACGTAGCTTACGTGTTTGGCGGACGGCCAGACTAAAGCAGATTTACGTATTTGGCGCTTTAAGGGTTAACACATTGACGGCTGGCATCGTTTTCAGTCCATGGCCCTTCCCTGCCAGACCATTTGGCCATTTTCACCAATCTTTCAAGGCCCATACAATATTATGTGATATGATGACAATGACACAAATGAAAGGAGTCTTTCCTCTTTACCCATTCTTTAGTTATAGGCAGTTCAATACAGCTTGGTTTCCCCCAAACCAGCCTTCTAGATAGATAGATAACTTTGTCGTCATTCAGCAGATACATAAAATGCATAAAGAAATGTCGTTTCACTGGCTTTTAGTATGCTAGTTAAAAGAGAACTAAAATACTATTAAAATCTAAAATCTGGAAGCAATATTCAGAGATATTTGCGTTTGTGTAGAACACTCTCAGGACCCATATACTATTCTGTATTATGATGACAATGTCACAATATAGCTCAAATTAAGGTTCTATTATGTTCAGTTTTTTTACTTATAGGCATTCGAGTGAACATTAGTGTTACGAAGGCTTTCACTTAGAACTCCATATATGGGGATAACCTATAGTCCCATATATGGAGACAACGGCGATATCCAGTGCTGACATCAGATTAATGTAGAAACCCCAAAGATGGATATACACAGTGGTGATATCATCGTGACACTAGACTTGCGCATTATAAAAGGCAGATCCCAGCCTCTAAACCTCAGATACCAAGCCACGCACACGGTATCTCCAACGATCTCAAATCTACAAGACCCAAGCAAGACCCAGGATACAGGATACAGCACATAGGACAAGACTCAAGACACCATGCTCAAGACACAAGATCCAAGATCAAGAACCCCTCAACACATACGAACCAAGGTGTCTGGCTTTACAACCCAGATACCTTGCATAGCATTACCAAGACCACCATTCCAATTAGCTCCGTTAAAGGCGAGACATGGTAGGTGAAATCATGATTTTTCTTTTTTTGCTCCCTAAACATGTTTTCTTTCAAACTAAAGCAAAATAAACATTCAAAACAAAGATTTAGATGTTTATTTTAGTAGTTTATTTTAGCCAATGGCAGCTCGTTTTGCTGGGTGAAAATCCACCCTCTCAATTTTCATGATTGGTTGTTGGTACAAAGGAAGTGACCATATTTGGATCAAACCACAGTCAGCTCGAGGTCCAGACCTTTCCAATGATATATGGCATTATATGTTGTTGCCAAGGTTTGGATGAGATATTTTGTCTCAAAATAGTGGCTTCAAATAAAACGTTTTGGAATTTTACAATACAATTCTTTAAAGGCTGTTTGCTCAAAATGGGTTTTCCTCATACCTGGGACAAAGAATCTCCACTTCAGTTGCACTCACATAGACCAAACTTTCCAGTCTTATTTATAACTATATTCTGCATATATTTACAGATGGGTTTGTTGATATATCATTCAGAGCCTGATTTACATCAAATTTTATACCTAAAAACATGCCAAAAATTGGTTTTTTTATGCCTGTTGACACTATTTTCTGATTTGTGGAGTGATAATTAGATATATCTAAAATCCCTTCTGTAATTTTCTTTGTCTCTAATATGTCAACCAAATGAAACAATCATTTTGAACCTGGCTTTATCCGATCTTCAGATTTATCGTCCCGAAATGTATGCAAATTAGTGCATATAATGCCTAATTTAAACATAATTTCAGAAAACTTGTAATACAAGAAATCTTAGTATTAATATAAGTAATCAACTGGAGAAGTTTCATTGTGATAGCTATTAGCTAACTTTTTTTCCCTATTCACCTACCATGTCTCGCCTTAAGTTCAGATCGGACACCACTGCAGCGGGTCCTAACCTAGACAACCAGCACTAGTTAGAGCTATTTTATATGGTCCTTCGAGCCGGTAGCTCTAACTATTTTTTTCTTTTCATTTTTATCCCACGATTTTGCAACCCTGTTTTTTCACCCAGTGCCAATTATCTAATCCTGGGCGCTACACTTCCTCTGCCAACCTGGGGGGGCAGCGGACTGACCTCATGCCTCCTATGCATGAGGAGTGCAAGCTGCTTCTTTTCACCCGACGGGGGGGAATTTCCCTGGCCGGACGTGGCGCGTGGAAGGAACACGTTATTCCGACCAGTTCCTTTCCCCTCCATCAGGCGCCCCTGCTGGCCAGGGGGAGGTAGTTTTAGAGACCAGGATTACTGCATGTTTTTTGTGAGGGTACCTACCCTAGGGGACACAGGGAGAACATGCAAACTCCACACAGAAAGGCCCTTTTGCCAACCCCACCTCGGGTATGGGCACTGATGACGCAGAGGAGGGAACACGCCCCCAGCGCCCACAGCGGGAATCGAACCCAGGACCTTCTAGCTGTGAGGCGACAGCACTACCGACTGTGCCACCGTGCCCCTGGTAGCTCTAACAAGTGCTGGTTGTCTAGGTTAGGACCCGCTGCAGTGGTGTCCGATCCGAACTTAAACCGGGATGTTTAACGGAGCTAATTGGAATGGTGGTCTTGGTAAAGCTATGCAAGGTATCTGGGTTGTAAAGCCAGACACCTTGGTTCTACCTACTGGTAGTAATAAGTAACTGTCATGATATATGGACGCTCCGTGACCCGTTTTTCCTCCCGGAATTTCCCCCACTATCCCCAGTATAAAATCCCAGGAGTAAAAACTTGAAAACCGTTCGCCCCACCGACTTCATAATTTCCCCACCACGGCCTAGAGTGGGATACACCGTTGTCCAGAACAGCACAAAAGCCTCTGACCAGGCTCTGGACAGGGTCCAAATTAGCCAATTGATCACCCCTAGATTTCCATTTATGGAGCTGGCCTGTTCTGACATCACAATGATGTTCTGAAATCTGCATAGACTCCATATTTGGGCATGCCTGACAAAATAACTCCATATATGGGCATAAAAAGGGACACAGACCTAATAACTGGGTGGGGCATGCATTTCCAACAAGTAGGCCAGTGCCCAACAGGCACCACTCTAGTAGCTCAAATGGAATGGAACTCACTTGATCTTTTTATTTCTGACTTCAATACTTACAGTATTTGTCTTCAAACAAAGTACAAAGTGCCTTTTTTGGTCAGAATTTTGTTTTCACCCCTGTATGTATGTGTGTGTGTGTGTGTGTGAGATAAAATACATTTCTCAGGTCGACCCTACACAGCTCTGATTTGCATAGTCAAACTCTGTGTGGTACGTTGTGAAGCAGATCTTCCTGTGTAATGGCATATAACAAGCGGCACATTGGTATCGCGTCTCACTCCGCTTCTTGCCTTTCACTTTGCAGACTTTGCATTCCCTCATTGGGTTCTGCTTGCGGGCGCCGGGTGCCGCTTGAATCTTCACAGCAACATGTTTTGTTGGCAGAGGTGGGATGTGTGCAGAGAGCCTGGACCGAGGGTCCTGCCTTGGTGCTCTGTTTGCTTTTGTCGGGCTAGTCCATGCCTTGACAAGACTTTCGATGAAGGACAGCATGTCTCGAAAGGTTCCCTCAGGATTTTTCTTCTGGTACAGGACAAATGCATTGAAAATACATATTTGGAACATATATAAAATGTACTTGTTTGTCCATTTGTAAGACTTCCTGTTGAAGGGATAGTATGAAAGGTTTTGATCAAGCCGGCCAACTCCCTTCATTCCACTGTTGTACTCTGTGACACAAGCAGGCTTTGATACAGTAACCTGACCATGACCTTTCTTCCACCCCCGAACATCTCCCATCACATCTGGGTGGAAAGTTGTGACCATCCTGACCACCTTGGTGTCCCTCCAAGCCATCACCATCACCTTGTCTGTGTGTCTAACAATTCTTTCCCCCACACTCAGGGTTGAAGTGGAAGCCTTCTGGATTTCTGGTGGCGCGCCACTGTTTCCTCTGAGTGTCCCGCAGACATGGGTCTTCTTTTCAAGCAGCAGTTTGCACATGTCAAACGAATTATAGACATGATCCATAAAAAGTTTATAACCGTGATTTTCTAGGCCTCCTAGGAGCGAGGTAACTATCTCAACTAAAGTGGACCCTTTTTCACAGTACGGCCGCATGTTGTGACAGTACCCAGTCTCTGAGTCGCACAGAATATAAGACCTTAACCCTCTCTTCAATGGCCCCTCTAAACCGCGATGTCCCCTAAACAAAATGGTTCCCTCATCAATAGTTATCTTCTGTGATGGCTGATACAGCTCCTGGAACTTGCTCACAAGATAGCTGAAGACAGGGCGGATTTTGTACAGCCTGTCATCATCATCTACTGCATCGTTGAAGTGAAGAAACCGAAGGATGAGCTGGAATCTATTGCGAGCCATAACCTTGCTGAAGTATGGGGTTGTTGTAATTTCCTCCTGAGCCCAGTAGAGCTCCAGCTGAGGCTTCCAAACAATACCAGTCAGAAAAAACAGACCAAGAAAGGTTTTGAGTTCCTCCCTTGTGACAGGCTCCCATTCATTTAATCTGGAGCTTGGCATTACTGGCATAGGTGTCATCTTGGTAAAGTTCTTCTCCGCATAGAGGTTGGTCTGAACCACAATCATATCCAGCAACATATCAGTCAAAAACAGTCTGAGGAAGTCCACTGGCTGGTCTGACTGTAGGGTTGCAGCACTGTTGATCGGCCCAGGTCTAGCTGTGAAGGGGATGTCTTCAGGCTGCCAAGCCACCTCCTCTACACCCCGCCACCCAGGAGAAATAGGCTCCTCACGCACAGGCCACCGTCCCCTACCTGAAAATTATAGAAATTAGGGCCGGGACTACTTAAAACGGGTTAATTATGATGAATTCATTACAGAAAAATGATCGCGTTCAAAAAAATTACGTGGAACGTTTCTTACTGGACGAGTTTCACATACCGTTTATGCTGATGCACCAACCAAGGCACAGAAGCAGCAGGCAGCAGTGTTAATAACAAACTCCACACGCAAACGAGAACCAGATAACGCGTTGCTTGGCCCCGTTGATAGGACATTTAGATTTAAACGGCGAACGGATGGAAGTGTGCATAAAAGCATGGTTGTGTGCAACAGCAGAGAGAGGGGTTCCATATGGGAATGACTAACGTAAGCTTCACGTTAGCTGGTTAGCTAATGTGGTTACGTTAGCATTTGTGGTGATTTTGCATATCACTACAGCATATCAAGCCTCCGGTGTACATGATGTGAATGAAACATGTAGAAGCTAACATGAATCTAGCCCCATATGAAACCTCTCCCTCTGCTATGTAGAGCTACATAGCCGGCGTAGGGGCCATATGGGGCTGACGTTCGACAATCTGAGAACCCATCGTCAAGAAATACAGTTCCCTCTTTTCCTTTATTGACGGAGTCAACAGTCTGTCTCAAGAGACTAGTCTAGTTCACACCCAGCCCTGTGGAATGTACTCCCCAGTCCCCAGATAGCTCATTCCACTGTTCTTATTGGATTGTATTGCTTAGTGTGTCCCCCAATTGTATTGCTTAGTGTGTTGCTTAGTGTCCCCCCCAATAAAGTTGTTGGATGTTTGTGGACGGTAACTAAAAGCTGGATGTAGGAGGGGCTAGCACCCCTCAAAAATGATTCTCACTGTTCTTAGGTCAAATAATGATATGCAATTAAAATGCGATTAATTAATTACAAAGCCTGTAATTAAATTAATTACGAGTCCCAGCCCTAATAGAAATGCATAATTACCATACAATACATATATATTTACAATAGGCCTACATGTATTTACAATAAATGCATTACTTACTGTTATATACGCGCAACTATGATTTATAACAACCACTAGATGATAATGACTATCTCCAGTCCCCACACATTAGTCATGCAACGGCATTTAAAAAGCTAAATGTGTTTGTTAGATTTGATTCATCAAATGGTTCTGAGCTTCCATTTAAAATATTGTAGTGAAGTTAGACTTTGATGAAATCAGTTTAGCTGTTCCATAATTCCAAATGATTCCCTTAGTCTAGTGACTACCGCCACCTCCTTATAATAACTTGTACATATCTTATTTTTACCTTTTATGATGATTTGAATTTTGTTGTTATTTTTCATGTCATGATTATGAATTTAATACCCAGGACCTGAATGGAAACAAGACTTTTTTTCGGTGATCCCTTTGGACGTGTGTTTGACTGTAGGCTTACCCTGTACTGATTACATTTCTGCCAATAAATTATTCAATTCAATCAATAACTACTCCCCACTGTATTACACTGTACTATGGCTCCCCCTAATTACCGTTTATGGTACATGCACCTTGCACTCTCCAGCAGGCTAGTGCGCATCAGAGCATGTGAGTGGCGCGGAGCGGGCGAGAAATCCGCTCTTTGCTCTCGGCGGCTTTTGTCCGGCTCGTTCATTCGCTCATGTTGATCCCCCCCACGCCACTCTCTGCTCGCTCAGCGCTCACCTTCATTTGCGCAACGGGCGCTCCACGATCCGCTCAGATACGCCCACTCGGCAGCAAAAAATGTCGAAAAAAAAGAAAATGCCATTTTCCTGAAATTGGCCAATTAAACAACATTATTGCCTGAAGGCCGTCGGAGCATAAACATTTATGTGTTTAAAAAGTGTTGCCGGCGATTAAACATTTTATTCTGTTTATAATCTAAACACTGACACGTTTAAAAACACGTTCACTAGCTTTCCCACTTTAACCAACAGGCGATTGATATCATGCTTGTTAACTGCGCCTTTGATAGCTAACTGAAGCAGATGAATTGGACATCGCAGGTGTAAACTTGACACGATTAAGTACTGGTTTACCATAGCATCTACATTATTAGTAACCGCGTCCACTTGGTTTTGTGAGAGTGCAGGTTCCTCCTCCTCCGCAATATCCTCCTCTTCCTCCACGACCACTTCATCATCATTCTCCTTCAACGTCAGGGATTAAATGCCTTGATCATGTTGCTGGCACTGCCGGTCACCACACGAATCACGCGTTGATGAATGTTCCAATTTTTCAGCACACTTTCATACTTTTGGTAAATGCGCTCTGCAGTCTGCACACACTAAATCCAAGTTTAGGTTCTAAACACTTATTTGTAACACTTTTTACACGTGTGCCGTGTGCACTGAGCGGCTCGGAACGGAGGACAGTTCTCGCTCCGGAAGCCGTTCTGACCCATTTTAAAACCCGCTCAGCGCTCAATTAAAAATGCACCCACTCCACTCCTCGTGCCGCTCCCGCTCCACGCCGCTCACATGCTCTGGTGCGCATGTGCACAACGCTATGTACTGTATGTTCGTCTGTTGACACTTTGTACATGTTGGCTGAGCTCTCCGTTGTTTGCAATGGACCCGTCGGACTGATTTGTTAATTGATTGAAGCATTTATTAACAGTTTGCAGAATGGGTACATTTCCCATGAAAGCACAACTCAATACCAACTGTTTGGGATGGGGGGGGGGGGGGGGGGGGGGGGGTGTTCTTAAATTGGATATGGGTTTCTTTCAGCATCACTCACAGGTAGGAAGAACCTTTTCAATCTACCGCAGCTGTGTGGTAAAATGTTTTACCTTAGTCTGCGACTCGAGTGAAGTTGCGCTGCATATGCGCAGCATGCATCGCCTGCCGACGCTGCATTAAAATACCGTAAGCTCGGAAATCACACCGTGGCTGTTTCTGCCACGGCACTACCGAAATCCGGTATACCGGTATACCGCGACACCCCTACCACACAAACATTTCCAGACCCTAGATAGAATGTGTATGCTGCCAACTCTTACCAGTTTGAATAAAGTGACAGTGCAAGAACCCAGTTTCTTCATTGTAGATAGAAACATCACATACCAGAAGTGGTCACGAGTAGGGTTGGGATTCGGAACCGGGTCCATTTCAGACCCGGTTCCGACATTGCGGGTCCGGAGCCGGTTCCATCGTTTTTTTATTAACGGTTCCCCAAACGGATCTCATCAGTCGTCATTTAGCTCCGCTGTGTCTGTGCATGCATGCAAGCAGAGCCAAGTTACTGGGGTGACGTCACCCAACCTACATGAGTGAGTTAGTGGGGTCGGGGAGGATACGCCCACTATTCTGTGCATTCAGCGACCGCCGCGGAGCGACTGGGACAGTATGTCGAAGAGATCTCCAAAGTGTGGTTAACAGAGAGGGAAATTACTCTGAGGCTGAGCACGCAAGTGCAATAAATGCGATGCTATAGTTCCCTGGCTGCAAAGGTTGTTGCAACTTGTACCAGTTGCAGTTTTGCACCACGTCCACATTGAGGAAACATCTCAAAATCAATATGCCTACACGAGTCCACAACTCACGAGAATAATCTAGGAGCATCGCGTTTGTGAGCCATGCGGAAAGCCGTGCCCGCTCTCCCCGCAACTCCACCACAGCTAGCCGGCGGGGGACGAGGATGATGCAAGGCTCGTTCACTTTCCCCAGGCTAGTAACGTAATAGAAAATAAAAACTACTGTCGTCTACAGAGCTTTTCATTAGGCCGCGGCGTATTGTACAACTGTTGTTAATGGTGTTAATTTAGAACGCCAATGACTCGACGTCTTTCTGTCTGATATTTTATGAATCACGTTCACTATAGTATAGAGCCAAATCAATTTGTCTGCACTTATAAGCAACTCAACTGCTTTTGATTTGGTTCTAAATTAATCGCGTGGCTGTTGAGAGCCCAGCGTTTAGGTGCATACCTCCATAGATTGATTACTTTATGAACAGTTTGCAGAAAAAAAGCACAGGAACGTAGCCTACAGTTCAATACAAGGTCTGCTAAAACGATTTTATAATCCAAGAAAGCACTATGGCTTGTTTCCATTAGGGTAAGGGGTCCTTCATATTAAATTAATCTGAACATTAAAGACAACATTTGTCACCACAACAATATCATTATTGCAATGTGTACTGTAGGCTATATTTAATATACAGTACAAATTGCAATATACAGTACAAATTGCAACAATGATATTGTTGTGGTGTCTAGCTGGTGGTGGTGGTGGTGGTGAAGTTTAAATAATAGTGCCACACTGCCACCTCATAATTGTAAAGTGTATTTTCAATAATTGAATTAATGAATGTGTGTTTATTATGTACTTGGTTAGGTTAGTTATAATATAAGCATAATCTATGTCAGAAAAAAAGGGGAAAAAATAATATTAGGATCCGTTAAGGGAACCGTTAGGAACCGGAACCGTTAAGAGGGATCCGGGAAGGATCCGGAACCGTTAAAATCCTAACGAATCCCAACCCTAGTCACGAGTCGTTATGATGGAAAGTGTGAAGCCGCCATTTTGTCATTTGTGTGTAAGTGAAAAAGTAAGCAGTAGCCTTTTTCTTTTTTTTACCTCTGCCTGTCTTTGTTGCAGGAATAGGAACAGATCTGGGCGGTGAGGCAGGCTCCCTCATCTCAGCATCTGGAAACACATATCAAATAGTTATATGATGTGCACAAAAACAAAAAATATATATATATTTACACCCGAACTTGAATGAAACAGTCAATGCCATGTGGGTGTGAAAAGCAAGGAACAAAGTCAACAAATATACACAAATAATCTTACCTCCAGTGACATCACCTGAAGCATCATCTTCATCACCACCATTCTCTGAGGACTCAGAGTCTCCAGAGCTTAAAAATACTATGACGTACAAAAAGAAAACACAAATCGATTTTACTTAGAATAAAATTACATTCAGTCATCTCACACGATAAAAAAAGAAAACTAATTACCGGTAATAAATGTAGCATCACCACGCCTGTGCCGTCTCCCGGGGGTCTTTTTTTCGCTCGGAGCTCTCCAACTCTTATCAGAGACATTACCATCTGAGTCCGATAGGTCGGACATAGACATCTGGGAGTTATATGGACTCTCCAAAACATTCCGTTTGGTCACCGCTCTGCCACTGCGACGAGTCCGACCGGGTCTGGAAAGCAGGTTTGCAGTCTTCGGAGTAGCTAGTGATGTGTCCGCCTCGTCGTCGGATATCTCCGATCCAGTGTCAGGCTCGGGAACAGCAGCAAAAGAATCATGCAGGGTTGACTGGCCAGGGCCCGGAAGGATCGGTGGACGTCTGCTCTCGACTCGCCCGCATCCACGGATGGGCTCGGCAGGGACTGTAGGGACTAGTAAGGCAGACTTCCTTTATATAAACTTCTGTTTTGATTGCTAATTCCTTTCATGTGGATGGCTTGTGGGTGCTTGTTTTGGATTACAAGGCTAAACCTAACAGGCCAGGGTCGTGTTAAGTAACACATTCTCTGCCGAACCCGAATTTCCCGAGTTTTGGCCCTAAATGTTTTTTTTTGCCAGACCCGAATTACACAAGTTTCTTTTTTTTGTGTTTGTGCTTATGCTAAGTGGCACTCTTCCCCAACCTGTGACAAAATGTGTGATTTTTAAAAAGCACAAAACACACAAACACAACTTGATATCAAAACAAAATGCCGATCAAAGTGAACCATAGACCACGTGATCACAACAACAGCTGCTCAAGGATACATTGTCATTTCTTTTTGATGCGTTGAAGCAACTTCTCTTCTCAAATTTTTAGGGCAAAAAATGTATTAATCAAAATTAATTAATAAATAAAAATGTCAGCACGCGCGCCAGAGAGCCCCCCGCCCCCCCGGCCAGCACCTAGGCAAAGTTCCTGCAGGAAACACTGATTACCTATTATGTGTCGTTTATCTGACGAAGGTCCTAATACAAAAACAACACCCAATGATTATTACATTAGTACTAATAAAGTGATTGTTTTTACCTGAGAGAGTGTCTCCATCTAGTAATGTCGCTGTTGACCCATCAGCCTCCCCTGGTCTTTGAACTGGCTCCTCCTTTTCCTCTTTAACCTGTGGAGGTTTTGGTTTCTCCTGGACCGCACTGGGCTGACTCTCCTGCTGTTCAGATGAAACCTCTTCACACACGGGAAGGAGTGCGAGGTCTAGAAGGAAGAGAGCGGAGGGAGAATGTCATGAGAGAGCAACTCAATAGCCCAATCCCAATAAGGGATAGGGATCCATAGGGATGACCCTATGGATCATTAAAAAAATAACTTGAACGATTACTATTGCAATTTCCTCTGGGTCATGCCCCTTTTTGGCCTAGATTGACTGGCCTATAGGGAGGATGCTCCCCAAGCTGATTGGAGCGAGTGTAAAGCCAACTCCACATTGCCCCGACGGTCGGCTGTCGCCAGTCGTGAGCGTGTCGGCAGGAGACTCCCGACGAGAAGCTTCTGTCGCTTGCCGTCCATATCGCCTTATCGACGCGTCGGAACCCGTTGATGAAGAACCGAACATGTCCGGTCGGTTGCCGATGTCGGGAGCGACCCTATCCATGTTGTAGTGATGAGGGGGGTAAATTACTCCACTGTAGAGTGGACTTGTAGTCTGCTTGTCATGTTTCAGGGCTGTGTAGTGTGAACTAGATACCATATTCTCAATATCAACTCTCAATTAATATATATATAATACCAATCAATCAACTCCAGTCTCCAAATCAACTCCGTGTTGCCAGATTCTGTGAGTGAAACAAGCGACCATGTCTATGAAAACAAATCCAAAAGAAGCAGCCAGTATCACTACTTGCGCCCTATTACATCAGCAATTATTTGTTTTAAGAAACATGAAAGCAAGCCCAAATAAGCAACTACACTTCAGAAATAAGCCCAAACTATAAAGCAACAGGCAACTGTGAATATTAAGCTATGTTACAACTAGCCCAAAGTCGCTTATAATAAGCTGAACTGGCAACACTGCAAACCAGCGCTTTCTGCAATTTTCATGGGGGAAAATAATGTTTCGTCGGCAGACTATCTTTGTGCAGATGAAAAATGCTAGTCTGTTGCAATATGAGTGTTTTAAGTAGTCTTACTTTGACTAGTCTGGACAAGTTTCCTCGGTCTGACTTCAGCGGCATTCATGTCTCCTCAGCGGAAGAGTTGAGTGACTGTTTTGTTATTGTAATTAATTTTACTGCCAGAGTAAACAAATAAATCAGCCCCTGGGCAGCATATTTTTTCAATAGCTTTCAGGTAGTCACAGAAAATGTATCTCCAATGCGAGCGAAGAGTTACAGACCCTGATAAGGGTCCATTTGGTATCATTTAGCTGGGGACCAGGGGTAAGCTAAAGGCGGAGCCTATTGCAGCTGAGCTCCACTAGTTCTGAAGCTGCACCAACACCTAGAACAAAAGCGATCAAAACAAACAAAAGCCCTCTACCTGGATGGTTTGCATAACATTACAAGTTGTGTGATTATTTTACGTAGGCCTTCTTATGTGTGGGTGAGTCTCTAGACACTTGAGAGACTGTATTGCATAAAGGACCTTGATGACAAACAACTGCACTGGGTCAGTTTGCATTCCCTCTCTCCCACATGTACATGTGACGCATGCACATGATGTAACGGACCCACATGGGGGGGTTTCAATTGTCACAATGTGTTGTCCCTACTAAGGCTTTTATTTTGAAACGCTTCCTGTCCAAATGTCAGGTCTCAGGCCTTATTTTGACTGTTTCCTGCACAAACTGGTACTGATTACACAGATCAAGATCACCTGTGGTGCTGACACCCAGTATGGGGCTAGAAGGAGGCATTAGCTAAATAAAACTGTCACTTGCCCACCTCGCTGGTAGAGGAACAGATATTGCCAGATTTGCCACAAGAGAGGAATGGTAATGGCAAACATGGAGAAGTTTATTTGAGGAAGGGAAGGACGGACGGACGGTCAGACCGCAAAGGAAGGACGGATGGCCCAAACGAGCCCTGGAACAGACTGTTTTGCACAAGCCACTTTAGCACCGAGCTAAAGGGGGGAAAAGGTGATACATTACATTACATTACATTACAGTCATTTAGCAGACGCTTTTATCCAAAGCGACTTACAATAAGTGTATTCAACATAGGTAGGGAACAAAAACTACTAATCACCAGAAGTCTTTAGTGCATTTTCTGCAAAAACAAGCAACCAAGAGTATACCTAGCGCTAAGGTAAAAGTGCAATATATCAGCTACCTATTTCCTTAAACAGATGAGACAAAATAGCTAAATCAAATGAGCATGAGCTAAAACAATTAAGTGTATCGACTAAACAAGATCCAATAAACAATACAACAATAGAAAACAAGCGTTCGTACAACTAGTTAGTGATACTTTTATTGTTGGTCAATCTTGTATGAGGGATATTGGTAATTAGTCTTATTGTTTGTATGTATTGTCTGAGGGTTATTTATTTCTATATTGCATGTTGATATGATGGATTAAATATTGTATAGTTTTGTGATGTATATGCTCATGGATGTTATGGAAAATGTATTATGCCTTTTGATTATGGAATGTTATATTGATGTAGCCTATGTATGTTATGTCATTTTTCCAGTTTCTATGTTGGGTTCTGATTAAAGAGAAACGTCAGACTCATCAGTCGGCTTTACCCAATTATTATCCAGCCGGTCCGCTACACATGAATATAGATACAAACTCATGAAACACATGTGAACGACAATTTTCTATTAATCTTTTTCAGTATAAACTAACTGCGAGATTCAAATCGATAATCAAACCTCAAATTATTTTCTCTTATAATTTTCATCCCACGATTTTGTAACCCATTTTTCACCCCTGTGTCAATTATCTAATGTGATCCTGGGCTCTACACACCCTCCGCCAACCTAGCCCCAATATATGGGGGACATGGGGAGAGCAACGGACTTGAACTCATGCTTCCTTCATGCCTGAGTGTCCAAGTTGCTCCTTTACACCTGATATGGGGGAGTTTCCCTGATTGGACGTAGCGTGTGGAAGGAACACGTTATTCCAACCAGTTCCTTTCCCCTCCATCAGGCGCCCCGGCTGGCCAGGGGGAGGCAGTTTGGAGACCAGGATTACAGCATGTTTTTTGTGAGGGTACCTACCCTAGGGGACACGGGGAGAACATGCAAACTCCACACAGAAAGGCCCTTTCGCCAACCCCGCCTCGGGTATGGGCACTGATGACGCGGAGGAGGAAACACGCCGCCAGCACCCACAGCGTCCCGAGCGGGAATCGAACCCAGGACCTTCTAGCAGTGAGGCGACAGCACTACCAACTGTGCCACCGTGCCCCAAACCTCGAATTTAACTATAATATAATAACTATACTAGCAAAGTTGGTATAAACAGCAGGACCAAAAACGTTGTGTTCCAGTGTCAGAATTTACCAGTATGTCCAGAGAGTTTGATGTAGGCGTGGTATTCCTGGATCACCTCCTGTTTAATGGTGCTGCTAGGTACAGAGCTTTGGGTGGATGTTGGCGAGCATCTTCGCCGTTTGACCGTCTCTCCAACTCCATTCGATGGGACATCATCCAAAACACGTTTTGCGGTTTGTCTCATTTCTGGGGAAGAACAAAAGACAAATATGTTAAGACATATTCACCACAGGCATGCAAACAGGCCCAAGGTGAAAAAGGTGACAGTGTGCGGGGCACGGCGCTGTGCCGCGGGCGAAGTGTTTATCAGTACTAAACCCACTTTGGGGCCCCCATGTGGCCCCCACCTTCACTTAATGCGGTCCGCAGGTTAATATCAACTGTAGGCTGGGGGCCACATGTGGCCCCCAGCCTACAGTTGAGGGATGTTTATATCATCCCTCTACACTGGGGGCGCTGTTTATACCATCCCTCTACACTGGGGGCGCTGTTTATACCATCCCTCTACACTGGGGGTGCTGTTTATACCATCCCTCCCCACTGGGGACGCTGTTTATACCAGTCAGTCTGTCATACCATCCCTCCCCACTGGGGACGCTGTTTATACCAGTCTCTCTGTCATACCATCCCTCCCCACTGGGAGCACTGTTTATACCAGTCAGCCTGTCATACCATCCCTCCCCACTGGGGGCGCTGTTTATACCAGTATCTCTGTCATACCATCCCTCCCCACTGGGGGCGCTGTTTATACCAGTCAGTCTGTCATACCATCCCTCCCCACTGGGGGCGCTGTTTATACTATCCCTCTACACTGGGGGTGCTGTTTATACCATCCCTCCCCACTGGGGACGCTGTTTATACCAGTCTCTCTGTCATAGCATCCCTCCCCACTGGGGGCACTGTTTATACCAGTCAGTCTGTCATACCATCCCTCCCCACTGGGGGCACTGTTTATACCAGTCTGTCATACCATCCCTCCCCACTGGGGGCGCTGTTTATACCAGTCTGTCATACCATCCCTCTACACCAGGGGTGCTGTTTATACCAGTCAGTCTGTCATACCATCCCTCCCCACTGGGGGCGCTGTTTATACCATTCAGTCTGTCGTACCATCCCTCCCCACTGGGGGCACTGTTTATACCAGTCAGTCTGTCATACCATCCCTCCACACTGGGCCCCCACATGTGGCCCGCACCTTCACCTAATGCGGCCCGCAGGTTAATATCAACTGGCGGCCTGAGGGCCACATGTGGCCCCCACCTTCACCTAATGCGGCCCGCAGGTTAATATCAACTGGCGGCCTGAGGGCCACATGTGGCCCCCACCTTCACCTAATGCGGCCCGCAGGTTAATATCAACTGGCGGCCTGATCTTAAAAAAAAAGAAATGCCCGGTATGACCTGTGGCCAGTCCAGCCCTGCTCTCAGTATGTAGAAAGATGTTCAAATTAATTACTTCCTGTACTGTACTAGCCCTCCTCCCCGGCCTGTGTGTGTCTGTGTGTTAGGCTGTGCAACAGTGACACTTGGTGGTGAACAAACACTATAACGCTATGTTCGTGCTCGGACACAGCCAGGGACACAGGGACACAGCCAGGGACACAGCTAGGGACACAGCCAGGGTCAGACCCAGGGACAGACCCAGTGACACAGGGACACAGCCAGGGATAGACCCAATGACACAGGGACACAGCCAGGGACACAGGGACACAGCCAGGGATAGACCCAATGACACAGGGACACAGCCAGGGACACAGGGACACAGCCAGGGTCAGACCCAGGGACACAGGGACACAGCCAGGGTCAGACCCAGGGACACAGCCAGGGACACAGGGACACAGCCAGGGTCAGACCCAGGGACACAGCCAGGGACACAGGGACACAGCCAGGGTCAGACCCAGGGACACAGCCAGGGACACAGGGACACAGCCAGGGTCAGACCCAGGGACACAGCCAGGGACACAGCCAGGGATAGACCCAATGACACAGGGACACAGCCAGGGACACAGGGACACAGCCAGGGTCAGACCCAGGGACACAGCCAGGGACACAGGGACACAGCCAGGGTCAGACCCAGGGACACAGCCAGGGACACAGCCAGGGTCAGACCCAGGGACACAGCCAGGGACACAGGGACACAGCCAGGGTCAGACCCAGGGACACAGCCAGGGTCAGACCCAGGGACACAGCCAGAGACACAGGGACACAGCCAGGGACAGACCCAGGGACACAGCCAGGGACACAGGGACACAGCCAGGGACAGACCCAGGGACACAGCCAGGGACAGACCCAGGGACACAGCCAGGGACAGACCCAATGACACAGGGACAGACCCAATGACACAGGGACACAGCCAGGGACACAGGGACAGACCCAGTGACACAGGGACACAGCCAGGGACAGACCCAGGGACACAGCCACACACATACTGTAGCTGTCTGTAGAGTGGTTGCACCACTCAAAAATGACAGATGATTATTTACTAAATCAGTACAAATCTATAGTCAGTATTGAGCAAGATGTTAACATTAATTTCCTGATAGTCATAGAACAATTAATTTACTCCAACAGTTTGAGGAGTGCTAGCCCCTCCTATATTCAGCTATAGTGTAGATTTTTCCTAAATGCCATTGACAATGAATGGAGAATAATTGTCATATATCGGCTATTTTTGTCCTACACATTCATTGTCACAAAAATGACAATGAATGGATGATGTATGATGATACTGTAAGAGTGCCGCTCACTTCACACAGGTGTGATTTTTAAAAACAGGTCCAACACTCCCATCTCAAAATCCCTTATAGTTACACTCTTCACATCATGTCAAATAGAAATTATATTCACTGGCAAAATAATAAATTATAATAAAAATAGTTTTGGAACAGGGTCAGTTTACTTCATTATTTTAGCCGTGGTCAATTTAAGACATGTAGATAAGAGTAACATCCTCTCCTTATTCAACAGTTGAGCTGCATGTTTTCTTTTTTAATATATCTATTTAGTATATATAAGCCCTGGGGGGGGTGTAGGACTACAAGTTGTATGTATCAAGCGTTTTATTTATTTACTCACACGCACGCACGCACGCATGCACACACGTGCACGTGCTTTATTAATTTACTCGCATGCATGCAGTGATGTAAATAGGTTTTCAATGTAATGGGTCCCGGGATGCACAGGTGGTCATTCAAATGAGTCCCAAAAAATTCCTATGAGTCCCAAAAAAAATCACACCTGTGTGAAGTGAGTGGTGCAACTCCGTGAGGGGGTTCGCGGGGGGGGGGGGGGGGGGGAGTTCCAGACCCCCAGGAATGCGCCCAGGGGGCCGGGCCGGGGCCGGTTCCGGCGTGCCGTGCCGCGTCCGAAACGGTTGAGAAATGACAGTTACCGTGTGGCGGTCCCTCTACTGTACTGTACTGTCACTGTAATGTATTGGCACCCCCCGAAAGCATCATATATACAGTTAATACGTGCGTGTGTGTTTGTGTGTGCGTTAGGTTGCGCACAGATGGTGAAAAACAACCATGCTATTTTTGTGCTCATACCCAGACACACACACACATTAGTCGGGTGCAATTATGGTTTGACCCTAAAAAAATTGCAACAGAAGGTTTCTCAACTGTTTTTTGTAGTATTAGGTGTCCTTAATAACATACTAAAAGTTTACCAAAGTTTGACCATGCGAAAGGTCAGATTTTCAAGATGGCCGCCCCCAGTTCCATAAAAGGCCATTACTCCTTCATTATTCACGGTAGACAAGTCATTTTGGTGCCTAACCCCATGTTTTGGTGATCTAGGAATCCAATTAGCATATTTAAATTATAGTCAAGCAATTACAAGTACAATTATATAATAAAGCAATTGGTTATAAGGTTATAACAGTGTAATAGGACATTTCTCCCTTTTCTATATGCCGTAATGCCCAGGATTGGTGAATTCATCACCTATACACATAATTCACATTTTGTTGAAGCTTTCAGGAGATTTATTTTGATTTGATTCCATACCAATAAGGAGTGCATTCATTATTAATGGTTGGTACTGTGACATTTGTAAAAGCATGGCTGCCAAGTGATAGACTGGGAATATTACACACATCTTGGAAGAAATTTCTTAACAAGAAATGTCTTCACTATTGTTTGTAAAGGTGTCTGGCAAAATAATAATAATCCAAGTCCCCTAGGGCAGTTGTTCCCAAACTGGGGGTCGGGACAAACATTGTGAAAATAGGCGATCTACAAGCTCAGTCTTTGCAGCAAACACACTTAGTAGGAACAAATGGCCACTTGTCTGGTCTATGGGGAAGATGGGACTCCTCAGTGGGGATACAGTGGAGAGAAAAGCCCCCTTATGGGCCCAGAGAGGGTGTTCAAGTCAGTACAGAGCTATCATAATGTATGTAGTTGGTGTATAGGCGCAGGGATGGTGGTGGAGTGTGGCACGGATAGGGTTCAGATGTACTTGTCACAGGCATCTTCTTATTCCCGAAACTGTACTAGTTTGGGGTTTAAGTGCAAAATGTATTTCACTGGTAACCACAAGGTTACCAGCTCGAACCCGGGCTCCCCCAGAGTTTCTGTCGAAGTGTCCTTGAGTAAGACTCTGAACCCCTAATTGCTCCTGATGTGCTGGTTGGTGCCTTGCATGGTTTCCGCCGCCATCGGTGTATGAATGTACATGTGAATGGGTGAATGTAATGCACAATCTATGTAAAGCGCCTTGGATAAAGGCGCTATATAAATGCACCATTTACCATTTTAGTTTGAAAGTCCTTTTGGGAAGAAGATATGAACCCAAATAATAGTCATCAACCTGTTTCAAAGGAGTATTTTGATAATGTGGTTATTGAGAGACTTAGGTTCTGACAGCTCTGCACCAACCTCCATAATCACCCTCTTTGCACACTCCTACTGATTGCCTTCCTAATGTATTAAAAAGTTGTCCAAAAAATCCTGCCACCCTAATTAAAACACACGCACCCCGTTTATCCGGCTGCCTTTGTCCGCCTTCTCCTACCAAACCACACCGTTTGCCCACATCTCACCATGCATAACACCACCGGCATGCGTGTCCAGACATAACGCACTACTTTGCATCCATGCAACTGTCATAATTACTGTACAGTTTGCATTTGCATGAAAAACCATGTTATTGCGCAACATTTCACAGTGCTGCAAATCACATCACATTTTAGGCCACACCCCATTCCACTGTGCGCGCACACACACACACACACACCGCAGCAGTATAGTATTGCACAGTACAGTATGGTATAGTATTGTACGGTACAGTACAGAACGGTATAGTATGGTACAGTACAGTACAGTACAGTCTGCTACAGTACAGCACAGTATGGTACAGTACCGAAAAGTATGGTACAGTACGGAAAAGTATGGTACAGTATTGCACAGTACCGTATGGTCCAATACAGTGTGTTGCAGTACAGTACAGTACAGTACAGTACAGTACAGTACAGTACAGTACAGTCTGACAGGACATTACAGTACAGTACAGTCTGCAACAGTACAGTACAGTCTGCAGCAGTACAGTACATTACGGTACAGTACAGTACAGTGCAGTACAGTACAGTACAGTCTGCAACAGTACAGTCTGCAACAGTACAGTACAATATGGAACAATACAGTACAGTACAGTATGGAACAATACAGTACAGTACAGTATGGAACAATACAATACAGTACAGTACAGTACAGTACAGTACAGTACAGTATGGAACAATACAGTACAGTATGGAACAATACAGTACTGTATGGAACAATACAGTACAGTATGGAACAGTACAGTACGGTATAGTACAGTACAGTATGGTAAAGAACACTAATTATCTAAATGTATCTCTGCAATTTGGACAAGTTCAATGGATTCCTAGACCCCAAAAACATAGGGTTAGACACAAAAATTACTTGTCTAGGGTGAATAATGAAGGAGTTAGGCTATTTTAATGATTCCGGACGCCATCTTGGACGCCACCTTGAAAATAACACCTTTCGCATGGTCAAACTTTGGTAAACTTTTAGTATGTTATTAAGGACACATACTACTACAAAAAACAGTTGAGAAACCTTCTGTTGCAATTTTTTTAGGGTAAGGTGCCTTTTTTTCATATATGCACTCGTCTACATAGCTCCGTAAGGGAGTGGTTGCACCACTCAAAAATAATATTTTTTTTTTATAAAAAAAAATATATAAAAATATCAAATAGGCCTATACAGTATATATTTGTATGTAGGCTAGTAGTATTAGCAAGCACGACTCAGTAAGAAATACTAATAGTGGGCAACAGTGGATTTAACATAGCTTAATATACCAACCAAAAGTTGCAGTTGCAATTATTGTACTTAGCCAAAATGCAAATAGGTTTGCCATTGTGGATGTAAAATAATTTATTTGGAAAAGTGGAACTTAGAAGTCACTTGAGTCCCTGTCTACAGGGAAGAATGGCAGCTGCAAAAAAGACAGATTCACAAGCTCTCAACGCGCCGCTGACGCGACGCGAGAACCTGCAGATGCGCCTGTCTCTGCACCGTTTACAACGTGTTGAGAGCTTGTAGATCAACGTGAACGAACCCTGACACCAGCGCTGCAAAAACAAACGCGTTGAGAACCCGCAGATGCGCCCATCTCTGCAGCGCCGTTTGCAGCGCGTTGAGAGCTTGTAGATCTGTCTGTTTTTGCAGCGCTGGTGTCAGGATTCGTTCACGTTACAGGCGGACATGAAGTGAAGTTCAATCAGTGCGTTGAATCAGCAGCAGCAACAAGCTAATAGCCAACACCACCACCACCACCAGTCTGTTAGCATAGCTTGTTGCTAACGATTTGTCACTCCGTCTTTTTCTTTTCTCTCTTTTATTATTTTCCCCCCGACTTCACGGGTCGCGCATTGGGTTGTGATGAGATATACTCTATGGATGAGACCCGATGTTGCAGCCTGTGTGTGACCGAAAGAGTGCTAGATTTCCACGTAGAACAGTGTGTGACCGAAAGAGTGCTAGACTTCCACGTAGAACAGTGTGTGACCGAGAGAGTGCCATAGTCTTCAGTGCAGCCAGGATAAGTTGCGTCCACAGGATGCAGAGGCTGATGGTTTATTGCGTCCCATAACTATAAAGTGCGTTTTGGGACGCAAAACGCACCCTATTTACATCACTGTGCATGTATGCACACACACGAGCACACACACACACAGCGAGAGAAACTGACGCCGGCGTGTCCACACCATGGTCCACACCACAGACAGTATAACGCAAGGTGCTAACGTTGCTAATGCTAACTAGTAGCTAAACTATGGGATTGACTGGCGAGTCCCGCCGAGTCCCGCGTCCACACAAACAGGTTTTTTTTCGCGGAGCGGCCAGCGGTGGCGCACATCATGATCATGATGCCGCCCAGATACAAGCAGAATATCGTTCAGAATCATTACAGTTCGTGTCTCGTGAGTCCGTCAGAGAATGCTCCGGGCAGCGGGCTCGGGCTCCACCCCCACCCACAGACCCCCTCACCCCCCCCAAACATTTTTTTAACGGATTTGCATGAATCACACAAGTGCCTTATTTGGAATAAAAACGGCGATTTTCGCCGAAAAGCTACACTTTTGCATGTCTGTCACCAGTAAGGCGCCTGAGGGCACGTGAGACGCTTGAGGGAAGACTGAGGGCATGCATCCGCCTCATTGACGGCAGACTGCCGGGCCAGCGCTGGCACTTTGGCATGGGGGGTCAGATCAACATGGAAGGAATTCTGTACTGGCCATATAAGGAGCTTGTCTTGAGTGTACAGGGTTTGATGAGGTCAGATCAACAATTCAACATATGGAATTTCAGAACAGGCCAGCTGCAATGCTCCATACAGTATATGGAGATCTAAGGGTGGTAGCAGGGACATTCTTGAGATACATTATAAGTACTAATGTGTGGTGCAACAGCTTCATTTTTTGTAATGTATAGGCTAAAGATGCAGTCTACCATTTGTTTTCAACGGAAGCCAGGGACATGAAGATACAAAGATACATCCGACGTCCCATTTGTAGCTGCTGCAAAAGCTACAAAAATGTTGAGCTGGTTTTACTTCAGCTACAAAGACACAAAGCTACAAATACGCTGTGTAGCTTTGCATCTGTGTATCTTTTCATCTGCCCGTCACCAGTGGTGTAATGGCGAATAGTTTTTCGGTACCACAGCATTTTAATTACATTGTATGCACACGCGCCTATATGTGTGCATGCACACAGAACAGCTGTGATTATAGTGTATGAGAGTTTTAGACACACAAACACAAAAGTAGTCTTAAATCAAACAACTTCTTTACTGCGCTGCAGTAACAAACCAAAAAAGTTTGCTTTGCATGAATTCGTTCTTCGATGGAGGAAGCATTCTTGTTGCATACATTACACCACAGAAGCAGTAGACTAATGGAGCCATACTGCTGTTCTGTGAGAGATTGTGAGTCGCCATTCAGGTACTGAATACCATAGAACCTGAACACGGTAAATTACCCAAAACTTAGGAAAGCATTGACTAGGTACTAGGCATGTAACGATATATCGTATATCGATATATATCGATATTAATCCCGACGATATGAATTGATTCATTTCAATTATTATTATTATTATTATTATTTTTTGGGGGGGGGCTAGTGTGTGATGTGAAATGTGAGCTTTAGTCATATATTCCATCATATTCAAGTGCTTTGAGAGAAATGATAGTCACTTTCAGTATTAGAGCACTCTAGAGGGGAGCTGTGTGTCTGTGACTGTGCCCAGGTGATGATGGTCGTTGATACTCATCAAGTAAGGCAATTATGTTTCTGCACTGTCAAAAGTAATGCTACTTTTTTGCAATGTAGTTAAATAAAAAATCTCAAGGGGGGAGATAAATTATATAAAATTTAAAAAACGGTAATTTCTTTAAAATATATATTGTTCGTACCAAAAAAACGAGCATGGTTGCTATGGTTAGCAACCAAAAAAACGAGCATGGTTGCTATAGTTAGTATGTGACGTCACTGACATCACAGATATCACGTAAGAGTGAATCAATCTCTATATAATCAATCTTTATAGTTATTCCTCAACAGATGTTAGGCATAGTAACTATAACAATAAATGTGTAGTTGCACCACTCAGTTCACACGGGTGTGATTTTTTTTAATATCGTGAAAAATCGTATCGTGAACCTCATATGATACGAATCGTATCGTGAGTTGAGTGAATCGTTACATGCCTACTAGGTACAGACTCAGTGAACACAGCCTTGCAATAGACCGATTCAGAAACAGGTCTCATGGTCGCAGGCAACGTATTTCCTGTAGGTGGAGACGACATATCTGCGGTTTAAACCCGCACCTCTTCTACTACAGTGAGTGGAAAAGTGACTGATGTTGGTCTGCCTCAAACGTTACTCTTTTACCTGCTTTTTACTAACACTAACATTACAAAGATGCCCAGAACATCGGGATGAACCTGTGTAGTTTATGGCTGCTCCAACAGTAGTGACAACATTCAGAAAAAGAAAGAAAAAAGAAACGAATGTCAAAATATCTACCGTGGTGGCTGAGACCAGAGCCATAGAGTAATGGTTGAGACAAAGCAGTGAAAGGTCCTGAAAAATACATAACATCAGTCTTACCCAATACCCAATCTTTCTCTTTTAGAAACACAAGGCTGCTGTACTTTATACCTCATACTAAGCATTTAAAGTATGAGGTCTCAACCATTACTCCATGGCTCTGGTCTCAGCCACCGCGGTAGATATTTTGACATTCCGTTTTAGTTTTTTTTGGAATGTTGCCACTACTGTTGGAGCAGCCATAAACTACACAGGTTCATCCTGATCTCCTGCGACCATGAGACCCGTTTCTGAATCGGTCTATTAATTAGGTAAAGTTACCTTAAGTTGTGGCAAATCTGGGAAATAAATGCTTACCACTAGCTTTCTTCACAGATGTGTTAAAGGTGTCTACTATCACAGAAAAATGTGTTCCAACCCAACTCCCTTGGGAAACTTTGTGACAGCTGCTGAAAGTTGGGGTACCATACAATACATTATAAGGCAAAATGTTATAAATTTCATTATGCTTTAAGTAGCATGTGACGTGTCAAACTAGGGTGTTTACATGATTCTGAATCCATTCCAAGCATTAGTTTTGCACGAAAAACACTCCTTGGGCTAAAAATGGCCATAGCCGTCATCACAAATGTGATGAAGTCAGCACATTTGGGCAAGTGGCTATGGCCAAACTAGGGAGTCTATGGCCAAACCAGGGGTCAAACTAGGGGGTTTCCATGATTCTGAATCCATTCCAAGCATTAGTTTTGCACACAAAACACTCCTTGGGCTTAAAAAGGCCATAGCCATCATCACAAATATGATGAGGTCAGCACATTTGGGGACATTAGGGCACATTTGGGCAAGTTCTATGGCTGAATTTAGCCTAAACTAGTGTTTTTCGTGCAAAACGAATGCTTGGAACGGGTTCAGAATCATGAAAAACCCCTAGTTTGACCCCTAGTTTGGCCATAGCCACTTGCCCAAATATGCCCAAATGTGCTGATTTCATCACATTTGTGATGACGGCTATGGCCATTTTTAGCCCAATGAGTGTTTTTCGTGCAAAACTAATGCTTGGAATGGATTCAGAATGATGAAAAACCCCTAGTTTGACACGTCACATGCTACTTAAAGCATAATGAAATTTATAACATTTTGCCTTATAATGGTTGTATGGTACCCCAACTTTCAGCAGCTGTCACAAAGTTTCCAAAGGGAGTTGGGTTGGAACAAATTTGTCTGTGATAGTAGACACCTTTATGAACACATCTGTGAAGAAAGCTAGTGGTAAGCATTTTTTTTCCAGATTTGCCATCACTTAAGCTAATTTTCCCTTAATATATAGAGAAAGGCCACCACAGACAGACCCCGCACACAGAGCTACACTTTCTAACCAACTGCCCACTATACCAATACATCAGAGACACATAGGCCTACTTCCCACAGATTACACACCTAACGTGAGTTTGAAACTATGACCAAAAACTCTTATTGGGAGAAATACAACAATGTGCATTGTGCACACAGCAGCAAGATTTGTGAACTGTTGTGCTAAAGGTTAGCCGGTGGCCGAACGGTTTGCGGAGCGGAGCGGTCTTGATACCGGAAGGTCGCCAGTTCGTATCCCCGGACTGGCGCGTTAGTCCAGATGCTTAGTCCAGTTACCCTGGGTAAATATAGTAACTTTGCTTTGCTTTGCTTAGCCAATGGAATACAACCACCCTAAGGACTACCATCTGTACCAAGTAGACCGCTGGACCTTGCACATGTAAACAGAGCTGCTACCTTTAAACAGATCTTACATTTTTCTGTATACCATTTAAATCCTGAGTAAGAATGCTGCCATTTGTCCCAAAGTGACTGCAAAGAAAATGCTGCTAAAAAAAAGCTTTATACCCTCTTATAACATGTATAGAACAATGCAATGTGACATAGCTCTGTTTACAAAATGCTGTAACTCCAACTGTATATACTTTACCCATTTTCAACTGTTTTTATTGTATTGTGACACTTGCTTTGGCAATGTAAACGTTTGTTTTCTCATGCAAATAAAGCTCCTTTGAATATAATTGATTGAGCACCTCCGTGTCAGTACAGTGACATTCTTAACCGCAGGACCCCCCTCCCCTCCCAGAACAGCGACACACACACACACACACACACACACACACACACAGTCTCAACCAAGACAAGACAACTCACTTTGTCCAGTGCCCACGCTTTTCTGTTATCATCTTGAGTTAACCAAACAAAAATCCAGTTTAATCCACACATCAGACAGTGTAACATTTAGTAACCAGCGCTGCTCAGTGTTTAGCGCAAGACAGGTAGTTAACAACAGCTGCCTGCAAATGCATTATCATTGCTTGTGTGAGTGTGTCACTCTCTCCCTAAAATGAAACTGAAAGGATAGGCAGGCCTAATATTATGAATGCATTTTGGCTATGTGCAATAATTCACAATAAACAGACCGCACGCAAACAACGGAGGTTGATAAACAATCATACTAGTTGTAACTGCCGTAATGTTATGTTTTTGTTTACTATTTAATTATTTGGGTAAAATATATTTTTGTTTTGGTTTACGGAAGTTGGTTGCGTCATTTCCGCTGCCCTGCCCTTATATGGGTATCTTTGACAAGGCTCACACAAGCATGATATGCTTCCGTCTGTGCTACAGGCAGACGGAATGTTTGAAGACAGCGTGTCACAAGTTTAAGGTTCGTTTTGTTGTTTCTGCATCAATGGTTTAAGTTATTTGTCAATATTTGAGTTATATGTTGTATATCATGATGAGGTTTATTGATCGTTTTGTTTCCTTTCAGTTTGCATGGTTGTTCATGTTCATATGGGTTCGAAACCACTTCATTCCCTTTGATCCTACGTGCAGCCAGTGAGGTGAATACTTGTTTTATGTGCGTTTTGTGTTCATTATCTGTATGTGCTTTATGCTTTATTGTTTTGAGTCTGATCACTGTGCATTGTGTTTGTATTTGACAGTTTTGACGTTGTTGTTATGGCTTATTGAAAGAAGGCAAGAAATAAAGCCTGCAGCACCCGTACTACAGAACTGACTCGTTTTTAAGACATCACTGGGAGTGACACTAGTAATATGGGGGAGAACACAACGGAGACAGCACTTCTTTCAACTGACAAATACCATTATGTGATCATTTCTTGTTTTTTCAAGGGGGGGAGGGGATGTTTCGGGGGTGACACCGACCACGTCCCCAAGCAGGGGTCGGGGGCAACGGCGTCAACTATGGGAGTGCTTGAGGGCTTGGGCACCCCCTGAAAAATTAATAAGCCAAATAGCACCCACTGAGATATCCCCTCATTTTGTCACGTAATCAAGGGCTGAAGATCCCCTTCCCTGGTTTTTGGAGGTGGGTTGGCTTATTTCTCTCACACAATGTGGCAACACTGAAGTCAAAACAAAAACAAGACACGTAGGCACATTCCACACACCTTTAGGTGCTTGGGCCACTGTCTGGGCGAACAGGTATTCATTCATTCAAATGCTAATAAGGTGCCGACAAGATCACGATGCCCGCCGCCGCGGCCACCCCGGCCGACAAGATCACGATGCCCGCCGCCGACAACGTAGCTGCCGAGGCGGACAGCACTGTCAGCGCCAACACAACGGCTCTTTTAAGAGCTAATAATTCTAAAAAAGAAAGGTGTCGTCCGCAGCAGCCAGCAGTCCGGGGGCGCAAATATCAACCCATCTGGAAAGAGACATTTACCTGGATCACGTACAACTCTACGAAAGACTGTGTGTTGCTGTTTTGATGTCGTATTATATTGTATTATATTGTCGTATTATATTATTGCTGCTGCATTGTCTGAAGGAAGCCAAACAAAAATAAGTTTTACTCTTATGTACGTGTACCTGTACACAAGATGTAACAATAAAGCACAACCTTGAACCTTGAACCTTGAAACAATTTAATGTGTTTGTTGTGAACTGAAAGCGCACTGTGTTCAATAGCAAACTAAATAAAGTACCAAACGAAAAAAAAATCGTTTTTCCCCGCGTCGGGGGGGGGGGGGGGGGGAAGAGGCGGGGCTGGGAGGCGGGGCTGGGGAGCACCCCCTGACGTTTTAAGAACCTTACGCCCCTGGTCGGGGGTCCCCCACCAGAACATTTGTAACAAAGTAGATGTAATTTCCAGTATTCTGGTAGATTTGGGGAGATTTACTAACATAGGATCAATTAAAAAGCTAAAAGTACAGTAGGTGAGTGGCCTACAGAAATTGATTTGACGACTGACAATACAAGAGCCATCTTTAATTATAATAACCACAATTACTTTAAAGTAACTCTTTATAATTGCATTAAATTACAATTTAGATATGTGTATGTACTGTACGCGCTACTGGACTAGTTTATCCAGACATAGGCCTAATGCACATACATCGAGAGTAAAAGAGTACAATTCCCACTCTCTCATTGATGAGAGAGGCTTGACCATGCAAAAAAAAGCAAGATGCAACTGGCTCCTGGGCCGGAGCAACAGACAGCAGCTAAATGTTTTTGCTTACCGCAGTTACGGCACGACACGCCACAGGCAGGGCAGTTCTGGGCTCTTGAAGCATGCGACGAGGCTGCCCGGCTGGATGTGGCCAGCGTAGATGCACACCCAGCTGTTGCACTCTCAACTTTAAAGGCAATAGTAACTGCCTCGGACAGCGACAGTTCGTCTTCTTCCATTAACAGTGTCTCACGCGCCATTGCGTTGTTTGTGTGTTCAATCAACTGGTCGCGGATCATTTCATCCTGCAGCGCGCCGAACTTGCACGAGCTCACCATGTCCCGCAGGTTAGCCACATACTGGTGGACAGACTCACCGGGAAGCTGGCGTCGTCGTCTGAACAAGAAACGGCGGAGAAGGGCGCATTGTGCGGCCGCGAAGTGGCCTTTCAGAAGCGCCACGGCTCCGTCATAGTCGGCGGTATCGGGACCGGTTTCCAACGTCCCGAGCACCCGTTGACCCTCCGCTCCCAGACAGTGCTGCAACAGCGCCTTTTTGCGGGCTGCGCCAACGGCGGTTAGCCCCATAGCTACTAGCCATGTTTCAAAGCCCCGTTTCCAGCGAGTCCATGGTACTGGAGGCTCGCCCGGAAATTCCAGGAAGGAGTTAGGTGGGGGGAGAAAAAAATCAGCCGTCGCCAATGCTGTGTTTGTGAATGATCCTGCCATGACACAGGCTGCCAGAGAACTTTAATAATAGCTCGCCTTCACGGAGAATAGCAACAACAGAACTGAGCCCATGTCCGCCAGGCGCCACACGTGTTGTGTTTAGAGTTGTTAACTTGTTCCCGGTTGTTCCTCAAACACGGACATGGGAGCACGGATAAGACTTCCGGTGGCCGATCTCTTCAGAATAAAAGTACCCTCTAGTAAACAAACACGATTAATTGCACATTAAAACAATGCATTAGGTATTTAAACGGAAATATAGTGCCATTTAATGGGGATCAATAGGCAATTTAAATCTGTAAGCCATTTAAAAGGACATAGGCCTATATCATAAATGTTTTTTTTTTTTTTTAAATAAAACATTACGTCGATCTTATTCTGAAGGCAACCGAAAGCCATTTTCATGACGGGAAATGCAGCTCAAAGTGCTTTACAGAGCAAGAATAGAAAGTAAAAGCAAACATAATGTAACCATAAAGCAAAAAAGAAAAGAAAGGCAACAGTAATAGCAAGAAAGGCAGTGAATCAGCAAAACGGCTATAAAAAATCCACTTTAAGGAAAAAAGAGTGAAGAAATAGGTCTATCTACAGAGTAGGTAAATGTTATTTATAGCACATCTCAAAGAGATCAGAGATCTCACAAAGTGCTTTGTATATAGTGAAAACACAAAACAAAAATGGGTAGGCCTATTAAAAAAAATTAAATTTGAGTTATTTACTCAAGTCACATTTTGAATGTAGGCCTTAACTTTTTATATTGTATGTTACGTTTACTTACGTAACCCAGCATACGTGTTACAAGCATATTCAGCTGCTTCGACAGATCAATATATAAATTAAAATCACACCTGTGTGAAGTGAGTGGTGCAACTCTGTGTGTGTGTGTGTGTGTACAATTACAATTTAGGCATTTAGCAGACGCTCTTAATCCAGAGCGATTTACATTAAACAAGACTGCAACTTGTTCCTGTTCGCAGATGACTCAGCACTGCTAGTCTCGGACAGGAACAAACTGCATGTTGAAAAGGCCCTCAGCTCTGAACTCGGTAGAATCCGCACCTGGCTCGCTGATAACAAACTATCTTTACACCTGGGAAAAACTGAATCCATTCTCTTTGAATCAAATAGTAACCTCAGCAAGGCAGATGGCTTCTTGGTTAGAGTTGGTGACAATATTTTCACACAAAGATGAAATTACCTACCTAGGTTCCATCCTGGAGGCTAACCTTTCCGGTGATAAAATGGCCACAAACGTAATCAAAAAAGTCAACCAAAGAACAAGATTCCTTTACAGGATCTCCTCACTGGTCAACAAAAACACCTTGAAGACCCTAACAGGAGCCCTTGTACAAGGTTTCTTTGACTATATGCATGCACCTCTTGGTACCTCAAATGCCCTTAAAACAAGGCTCCAGACTTCCCAAAACAAACTGGTCAGGCTTCTACTTGGCCTCACCCCCCGAACCCACCTCACCCCTGCCCACTTTGACAGGCTGGAATGGCTTAGGGTCGATGACAGAGTACAGCATCTTGCAATGGGTCTGGTCCACAAGATTCGCTACACCACCAAGACACCCATGTACCTGTCTAAATACTTCCTTAATGTTAACGAAGTCCACACCCACAACACCAGAGGGAGTGCAACAAATCATGTGCATCCCAGGTTCGGCACAAACAAGGGACTACATTATTTTCTCTCCTATGCCACCAAAATGTGGAACGCCCTATCAACAGTCATTAAGACATGCGAATCAAAAGGTGCCGGCCCAGTTCCGGCGAGCCGCCCCACGTCCGAAACGGTCGAGAAATGACAGTTATTGTACTGTACTGTACCAAATCATCATATATAGGCTACAGTTAATAGTTAATGTGTGTGTGTGTGTGTGTGTGTGTGTGTGTGTGTGTGTGTGTGTGTGTGTGTGTGTGTGTGTGTGTGTGTGTGTCTGCACCGCTCAAAAAGAATAGGTGACAAAAATATGAATGCGTCTTCCACCACTGTGATTTTATGCCCTATCCGACCAAAGTGTATATAATTGTATAGGCTACCCTGTATATGTGACCTGGGCACTAAGGCCCGGAACCAGAGCCAGACTACGCCACTCTGGGAGTTTCACCCAGAGAGTATATGATACATAATGAATACCCACAGGGTTGAAATAAAGGGGAGCAGAGACATGCATTTCCAGTTATACAAAATATATCGTTTTGTTTTATTTATAACTCAAGACAGCATAAATATCAGGTTAGAATATCCATTTATCAGTTGCAAAATGCCATTTAGTTAAAAGTGACTTCATTACTAAAATCAATATCAAAGTCAAATATGAAAAGGGATTACAAATATGACAGTTATGGGCCTATATGCTATACTATACCAGTAGCAGGGGTTTTAAATGTCCTGACACAGGAGAGAGGCAGGGAGTGAGGCGAGAGAAGGGAAATGTCTAACCGCCACCAAAGAGCCCACACACGGCAAGACACACATCACTCTTCAATCACTGCAAGACAAGAGATACTTTTAAACAGTCACTACAAAACTGGGAATAAGCATGCAGACTATACTAAATCCCAAACACAGCCTACCACCTGTCGGACTGCTATCTGATACCTGCTATACTGGCACATCTGGGCCAAATGTACACTGTTATGAGGAACTACTATTAACACTTTGATTGCTGGAAGATCTCAACAGGCCTATTTGGATGTTGCTGCCATTTAACATTGCACAAAGGCCTTGTTCGGGGGCCCACAGTAAAATGTTCTCTTATAGCGAGAATCACACGCCTACATCAAAAGAAAGCTGAACTTGTCCACTTCAATTAAAAAAATACATTTTGATTTTACCATGTTCCATTCTGGAGATATTGACCTTTTTGCAACACCTGCATTTGCCTGGAAGTGGTTATCTTGAACAGCGAGCAGAGTTATGGATGGTTTAAAGTCAGAGACATTGACAGGCAGATATAAAATTGAACCCAATAAATATCCTATACATCCTATACACCGAATGAAAGCCCTGAATGTGTACTTTTACGAGGAAAACAGTAAACATTGATCCCATCTACAGTTAGACAGTAATTGGTTATTGAATGCAGCTTGTGCCCACCAGATAACTTCAGAGAAGACATGGACGTGAACTCCTCAATATTCACAAAATAAGGCCTATAGCGACATATAAATACTATATACCGTATGAAACAGAAGACTCTCTGCTTTCATAAGGAAAAAAATTGTACTGTAATAATAAAAAAATCACACCCCTGTGAAGTGAGCAGTGCAACTCTACTTCTCTACTTATTCACTACAGCTCGCTATATACGGACTGAGACAGAAAGTCATGTAAAGCTTTTATTTACAGTTTGGTCTGTAAACTTCTACTGTAATAATAAAAATCACACCCCTGTGAAGTGAGCGGTCAAACTCTGTTCTCTACAGCTCGCTATATACGGACTGAGGCAGAAAGTCATGTAAACCTTTTATTTACAGTTTGGTCTGTAAACTTCTACTGTAATAATAAAAATCACACCCCTGTGAATTGAGCGGTCAAACTCTGTTCTCTACAGCTCGCTATATACGGACTGAGGCAGAAAGTCATGTAAACCTTTTATTTACAGTTTGGTCTGTAAACTTCTACTGTAATAATAAAAATCACACCCCTGTGAAGTGAGCGGTGAAACTCTGTTCTCTACAGCTCGCTATATACGGACAGAGGCAGAAAGTCATGTAAACCTTTTATTTACAGTTTGGTCTGTACAAAATGCCCAGAATATCAGTGGCTTTTACTGTAGTAATCATACAGTTAGTATACAAAATGCCCAGTATATCAGTGGCTTTTACTGTAGTAATCATACAGTTAGTGTACAAAATAAAGTGCGTCTGAGCTAAATACAAAATGCCCAGTATATCAGTGGCTTTTACTGTAGTAAATAGTAATCATACAGTTAGTGTAAAAATTATACAAAATAAAGTGCGTCTGAGCTAAATACAAAATGCCCAGTATATCAGTGGTCCTTACTGCAATAATCATACAAAATAAAGTGCTTCTATGAGCAAAGTACAACATGCCCACTATATCAGTGGTCCCTTACTGCAATAATCATACAAAATAAAGTGCTTCTATGAGCAAAGTACAACATGCCCACTATATCAGTGGTCCCTTACTGCAATAATCATACAAAATAAAGTGCTTCTATGAGCAGTACAACATGCCCACTATATCAGTGGTCCCTTACTGCAATAATCATACAAAGTACAACATGCCCACTATATCAGTGGTCCCTTACTGCAATAATCATAAAAAAAAAGTGCTTCTATGAGCAGTACAACATGCCCACTATATCAGTGGTCCCTTACTGCAATAATCATGGAAAGTACAACATGCCCACTATATCAGTGGTCCCTTACTGCAATAATCATACAAAATACACAATATAAATAAAATAAAGTTCACAGTCAAAATAAACATAAAAACCAAAACAAAATTACTTCTTGTAAAACTTCTTGGTGTGGTACTTGTGAAAACACGCTCCTCTATGCATGGGCACACCACAGGCTTTGCAAAAAAAGCGTGTCTCATGCCGCTTACCCCCAACGCTGCAAACCCGACACACCTTTTGGGGCAACACTTTTTTGCCCGTTCTGGGAATTTTGATCAGCTCGTGGTCTCCAAGATTCACATGGAGCCTGCTGCCAGGGTCTTGGCGTGGTTGGCGTGGTGCCCTTGGCCTAGGGGCTCCCCCCACTGCACCCACCTGCTCCCCCCCCACTGACCTTCGGGCCCTAGGGGCTTCCTCCCCCCCCACTGCACCCAGCTGCTCTCCCACCTGCTCTCCCCCCACTGCACCCACCTGATCCTCCCCCACTGCACCCACCTGATCCTCCCCCACTGCACCCACCTGATCCACCCCCACATCCCGCAAGTTGCCCCATGACTTCACGATGCTGAGAAGGAATGGCAACAGACACTTGGCTTCCCCCTTTTTGGCATCTTTGTAGAGGACGAATGCATTGTACATAGCAATGGAGAACATATACATCACAAACTTTTTATACCACTTCATCTTTCTCCGGGTAAAGGGATAGTACGATATCATCTGGTCTAAACGGTCGACCCCATTCATGTACTTATTGTACTCTGCAATGGATGCAGGCTTGATCAGCTCTCGTCTGACCGCCTTCCCTTTTTCCCTCTCCAGGACTCTGACCATTTCATGTTTGTGCATGGTAGACACAACCTTGACAATTTTTTTGTCCCTCCAAGCAATGATCATGACCTTCTTGTTGTGGCGCATGATGGACTCTCCAGGTGCCAGCTTCTTGATGGTGGCGTCTCTGATTACTGGAGGTTCTCCCCGGTGCTTTCTAAGAGTCCCACAAACGTGTGTTCCCAACCCTCTGAGATGGTTACACATTTTGACACTGTTGTAATAGTTGTCCATATAAAGTCGATAACCCTGATGTGTCAAGTCAGCCATTAGGAGTTCTACTGTGGGAATCAACTGGGACTTTTCCCCTACATAAGGTTTGAGGCTATAACAGTAACCTGTCTTGCTGTCACAGAGAATATAAGACTTCAGGCCGTATTTTATTGGCTTCTGAGGGTTGTAAACCCTGAAGGCCAGTCTCCCCCTCCAGAGCATCATTCCTTCATCTATAGAGATGTTCTCTGTAGGCGTCAACATCTCCTTGAACTTGGCCAACAAATAGTCCAACACTGGCCTCACCTTATACAGCCTGTCCGCTTCGTTCCCTGCCCCATTCTCCGAGAAGTGGATGAACCGCAACAGCAACTGGAAGCGGTCACGGGACATTGTCTTGTTGAAGAAGGGGGTGGAAAGCACCTCGTCCATGCTCCAGTACAACTCCAGCCTGGGCAATATGTGGATACCGGTCAGGAAGTACAGGGCGAAGAAGTTCTTCAGCTCCGTCAGGGTGACCTCTCTCCACTGCCACACTCTCGAGTGGGCCACCTCGGCAGGGACCTACAATTTACAATTGACATTTAGTGTATAGATAGAAAAAAAAAATCTAAAATAAAATAAATAAGTCACAAAAAAAAATCAAAGAAAAAAAAATTAAAAAAAAAAAAAAAAAAAATCACACCCTTGTGAAGTGAGTGGTGCAGGAATGCGGTCAGGGGGCCGAATTTACATTGTACTTGAATGTGGTGCGTAGTAAACTGGTATCACATTCTAAACTCACCCCATCCGTGTGAAACGGCAGCAGCAGCCCCGAGTAGTGGCTGTGATGACGGGTCATCAGAATCAGATATGGCTGAAATAAAAATCACAGTAAAATATCAAATATGTACATCATTTTATCAATTCTATCGAAGCGACTTACAATAAGCACAGATATCAAATGCAGATATTGTTAGCCTGCATAGAATGTCAGTACAATAGTACATGTGTTTGCATTGTGAAATTGAATTTACATTGTACTGGATGTGGTGCATAGTAAACTAGGATCACATTCTAAACTCACCCCATCCGTGTGAAACGGCAGCAGCAGCAGCACTGGTTGAAGGCCGGTGGTCATCATCAGACAGGGCTGAAATGAAATCACAGTAAAATATCAAAATGTGTACATGAAATCTATTGTATCATATCGACTTAGTGTTATTATATGGCCTCAGCTGCCTGACTCAGTGACAGCATTTCTGCATAAGCATATTGATAACCATGACATGATTGTCTGCATCAGAAGGACTGACTATGTACAATATGATATGATGACATCACTACTGCATCAGGGGACTGACTATGTACTGTATGATATGACGACATCACTACTGTGCTCACACTACTGTGAGCACAAAAATAGCAGATCTACAAGCTCGTAGCGCGCCACCAGTGGCGCGCTACGAGCTTGTAGATCTGCTATTTTTGTGCTCATTCTGTCATGGTTATCATGGTTTGCATGCAAACCATGATAACCATGACAGAATGAGCAGGAACACGCATGCATATCATATCATCATGTACATACAGTCAGTCCCTCTGATACAGTAGTGATGTCGTCATATCATACAGTACATAGTCAGTCCCCTGATGCAGTAGTGATGTCATCATATCATATTGTACATAGTCAGTCCTTCTGATGCAGACAATCATGTCATGGTTATCAATATGCTTATGCAGAAATGCTGTCACTGAGTCAGGCAGCTGAGGCCATATAATAACACTAAGTCGATAAGGACAGAATGAGCAGGAACACGCATGCACATCATATCATACAGTACATATATAGTGCTATAATCTAAGTGTTTGAACATTTAGAAAATGCTGTTCTCATACCTCCATGGGGTGCCTGGGCAAACTCATCCATGTCATCGTCTGACCACGCGTCTCTAACCCACTCGCCTGGGTCTGACTCTGACCCTGACCTGTCTGAAAACGTATTCAATATTACAATGTATTCATAATATATATAATTGATTCATCTAGACTACACACGTTCTTTCATCATTATGGGATAAGGGACATGATGCAGCTACAGTATAACGCACGCCAACAATACATTCGATATTTTCGTCTTATAATTGATTCAGATGCAACAGGGTCTCCTCTCCCAGTGGGATACACTTACAGTAGATTAGAAAGTACAGTAACAAAACGCGATTCAGTATTAGCTTAGTAGGTAGCACAGTAGACTAACGTCTACAGTAAAATTGCAAATTGGAGGTTCTTACCGCCTTCTTCGGCAAACTGAGCGAGGTCCTCTCTAGTCGGATTCCACTCATCATGGAGGTCGACGAGCTCCTCTTCCTCCTGATCACTTTCTCCCAGGGAGAGAGCGTCGGGGGACGAGATGCAGCGGCGGCCGCTGCTGCGACTCGAGAACTCCGCCGAGGTGGCGGCGCCACAACGCTGGTTGCTTGCCCACGTTGTGTACTGGTCCCAGGACACAACGTAGCCTGATCCAGGCTGAGCCCAGCCTGGATCGGATCGTCCTCCTCGAAAGCAGAAGCCTCTTCTTCCGAGTCAGTCTCGTCCTCGACCTTGTTCTTGAGAAGCCAAGACGCGATCGAGGATTGACCAGGGAGGGGAACGCGGCGTTTAGGCGGCATGTCGCAAAATGGCGACAAGACGCGGGGACAGGGGAAATGGGAGACAAGAGACAAACAGTAAACTAACACTACACTTGACTAGACTGACGAAACAAAACACTCAACACTGAACACTGATCCAAACTAAATAACTAAATCCTACTGCTACTACTAACTGAAATCTAACTGGAAACTCTAACTGGGGGGGAAAAAAACTAACGTGTGGCCTATACTAACTAAACGGACGGACTAAACAACTAAACTATAACTATATAATAAACTAATCTATTACTATCTACTACTAATACTACCACTAAAGACTACTACTACTACTACTACTACTAAATCGGACGGCTATACTCTAAATGCTACTATAAATCGCTAAATCAACTCAACTGCTCTGCTCAAAATACGTATACGCTTTGTCTCAATGACTCTCCAACTCCCACAGCGAAATCGAGGTATCCGGGGCTTTTTATAAGTTTTGGTTTGATCACGTGACCGGGTCTTTGAAGGTGCGATCGGAGCTACTTTATATATTGTCCGGGTGCATAGAAAGTTGAATGAAAGTATTCTATAAAAAAGTGATTGAAACGTATTGATACGTGATCCGCACCCGACGTTTGATTAATTGATAACGTATTGATACGCGATTCGCGTCAGCTGTGTTAAGTTAAATCATTAAAACAGCTGGTTTGCACAAACAATAAACAAAACATATAACCAAAATAATAGGGACAAAAACAGCAGAGGTAAAGAGCTCCTCCTAATAAAACAAAAAGGACAATATTAATAACCAATACTTATTACAATTTAAAACATACAAATACAATAGGCAGCTCTTTACCTCGAATTAAGAGGGCCACACTAGGCCATGACGTCAGTGCTCTGGTCCATAAACGCAGCATGACACCGAACCGGAGCTGAAGGGCGCCGCATGCAGTCGGCATACGAGGCCATGACTTGAGGCGCCATGCCACTGAACCATCAGCAGCTAATGGCAGACAAGGCCTTAAGCCTACGACATGTGGGGGGAAGCAGCCGCCTATCCCAGGGAATCTGGGATTCCCACTGTCAATGCCTGCCCTGCAAGATTTAAGGAACATTCATATTTTGCTCAAAACTTATTTACATTTATCAAACACATGAAACCGTGCATACCATCAATGAGTCTCTTAGACCCAACACACCACCAGGCAACCACAACAAGCCAGCCAGCTACTCTGATGGCCGGGTGTGGCTCCCCTTTACGGCCAAGCTACACCGGGCTAGCCTGGTTAATAAACCAGACCGAATCAGCCGTTGGCAAAAAAAAGTTGCCTACCAGCGACAGTGTTGTGTGATATTAGTCTGGCTAATTAGCCAGGCTAACACCGGGCATGTGCGTTTGACGTAAGCGCACTGCACGCTACACCAGATCTGTGGCGCGCGACGGATTCGTGCGGGACCTTCCGGGAGGATATATAGATACGCGCGCATGGGGGCATACGCACGTAAAAAAATTAGAACCGATCCTATTTTTAGAGCACGCGTAGGATGGCCCGCGGTATCCGTGCGTCTGGTGTAGCTGGTATCATTGACATATATTGGTCCTATCCAAACGCACTGTACGCGCGCAGTAAACGCGCGCAGTAAACGCATACGCACGCACGCAAAATCGCCTGGTGTAGCTTGGCCGTTATTCAGTCAGCAGCCAGGTGTCACAGCTGTCCTGAATATGGGTGATTGGGGAGTCACATCACATGTCTAGGAAAGCTCAACTCACTACATATATAACGACACAATCTCTGATTGATTGATTGAAATATTTATTAACAGTTTGCAGAATTACAGTACAATTCAAGCACAACTCAATACAAAGACTGTTAACTGTGAGTGGACAACCCAATAAAGCATTACACTTGTTTACAAGAGGGTCCACCTTGTTCAATTCATCAAAACATTTAGAGACGTAGAAATATACACTTCTATAAAGCCAAAGAGCAGAACGGGAATTCATCATAAAAGGCGGAAAAAAGGGAAAAGAAATATAGCCAATAGGCCTACAGTGAGGGGTAAAGGGGTGGGTGGTAGGGGGCGATTCAGATTTTACGGGGCCAGTTTCGAATTGCAGCTGTCCGTAGGTGCCCTTTGAGAGCGGATTTGAAGGAGTCAAGGGATGCGCATGTCTTGGTAGGGCGTTCCACATTTTGGTGGCATAGGTGGCCTCACCCCCCCCCCCTCTCATACACACACACAGACGCACGCATGCACACGCAACTTGCAAGACCAACTGGTGTGTTGTACTTGTAATAAATAAAGGACGAACACCCACACAAATTAAATAATAGCTGTAGGCCTACCCTACACGGTTTCCCTCTCGCCTCGCTTGTCTGGCTGTCATGTCCACGAACACGCACCAAGGCTACATGACATCACAGTTGCATGGAATACGTTTGTAGGCTAGGCCTACTATATTAATTTTACCCATTCGTGCGCAGTACAAGTCATGCAACTGTCAGTGTTATATACAACAAGATTAGTGAACGAAAACCTGAACCTGTGAAGCATGAATTAAATAACAACACGTCATTGGAATGAGTTTGGACGCGCACAGCCCGTGTAAATGCTGTTTTGCAAATAGCTGCATCTCCTCCTCCTGTTCTGTCTGTCTCTGTGGTGACCATGCACGTTTATTCGATTGCCTCCCTGCAGGGCTGTCAATGAATGCTGTGGTACAGTGGTAGGCTACTGGTGGTGGTGGGCTGGCTGGGTTAGCCTACCTTTTTTACTTTGTCCCAAAAATTGAGGAGACACTGGGGGTCCATTGGGGAGGCACTGTGGGGACACTGGGGAGGCTCTGTGGAGGCACTGGCGGGACACTGGCACTGGGGAGACACTGGGGAGGCACTGGGGAGGCACTGGGGGGGCGCTGGGGGGACACGGTGCAGACAGAGTTGGGACAGAGTAAAAAAAAAAAAATGTAAAAAAAAAAAAAAAAAATGTTTTTTTTCTTTTTTTTTTGGCGCCCCTCCCCCATGGCGCTCGAAGCCGTTGCTTCGTCGGCCTGTAGGAAGAACCGGGCCTGCATTCGAGCGACGCATCAGGTTTATCCTTAAAAGGACGAGATGTAACTCGAGAAAGACATCGACCTGCTGTAGATTGCACTGCAGTAGCCTACCTGGGAGACTTGAATATAGCTGCAGCATGCAGTCTCCCTCAAATGCCTTTCGATCCATGTCATTAAAGTTAACTATTCCAGGACAGGCAGCGCAAATCCTCCCATACGGTATAAGCGCATGCTTAAAAAAACACTGTTTAAATGGCTTAAGCATCTAACCTAGAGCTCACCCCCATTGTTTTCACTGAATGCCACTGCCCAGACACACAGCTGACATACGTAAATTGATAAGCAGACACACAGCAGGAGCTCATCAAATGGGAAGTGGAACATCGAAAACCAAGCGTGGGAAAAAATAAATAAATATAATAAACAAAAAAATATATTTTTTGGCTGTATGTATATTTTGCTCCTACAATTATTGTACTGTAAAAATGTCTCTTGTCCCTTCACCTTTATCCTTTTTAGTATGATAGTATTAGTTTACTATAATTAGATTAATACACGATAATCAACACTTAGAACACTAACACTTTATTTAGAATCAATTATTCAATCAAAGCAAACGGCATAAACAATATTAGTTTTGCTCTTCTACAAAAATAAAACTTTACAAGTTAGTTACAAGGCTGCATTCTCGCATTCTCGCGCGTGCCAAGCTGTCATTCTCTTGTATTATTTTCCCACCACGGAGTAACCTTGCATCTCGGAGGACAGTCAAGACGGGCAGTGTCGGTAGGCCAATCAGAGGCAGGCAGGGCGTTACCACATCTATTCTTCACTTGCACAATGTAGGAGGCGGGACTAAGGGGGACTTCCTGTTGGGATATCACCCCTGTGTTTGCTTCCTGTCCATCGGGAGTGCATGTAAGTCAGTCATTTTCTACGGACAATTATAGTATTTTCTCGTCACTTGTAATTTTTTTAATTAAGTTTAAAAAAAACTTTTATTCATATGGTTCATTCATTTACCATTCATTTTTATCGTAATGTTTTATTTAGGGTTTTTTTCTCAAGGGGAAAGTTGTATGCTCCAGTGTCTGTGCTGCTGCACTATACATACAGGAATACAGTACAGTGGAATACAGTACAGTACAGTGGAGTACTGTATTCCACTGTACTGTACCGTACTGTATTCCACTGTACTGTATGTATAGTGCAGCAGCACAGACAGGCACTGGAGCATACAACTTTCCCCTTGAGAAAAAAACCCTAAATAAAACATTACGATAAAAACGAATGGTAAATGAATGAACCATATGAATAAAAGGTTTTTTTAAACGTAATTTAAAAAATTACAAGTGACGAGAAAATACTATAATTGTCCGTAGAAAATTACTGACTTACATGCACTCCCGATGGACAGGAAGCAAACACAGGGGTGATATCCCAACAGGAAGTCCCCCTTAGTCCCACCTCCTACATTGTGCAAGTGAAGAATGCTCAGCTGCAAATTAGACATACGCCATGGTGCAGCCCAGGCACGTGACCACGTCCTTTCCTTCTCTCAAAGCTTCCTTGGTCTACTCTTAGAGGGTCTACTCTACATGTTGTCTAACAGTGTTTCCAGACGTGGGCAGACAGGCGCGGCCGTTTTCTGCGTCTTTTCCGGGTTTTTAGACAGCTGGTGGATGGAAAAGAAGCTCCACCCACACGGCTGAATGCCACAACGGCCAGATTCCCAGAAAAACGTCCCAGCGTGCCGCATGGGTGGCTTTTCCATCCACCAGCTGTCTAAAAACCAGGAAAAGACACCGGCAGACAGCAGAAAACGGCCACGCCTGTCTGCCCCGGTCTGGAAACACCGTAAGACAGCCCTCCCCCTATCCACAAGGAGGAGCAGTGCACCAACACATTATGGGAATTTTAGTCCAGGAAGGAAGGGAGCCCAGTGTCCATGACATCATGGACACTTTGAAATACTAAAATAACACATATTACCCACATAAAAACCACAGGAACGTGTTTATTTTCTCCCAAATATCATTAAAATAAGACCTGGTTGCAAAAGTGTCCCTTAACACAGCAACCGAAAGGCTGCAATGATGGGTGTTCAGATGGGTGGGCTGTGGCATATTGCAAATGGGCCCCCAAAACACTGACTAAGATATTAATAATGTAACACTAATATTAAATGTACATTTTTTTCTCTTCTTTAAAACCCTTTCCTGGGGGCCTTTGTGTGCAATATGTGGTGTAAGACATTTTAGATTTTAGTAGTGAGCCCAGCTGTCTCTGATGTTACTGAGACAACATACTGTAGTCCAAGGACTGTCTAAAGAGGACGAGACGCGAAGACCGTACGGGCGACACCATGTTGCTTATGGTGCTCCATGGAAGGAAAGAAACATGCGCAGTTAAGACCAAGGAAGCTGAACGCGGAAGTGTTGGCTGCATATAGCCCATTGCGCATGTTTCTTTCCTTCCATGGAGCACCATAAGCAACATGGCGTCGCCCGTACGGTCTTCGTGTCTCGTCCTCTTTAGACAGTCCTTGCTGTAGTCCAGGAAGTAAGTGAAAAAATCTAAAATATCTAAAACCACATACTACACACAGGAACACCCCCAGGAAAGTGTTCTAAATCTCCATTCAAATGTATTTTGCAAAAAGGGTGAAGTTTCCCTTTAAGCTCCAATATCTCCTCCTTTCCATCTCACATCCCATCAATACTGTGACAGCAATGCTGCAATTTGATCCCCAAAGTTCTGTTTACGGTTTCTTCTTGTTAAAGGGGACTTTTACCTTTGTACGGTCACCAAGGTCTTGCATATCGGGCTATTGTTGCATCTCTGTAAATGAAAGAGTATGATCTTCACCTGCTGAGATGCGGTGAAAACTGAGAGCATGTTTCTACAGCAGAGCCCAATGGCAGTGAACTTCAACTGGTTTGTTGAGTTAGGGCTTGGGTGTGCCTGTCATGCACCGAACACAGCAGATATAAAAGCTCAAAACACATCTCTCAATCTCTTTTAGATCAGTGCATGACACTGGCTCAACATGTGAAGGTGAAGTATATTTGTGACAAAGAGAGAATCAACCAGGTGCTTGCTTGATCAAGGTGCAATCAAAGTATAAAAGTAAAGTAGACTGGTGCTTCAAAGATCAGTGGGACTGGAATGCTAGAGAAAAGGGAATGTTTCGACTCACACAGGAGTCTTTATCATTCCCTGCCATGCCCTCTCCTCATTTTAAAACATTTGAGTGCTTGGATCGCTACCTTTTCTTTCTCTAGTATGAAATACTGTATATTTGTATTGAATACATGATCTGACACCCTCTGTTTGAAATTATCTTTAATGGCTTTTTTAATAAGCAGGATCTGTTGGCAGTTTTACACGGAGTCCGACATCTACAGTCCACAATGATATACAAACTGATAAAACCATACTGTGTAAACACATAAGTGACCATATAAAAAGATACAATGCAAATCAATACAATCAAATAAACATACTAAGAAACAAACTAGGGAAAACAGTAACTTAAACAACAAAACAAGCAATCTATTCTAGCAGTTGTTATATTAATGCATTGCGATGAAACCAGCAGTGCACCTGAATACAGTATATGTTTACATTTTGTATGACTGATTCTTTCAGGTGTAGGCCTATTAATATCCTGTGAATGCATTCAAAATTAAGCTTGATATTTGGATACAATCTGAAGGACTAATTATTTAAAAAAACATGTGTTTCACATAAGTCAGCCTCCTGGTGGTGCTATAAGAGGCAGATTTTAAAAATGCAGGGCAGATGTTTTTCCTTGGCTTCTAGGGAGTGTGCATACAAACTTGTATGCATATCGTGCAGTTATAGGTAAAGACGTGACTGGGCCTCTTATACTGCCACCATGAGGCTGATTTGAAAAACATAGCATAGGGGCCATATGGGGCTGACATTCGGTTAGTCCGACTCCCAAGTAGGAGTTCAACAAGGACCCACGTCCAACCCACACTCCACCAGATGACTGGTTTCTAACTAAACGGTTATGGCCTATTAACTAAAATGTTGGTATTGGTAAATCTGTTATGTCAGGGATCTATGTCAGGGATCTATATGATCCCTGATTTACTATCATCCCTAATGATGTCACGAGACCTGGGCACAATATATGCATGGGGGCTTTCCCCATGTATGTGGATTGTGAGTGACTATGAAACGCAAGGTTTCATAGTTAAAAGGTCAAATAATGACATCTGATTAAAATACAATTAATTCATTACAAATTTCGAATTAAAATCTAATTAGATTTTTTTTAATCGAGCCCCATCCCTAGTTTTTTCACCTGTATGAGTTCTCATGTGTACCTTCAGACTTGAAGCTCGATCGAATATCTTTTCACAAACTATACAAGCAAATGGTTTCTCACCTGTATGAGTTCTCATGTGTTCCTTCAGACTTGAAGCTCGATCGAATCTTTTTTCACAAACTAAACAAGGAAATGGTTTTTCACTTCCTGTATGAGTCCTCATGTGGTCCTCCAGACTTGAGGTTCGACTAAATCTTTGTTCACAAACTGTACAAGCAAATGGTTTTTCACCTGTATGAGTCCTCATGTGTATCTTCAGATGACAAGTTTTTCTGAATCTTTGTTCACAAACTGTACAACTAAATGTTTTTTCACCTGTATGAGTCCATATGTGTGCCTGAAATTGTGAAGTTGTTCTGAATCTTTGTTCACAAACAGTGCAAGTGAAGGGTTTTTCACCTGTATGAGTCTTCATGTGTCTCTTCATACTTGATTAAAATACGATTAATTTAGATTAATTCATTACAAATTTCGAATTAAAATCTAATTAGATTTTTTTAATCGAGCCCCATCCCTAGTTTTTTCACCTGTATGAGTTCTCATGTGCACCTTCAGATTTGAAGTATAATCAAATCTTTTTTCACAAACTAAACAAGGAAATAGTTTTTCACCTCCTGTATGAGTCCTCATGTGCACCTTCAGACTTGAAGTTTGATCAAATCTTTTTTCACAAACTAAACAAGGAAATCGTTTTTCACCTCCTGTATGAGTCCTCATGTGTTCCTTCAGACTTGAAGCTCGATCGAATCTTTTTTCACAAACTAAACAAGGAAATGGTTTTTCACTTCCTGTATGAGTCCTCATGTGCACCTTCAGATTTGAAGTATAATCAAATCTTTTTTCACAAACTAAACAAGGAAATAGTTTTTCACCTCCTGTATGAGTCCTCATGTGCACCTTCAGACTTGAAGTTTGATCAAATCTTTTTTCACAAACTAAACAAGGAAATCGTTTTTCACCTCCTGTATGAGTCCTCATGTGTTCCTTCAGACTTGAAGCTTGATCGAATCTTTTTTCACAAACTAAACAAGGAAATAGTTTTTCACCTCCTGTATGAGTCCTCATGTGCACCTTCAGACTTGAAGTTTGATCAAATCTTTTTTCACAAACTAAACAAGGAAATCGTTTTTCACCTCCTGTATGAGTCCTCATGTGTGCCTCCAGACTTGGGGTTCGAGTGAATCTTTTTTCACAAAATGTACAAGGAAATGGTTTTTCACTTCCTGTATGAGTCCTCATGTGGTCCTCCAGACTTGAGGTACGACTAAATCTTTGTTCACAAACTGTACAAGCAAATGGTTTTTCACCTGTATGAGTCCTCATGTGTGTCTTCAGATGACAAGTTTTTCTGAATCTTTGTTCACAAACTGTACAACTAAATGGTTTTTCACCTGTATGAGTCCATATGTGTGCCTGAAATTGTGAAGTGTTTCTGAATCTTTGTTCACAAAAAGTGCAAGTGAAGGGTTTTTCACCTGTATGAGTCTTCATGTGTCTCTTCATACTTCCTTTATCACTAAATCTTTGTTCACAAACTGTACAAGGAAATGGTTTTTCACCCGTATGAGTCTTCATGTGCGTCTTCAGACTTGAAGTTACACGGAAACATTTTTCACAAACTGTACACATGAAGGGTTTTTCACCTGTATGAATCCTCATGTGTCTTTTCAGATTACTCATGCAATTACAGACTTGGCCGCACTCTGTACAACTATAGGTCTTTCTTTTGTTTGATTTCAGTTCGTTTAATCCGGACTGATCTTTTGTTGTCTCCTCCCAGTAATCACTGTCATCAGTGTCAGATTCAGAACTGTGTGAAGACAAGAGCCTAGTTGGTTGTGATGTTCCACTGTGCTCTACACTAGATTGTGTCTTCACGTGTCGAGTTGAGGTGCTGGCTAGAGGCGACTTTCTGTTTTCATCTTCAATTTTCACTGCCACTGATGTCAACATTGACCCATCACCCTCCTCTGGTCCTTGAAGTAGCTTCTCCTGTTCTGCTTTAATCTGTGGAGGTTCTGGTTCCTCCTGGATCAGACAGAGTCTCTTCTCCTGTTGTCCCTGTTTAATCTGTGGAAGCTCTGGATACTCTTGAACTAGACTGAGCATCTTCTCCTGCGGTTCTTCTTTAATATGCAGAGGTTCTAGTTTCACCTGAACCAGACCGGGGCTACTCTCCTGCTGTTCTTCTTTAATCTGCAGAGGTTCCAGTTTCACCTGGACCAGACTGGGGCTACTCTCCTGCTGTTCATCTTTAATCTGCAGAGGTTCTAGTTTTACCTGGACCAGACTGGGGCTACTCTCCTGCTGTTCAGGAGAAAACTCCTTCCATACAGGGAGGAGAAGGAAATCTAGGAGGAGAGGAGAGGTAACATCAGTAGAGAAAAACTCATTGTGTTTTCTAATCGATTGTGCAATAATGTCTAGTGAAATAATTCATCCATCTATCTATCTTCTTACATAAACTTCCTTCAATGAGCTCCTATGTATGGGACATGGAGTTGATTAATTATCCTGCAATTTTCAATTTGTGTCCCATACCAGGACGTTTACATGTGTTTAGCTGTGAATGCGGCCTCGTAACATACAGAGATACAGATACAGAATAATATCTTTAGTTTAGTTTCTTTCGATCATCATCAACAAATCATTACAATTGCAGACCTGCCAACCTTGGGATATTGCCATGAATACCACTTGCGCGTGCGGAAAAGAGCCTAGTCTGTATATTCATTCACATAGGCTATTGATAGACCATGCATGTGAATTAATTAATTTACTTCATTGAGTGTGTATTATATAGCCTAGTCTGTATAACTATTCACATAGGCTGCTCATTGTTGATAAGATAGACCATACAGTACATTTATGATGTATTCATTTCACATATTACATTACGGCATGCACTCTCACTGCACTGCACACACACTTACACAGAAATCTATGTTGTGACACCCAACACCGCTCTCGCTCTCTCTCACCATTGATTTAGCACAGAGGAAGGCTGGAGTACTGACTGACTCCTCTCAGTCAGACACTCTCTCCCTTACAATTTCCCCCCCATAAAATTCACTTGATTATGACAACAGCGAAGATTTATATGTAATATTTACATTGTCCGTCCGTAGAAGCACTGAAGCAGAGAGGAGCTAGCTGCCTAGCCTAGCTCCTGACTGCTTCTTGTCACACTGACACACAGACTCACATACAGACACAGGCAAGCAAGCTGAGATAGCCCCGCCGATCTGCAAGCCTACAATGCTTCGCTGATGCAATGCGCTGTGGGCTTGTAGTTCAGCTGTGCACATTCCCTTCACGACAGTTTACACCGAAGCAAAAACAGGCACTATGAGACAGAACCTATCTGCGCGGTTAGAAGTTGTAAAATAATATTAATATATTAATCTATCTATCTGTGTACTGTGTTAGAGTGTTGAGCTGAGCTTATGAGCTCATGCAGAGCTATGCATTCAATCAGGCTGCAAGAGTTCACTACGAGCCGAATGTCATATTTCTGGCAGAAGCAGTTGGGGGCTAATTTCACAGAATTTCACCCTGCATCCCCCGAAATTGTGTAGTTGTTATTGCACAGTTCGTACCTGCGTATAGACACCTAGAATTGCGTGGTTCATACACAAAATGCGTGCAGGTTGGCAGGTCTGCAATTGACATTACATGGAACATTTTTTGGTTGATCGAAAAGGCATAGGCTGAAGCTCAAAGCTTATTAATGCCTATCCGTTTTAATCTTGCTGAAGCTCATGGCAAAATGGAAATATTTTACCAACTTTACTAACCCAAAACTATCAAATGGATATGAAACTAATGATTGGGTGAATAACTACACAAGAAGCATTACAAGTAAAAATGCCTCCGCAAGGCACAATGACATCCTAATGAAGTTTAGCCCATTACATGTGTTGTTTATCTTATGAAGGTCCACATTCCAAAACATCACCAATGTTTTTACATTAGTACTAATTAAGTGATTGGGTTTTTTTTTACCTGAGAGTGTCCCATCTAGTAATGCCAATGTTGACCCATCACCATCTTCTGGTCTTTGAACTGGCTCCTCCTGTTCCTCTTTAACCTGTGGAGGTTCTGGTTCCTCCTGTACCAGACTGGGGTTCCTCTCCTGCTGTTCAGATGAAACCTCTGTACACACAGGAAGGAGTGTGATGTCTAGAAGGAAGAGAGAGGAGGGAGAACATCAGGAGAGAGCAACTCAATAGCCCAATTCCAATACCTTAATTTCTGCCACGTGGCCTCCTCTGCACTCTGTCCTCCAACATTACCCGGAAATGTCTTGCATCTCAAATGTTAATTTGCTTTTGGAGGAGCCAAGAGAGAGTAGAGAGGAGGCTGCCCAAGCCTCTTGAAGCAAGGATCAGCAAGTGTACATCAAGTTTGGTAGTGTTTTGTTATTGCCATTAATAATTTTTCTATTGCAATGGCAAATTTGAAAAATGTACTACTGGACATACTTAACCACTCAAAACCCTGCGGGGGACCTCTTCGCTCAGAGAACAAAGATTACAATGTAACCAACCAGGGGTTCAAAGCTTTCATCAAAGTCAATCACGCAGTGGGAGCCTGGCAGACGCACAGCCATCAACAGAATGTGTATTTGCTTGCGGGCATCGGCTCGGTTTAAAGGCTACGACTGTTGGGAAGCAAGTTGAACCAGCGGGGGTCAGGGAGACAGTGGACACGCACGTACAGGGCATGTGTGTTTGCCGTGGAGTGGATCATATGGCAGACAGTCTGCAAGTTGTCATTTGGGTGACCGACCATAACCCGGAGCTACAAGGGAGTGAGGCGAGACATCGGCAGCAGCAGCACAGACGCGGCTGCAGAGCCAGAGCCAGCCCAGCAGCACATCATCGGAGCGCACGGAACCGGACTGTGTGTGGTAGGCAGCAGGCTCAGCGGTGCAGTGCCGATAAAGGCCTACAAATGAAGTACAATGGCCATCGTATAATGTAGGCTGCTACAGTATGTGTGCACAGAGCACACTAAGTAAAATCCAGTGCATTGGTAAATGCCTTAAAAAGACTTTGCGCGAGATAAGGTGTGTTGTTTTGGACAGACTTTTATTGCAGTTTACACGTGGACCATATAATTGTCCTGGTTCGGCTATTAACACCTGTGCATTCCGCATTGTTTAATAAAAAGCATTTTTGTCCGATCGCCGGACAGTTTTTTCCCCCTTGTATTTCCTCCTTTCCTCCTGTCGGGACCCGACATGTCGGGCTCATTACCATAATTGGTGGTTGGGATTCGGTTCGGGTCGGCCATGCTGTTGATATATAGAAAAGTGTAAATATGAAAAAAACGATCCGACTAGTCTGTCTCTCTATGTGTTTCCTGGTTAACCAGGACGCGTGGTGCAGTGTGACAACGCACTGCAAGCAGGAACACCGCTTGTTGTTGCAAGCTTGCAACGCAAGCAGCAACACCGCTTGTTGTTGCAAGCTTGCAACGCAAGCAGCAGCAGCGAACGTAGCCCCATGTGAACCTCAGTCCCTACACTAATTCTGTAGGTCAGGAGCTACAGAATGAGCGTAGGGACTGAGGTTACATATGGGGCGCAGCTGGAAGAACCACTGAAGAGAGGAGGGCGGCGTTAGCCTAGGTTGAACTCACCCACGGTGGATGTGATCCTCTTCCTCCATGACAACATGTAAACTGCGATGGTTGGATTAATATAGTTTGATTTATTAGCTGTTAAACAGTGAACAGTTGAGTATGAGTAAATAACTCGATCCGTGCCCATGGACCACGGCAAATTAGGGTACCAATAATCGCCTGCCGCTGGCGCTGATTGTTTGATTGAATAGCACTTTATTAAGAGTTTGCAACTTTGCACGAACAGTCCAAAAGTAGCCTACAGCTGCCCGCTCCACGCTGTGTGGATTAAATATTGCCAATGCAGAATTGCCGATGTCAAATCAATCTGGTCCCATTTCATGGTAATTTACAAGACAGTGGGGTATGACTAAACGTAACAGTCAGGCAAGGCAAGCTGTGGGGGGGGGAAGCGTCGGTGTCGGGCCCGGGTCGGGCGCATATATATTAATAATTAAGGTCGAGCTTGTTTCGGGTCGGACACAAAGGTGTCGGTGTCGGGCCCGGGTCGGGCTGTATAAAGTCGACCCGATCCCAGCTCTAGTTGTCACATGCATAGTTTTTTAGCCTGTGGCTAAAATAAAACCTCAGAGTCATAGACAACTGCTTTTCATCCCGAACAGTTAAATTAACACTTAATTGGGATATATTACACCCAAGGACAGTTCAGGCCTCTCCAGGGTTTAAAGGACCACTTCACCACTTTTCAACCTATCTTCATATAATAGGTCCTCACTAATAACCATGATAAAATGGCATTTTTTTTGTTCTACTCTGTGTCTCATAGGAGAGCTGTGGGCAGTTAAGAAACCTGTCCACCAGTGACATCATCGATGGGGAACCCAAGCTAATAGAAACTAAGGCTTTCTAGTCCTGAAAAGTTGCAGTGCAAAAATGGAAGCCATCTTTCTCACGATAATAAAATCTTGTTTAAAAATAATTCTTCCTAACGATGTCACTGGTGGACGGGTTTCTGAACTGCCCACAGCCCTCCTATGAGACACAGACTTAGTAGAAAATAATTGTGCCATTGTATCATGATTATTACTGAGGACACATTATGAAGATAGGTTGAAAAGTGGTCCTTTAACTGTTAAACAACCAGTAAGCAGCTATATGCACCCCAGGGCAGTTCACTGGTCCCTCTTAGGGTTTATTTATTGTGTACAGTGTACAGGTAGCTTAATTTACAAACATATTTTATGAAAAGGGTAAATAGAAAATTGTGATCTCACTGTCAGAGCAGAGGGATGTGGTGCCACCTTTTAGAATGCTTACAACAAATGCTTCTTAAAAATATATAAATATACAAATGAGCCAGTCTTTTGAACGGCTCTTTGAAAGGAATGGCTCCCAGAGATCCGGCTCCCTTCAAAGAACCATAAATGTTCATATGCATTTGTCATTTGAACAGAATATCTGTAAATGTGAATATTTATCAAACTGAGAAACTAAATATTGTTCATTGAAGAGAATAAATCTGTAAGCAATTTATTTAATGTCCTTTGCATTTTGTTTTATTTAAAAAGAATCGCAACAAAGACGTGTATTTGTGTCCTAATATTTATAAATACGTTTAGGCATTGATTATATAACTATCAGTGTTTATTATTTAAACAACTAGTCTGTGTGGATGTGTGCACATGCATTGAGCCCGTCAGAAATAGCGTGTTTTTTAAACATATTTTAGTGGTAGATCTTGGCTTACAATTGGGAATAAAATGGGCTCTTGGGCTTGAAAAGGTTGGTTGGTACCACAGTCCCAGAGCCCCAGCGCTGACCCAGCACATACTGAATTTAAAATATTTGCAAGTATGTTCAATTTAAAATATGTACAGTTATGTTCACTTATAAATATTTACAACATATTTACAACCCCTGGAGCAGCCGGACAGCCAGATGCCATCAGATGCTACCCAGAGCCTGGCCCCGCAAGACGCCAGGGCCAGAGACCACAGGGGTAAATGGCCACTCAAGCCACTCAAGTCTGCCAGATGCAAGACTGACTTGACTGGTGAAGGTGACAGCTTTTAAAAACCGACGGTAGACCTAGGGGCTGTATAGGGATTCGAAGACAGGCGCACTTGACCACCCCTTGGTCCGCAGCTGCACAGGCCCTGTGGCAGGCTGCAGGGACCAGGTGGAGGGCCAGGTCCCTGCAGGCGTCAGGAAGAAGGCGGTGGCTGTCGGGAGGCTTGGCGTCAAGCTCCTCCGCGCCGACCAGCGTGCCTTCCACTACCCCGCCTAGTGGCATTCAGGTATAGGCCCTGCTTAAGTCCTCAGGGGGCTCTTCCTCCTGAAGGTCCTCAGTCTGCTCTGTGTGTGCAACCTCCGGCTCCCTATGCACACCCCTTCGGCCATCAGCCATGTTTGGCCCCTTGGCCAAACATGGCTTCTCTGGTTGGGACTGGTACAGTAGTAGATGACGCCTCACTGAACAGAGGGCTGCCGCCGCCCTGCCCGCTGCAACCGCCTGTTCCTTGAACAGCTTGGGGAACATGGAGGCGAGCTGTTGCAGCTCCTCGAGGTCAAGGCCGATCGTCACGTATGCCCCCGCATGAGCTGGCGCTGATAGAGACAGAATAGCCCCTGTGTTGGCCAGCTTTGTCTGAGCAGCCATGGCTTTGTGCATCTTAGCCAGTAAGGGATCCATCACCTGACAGTTCTTACTGGGGGCACCTTCCATCCCCAGAATGGATCAGAGCAGCCATGGCCCTGTCCACAGGGGGAAGCTCATCACAGCCCATGTCCCCCGCATTCCTGGTGGCAGCAAGTAGCCTGCCCTCTCTTAAGACGAGCCTACTTGTCATGAGTGTATTCATTTGATAGGATGAGTATACTCTTCTAAAGCAGAGGTTCCCAGCCACCGGTCCACGGATATGCCGCTGGTACGCGAGAAGGGAATCACAACAAAAAAAGAAAGGACAAACACAGGCAGCGGATTGGCCGTTGCCTGTGTTTGGAATGCAAATGTGTGCCTTTCAGGCAGCCTTTGTATCCTACTCGTCTGGCAAAAGGTTCTTTGAAAACCTTTTGTGTTACTCAGGGCCGGTTCTAGGGGGGGGCAGGGGTGGGCATAGCCCACCCAAACGTGCGTCCTGCCCACCCAATGTGGGTTTGTTCGATATGGTGATAAATATCGTCGGGACGATACAACGTCTCCAGAGATACGGCTTTTTAGAGTTATCGTTTCCATCACGATAAATTCACTCCATCAGATGCAGCGCATGCACGTTCTATGATGTGTAATTTATACTTCTGCAGTACGACGGTTTCGTTCACCAAAAATAACAAATCTACAAGCTAACAACGCTTCGCTACTGCACCGCAATGCAAGGCATTGTTTGCTTATAGATCGGGTGGGTTCTGAGCACTCCCAAAGTCCCCGCCCCTTTCTTCTGAGCAGAGAGGGAAGCACTGCAGGAGTTTGTCTACACTCACTGCGCTCCGCACACGGCGCACAGAATAATGTGTAAAGAAAGACGAAAGAAATGGACAGGCAATTATACTCAGATGTCGAGCGAGTGGAGGTTGAGGAAGGGCTAGTTCCCAAAAAGAACTGTACAGCAGTGGTATGGAACTATTTCGGATTCTCCGTCCGTAAGGGACAAGGACGAACATTATTTTGAAATATTTTCAAACTCCTACGGTTTCGCCGACAGCCACTTCATAGTTTGCAAAACACACGCTGTGTGTGTGTGTGTGTGTGTGTGTGTGTGTGTGTGTGTGTGTGTGTGTGTGCTGACTTGCGCTGTACACTCCGTCAGTCTTCTCCTCCCTTGCTCAGTCTATAATGTAGCTCCGCCAAAACTCAAGAAACTTTCATGACAATTTAAAGTGAATCCTACTTTATGCGACGTGCGTCCATTGATGATAGCCTACTCTTTGTAAACTCAGTCGCCACGTTCAAAAACTTATCCAGCAAACCAACTCAGCAAAACCTTATAGTATTCCATGGAAGCAGATGGGATCAACACTTGCAAGCATAACATTTTAAATCCCTAATAGAGAGTAAAACCACAACATAAACCGGAGTTTCACTTATCTAAGGAATGACATGAGGTATTCCTTTTGCCTTGAAGAGCAGTAAATTAAGGCAGAGTGTTGACAAAGCTTTGCTTTTTTTGCCTTGAAAATTATGAAAGGCAGACGTTTTGCATGGCTCTGCTCACTCAATCAAGGACCCCTAAATTAATATGTATTTGTGGACCCCAATCTGAAAAAATATTGTGTGTGAGCTTGTAGATCGGCTATTTTCAAGTAGCCAATGTGTATGATTAAAGTGGTTAAATAGATATTTATGATATTCATAAATTTAGCTGGGGACCTCCTGGAACTGCTGGACCCCACTTTGAGAACCAATACCATAGGGTGTAGGTTAATCACTTTTTCAAAAGTGATTATATTATATATCATATTTTGCTGCATAAATTCACATAAAACCCTGCATATTCCATCGCATAATCAATATTAAATAATAATATTTTTGCCCGCGTTTTTCTGGAGGGTCTACTAAATGGTATTTATTTTAGTTTTGTGTTACATTGTACTAGTGTAAATCACACCTGTGTGAAGTGAGGGGCGCTCTGATTGCTATGATGTGATGTAATGCTGTAATGTAAACTGTGTCAAAACAAACATTAAATTCTCTTTATTGTTAATGGGATTTAATGTTTGTGTTAGGGACAAAACAAACATTAATTTCTCTTCATTGTCAATGGCGTTTTTAAAACAAACATTGAATTAAAAACAAACATTAAATCCGTATATAGGAGGGGCTAGCGCCCCTCAAAAACGCGCAAAAAAATAGCGTGATAATATCGTTTATCGTGATACGGCTTGAAAAAATATCGTGATAATACTTTTGTCCCTACACCCCACCCGCGCCGGCGGAGTCGCCCCCCTTACAATTCTGTCTGCCCACCTGAGTGGGGCTGGCTAAATCCGGCCCTGAAGTTGACTCTTCTCCTCCTATGATCTTCACCCGTTCATATGTGTGCACAGCCACGGAACAACAGCTGCAGCCTATTTCATCACGATCGCGCTAATGAAACAAAACGCTACACGGTGACGGTACAGGATTATCATTTCATGTCAAGTATATGTATCAGAAGTTGATGTTACCCAGGTAAAGTAGGCTAATGCGTCAATCGCCCATGTTTAACGTTTTCCAGATGTCCAAAATTAATTTATGAAAGACATGAGCCTAACCTTTTTTCCCCCATTGTTGATATAACGTCATTTAGGTCAATGATATTTGATATAGGCTAACATTATGTTGTGATATAATAATATAGCAGCACAAAGCAGATGGACTGTATTAGCTCAGTGGCAAAGATTTCAGTACTTGTGCAGGAGAACCGGGTTTAAAAGTTACGGAGGGAACTGTTTAACTACCTGTAAATAAAACGGTACATACCCATCTTGTACAACTTTACTACGGGTTGCAGCGTTGCAGCAAATGGTCCATGCCTCTGGTCCATCTCTGGCTGTTCCTCTGACCATGCTACAAATCTTTTGGAGGCCATCTTTCTTGATGGAGTAGATCTACTCCTGTGGTCCTGTGTGGAAATCACCAATAGAAAAGAATGTTTAGTAATCATTCAGCAACCATACATTATTTAAACGTAGCTGTGCACTGAAAAATAGCAGATTTACAAGCTTACTACGCATGACGCCTAAAATTAAACCAATGCACATTGGCTGTAAAGCCTGTGCAACTGTTGTGTACCCGTCCCACCAATAACACACAGTGTTGGTTGGATGAATGAGGTTATTTTTACTGAGGTAGCTGCAATGATCAGTTCAGGAGTCAGGACATATATAATATATGCACTGGCTTTTCAGACGTTATTCCAAAGAGCTATCAGAACAGCTATTGTATAAAACATCTCTCTGTAATCTGTTACATGTTCATGAAATGTATTCCGAGGTGTGATTTTAACATTAGATTTTTTTAACAGGTGACAATCAGGTGATCTTGTAGTGGTTTTAATATGTAGCCCAATTCATTAAATATATTTACAGCTCCTATTAACCTAGTACATCTACATCATCATTTTACACAAATCTGTATAATAAATAAGACAATACAAACAATTGTTGTACATCACTCTGGTGGCAAACCAATTGTTGCGAACGCAGTGAGCATTTACTATGAGACCCAGCAGATCACGTCTGTGTGTCTGTGTGTCTGTGTGTGTGTGTGTGTCAGGCTGTAACACCACCCGCCCACCACCAGAGGGCGCAGCTGTATCACACACAAAAACACACACACACACATGCACGCACACACACACACACACACACACATGCACGCACGCACGCACACACAAAAAACGTAACTTAAAAAAAAACGTAACTTAAAAAAAAACTTAAAGAAAAAACTTTTAAAAAAAAAACCTAAAAAAGAAACACACGCACGCACACATACACACACTAAAAAAATAACTTGAAAAAACATTTAATTTCAAAAAACTTAACTTAAAAAAAACCTTAAAGTACGTAATTTATTCTAATTGTTGTTATTGCAATTTACGAGCTGCGTTCGCTTCCCGCGTTTGCGCGTCTTACTTGTTATTAAGATACAAGCACATCTTGACTTTATTTCTGGACAGAAAAAGCAAAAATGACCAGAAAACGTTCAAATCCCATCTATACTTCTCTTTGAACAAAATGTTTGAGGTGTATTCTTTTATACCACGTGTTTTTTAGGACCCTAATGGTGTCTAGATAAGATTTTGTCTTGTTTCCCTGGTCAATGAATTAATTAATGCTCGTTTTTATTAAGGGGTCGCGCTGCTGCCTCCTGCATTATGTGCAAATGCGAAACAGATGGCATGCAGGACCGTTCAGTGACTTACGACGAGCGCTTCCAAACTCCAGCACTTGTCTACGGGGGATTTTTATGAAAAACAAGCTTGGCAGATTGGGGACTAGATTCACCACATTGTAAAAAAAAATCTAGAGTTGCAAATTGCGGCTAGCCCATAGGCAGTGAGGCACTCGGGATTAGTGCTGCTAGCTAAACACACACACACACACACACACACACACACACACAGCCTGATAACCCCGTTTGGTGTTTTATGACCTGTATGTGTGTGTGTGTGTGTGCGCTAAATCCCCCCTGAAAGTTTTGCCAGAGGGCCCAGGCCCACCACTGAAAAGTGAAAACCATCCAAGCACCAGTGATTTGGATTCGATTGTTCATTGTAAAATATTGATTAGTCACTTGGCCTAGTGGACTTGGATATTTTAGTGTAACAAATATGACCTGCAATGGTCAGTTCAGGTCATACAGTAGCTATAGTGATCTGCAGTGGCATTTCCAGACATCGTCGTCTAAACATTATATTGATTTGTGTTACAAAATATACGGCAAAACGAATGTCTGATACAAAACGAGAATCATAATTAAATTAATCATAATTAAATTAGCGCGTCTGTCACGTCAGTGTGTATTTCAACAGATCTTACGTTAGTTTTAAGTTACTATAAAATAGTGTACTTGTACTTACTTTAGCAGAGAAATAGCAGCGAGGGACTCCACTTAGCAGAGAGCTAGCACAACTGCAGCCGTTTTGGGCACTGTTTCTTTGGCAAATCTAAGCTAGCAAATATAAGACTTCCGGTGGACGATCTCTTCAAAATAAGAGTACCCTCTAGAGTATTGAAAAAAAGATTAATTTGCACAATAAAACTATAAATTAAGCATTTAAACGATGCTATAAGACACACATTATGTAAAAATTAAAAAATAAGTAATAAGTAATGTTTCTGTGTAAATGGACTTTATAAAGTAGACGCTGGACAAAAATCCCTGCTATGTATCGACTAGTGTGACATATGCACATGTCCGGGGAGACCTCCTCTACAACACCACACCGTCCGCTAAGCAGCAGAGGTGTAAAACAAAAAAATGGCACGCCATACAGCGAGGTGAAAGGTCACTGTTTTTTTGGCAAATCTAAGCTAGCAAATATAAGACTAAAGTGGACGCTGGACAAAAATCCCTGCTATGTATCGACTAGTGTGACATACGCACATGTCCGGGGAGACCTCCTCTACAACACCACACCGTCCGCTAAGCAGCAGAGGTGTAAAACAAAAATTGGCACGCCATACAGCGAGGTGAAAGGTCACTGTTTTTTTGGCAGTCCACCTTAAGACAAATTATGTTTAAAAACAAATATTGTAAAGCAAAGCAAAGTTACTATATTTACCCAGGGTAACTGGACTAAGCATCAGATACTTGTTTACAGCCAGGCCCTGCTCATAGAACATTTCATGGTAGTGGTTCAATGCCTTGCTCAAGGGCACTTCAGCGGTGGTAATTTTAACGTGCCGGTCCGGGGATACGAACTGGCGACCTTCCGGTATCAAGACCGCTCCGCAAACCGTTCGGCCACCGCTGCCACAGGGATTTGGAAACTTTTTTTGCACAGTGAATGAGAAACACCGTAAGCAAACTGTATGCCTTTTTCTTTCCATTGAAAGTGTACACTGTTATATTAGCAATGATTAATTAAAAGGTATTTTTTTGTAACTTTCAAAGCCTTGTCTGTATTATTTTATTCTTTTATATTCTATTGTATTTTAGTCCGCTTTTTGACCTTTCACCTCGCTGTATGGCGTGCCATTTTTTGTTTTACACCTCTGCTGCTTAGCGGACGGGGTGGTGTTGTAGAGGAGGTCTCCCCGGACATGTGCGTATGTCACACTAGTCGATACATAGCAGGGATTTTTGTCCAGCGTCCACTTTAGTTCACTTTGGTCTGGAAATGGGATATTATTTTACCTGACCTCATGCCATAATTTTTTTTACACCTCTGCTGCTTTGCGGACGGTGTGGTGTTGTAGAGGAGGTCTCCCCGGACATGTGCATATGTCACACTAGTCGATACATAGAAGGGATTGTTGTCCAGCATCCACTTTATAAAGTCCATGCACTCCAGTGAATGGACTTGGGCACTCCAGTGCATGGACTTGGGCATTTATCCATTTAGATAACTTTTTTACGTTATTTCATTACTTATTTTTACACAGAAACATAATGTGTGTCTTCACAATAACTGTAATGTAATAATAATACTAATAATGTAATGTAATAATTATTTAGTTAACTACACTTTTATTCTGAAAGCAACCGGATGTCTTAAATTTGCTAGCTCTCAAACAGGAAGTTCTAGATTTGCCAAAAAGACGGAGCCGTTCTTTTGGCAGCAGATATAAGACTTCCGGTGGACTATCTCTTCAAAATAAGAGCACCCTCCGTCTTGTCTTCAGCTTGTTGGTGCTGATTGTGTGAGGTGTTGATTACCGCCACCTTCTGCTCCGGAGTGTGGATCAGATAAGAGATCCAATTCCCTCTCCCGTCCCAACCAAAAGTAAAGTAACTAAGTAGTTACTAATGAAGTACTGGTTTTAAGTACAGTTTTGCCTACATTTCATGATTATGCTTATTAAAAAATGATTCTTTATAGGCCTACTACGTGCTGCAGCTACTCCACTACATTTCAGAGTCAAGTATTGCACTTTTCAGTCCAATAATTATTTTAAAACGAGTTACTTTTCAGATTTAGATTATGATTACAAAACATATTATGCGATTTTGTTGTTTTTTGCCAACATTAGCCATTTGTTGAAAATACAGATTTACAAGATCACATCGTGTTGTGAGCTTGTAGATCTGCTATTTTCAAATGCATGTTGAGGGATCACTGTGGGTGGACACCCTCTTGAATTCTTAAAGGTATATTCAGTGATTTGACTTAATTCAAATATCACTTATTTTTTTATTTTTTTCTGGATAATTCTCCCTACTATAGAGTGTGCTGACCATATAAGGAGTTCCTCCCTGTCCCCAGTGAGCCCCTGGGGTCAAAAAACCCTAGTTTCAGTTTGGGCTTTGGGTGGCAAAGCCTTCATCCAATCAGGATGAGAGGGGCCTTCCTCCAATCATGATCGAGTGGGGGCGGGCCTTGGTGCACATGCTGTTGGCCTGTTGCACTTCCCCCCACTGTAGAGCGTGCATGTGCACATTTTGTTACCGGGGCGGACTGGGTGGTTTTCCAAATCACCCAAATCACTGAATGCTCCTTTAAGAGGTGACCCCAAAAACCTTTACAGAAAAGCTACAGACGCAACAAGGCTCCCAGACCAATTGTGCAACACAATGTCCATCATGGATTTGACAGTTAACAATACATCTATCTACTGATGAACAAACTTGGACAGTTGTTTCCGGAGTACTTTTTCCACCACTACCAGAGAAAACCCATTTCCCCTCCTGACTTTTCATTGGTCCATATTTTTTTAACCATAGACCTAGAACTCTAAACATCCCTTTTGTCATACAATCACTAAACACAGACCTATAAAATATTCCATAAAGATATTTCATACAGTATATCATATGATATAAAAAATTCAAAATATATTGAAGTACAGCAAAACATGGCAACTTGATGTCTTCTTTAATATTTCATCATGACCTTTTGGATGGAACCACAATTCATTAATATGGCATAAATAACTGTTTTAAACTATCAAATGTAGTGAGGAGAGAATAATACTAGCTACTTGACCAACAGGACATGTCAGAACAGACGCATAGGCACCCTCACAGCTGGCATTATATGGTAAATAATAAATATAGATTTAGCTTCTGATAGCAGCATGGCCAGGGGACATACTAGCTTCCTTTGTGACCCTACCTTATATGGAGATGTTTGACCACTTATTGGTTTAAACTTTAGGAGGGTTGGGAATCTGAGCCCACCCTTACATTGTTGTCTCTGTCCTGTACTGTATAAAGACCCTATTGAAATGTACTGTTGTGTGTTAGTCTCCCAAGGCCGTCGGGCTGAAGGAATGGCTGGGACATGGTTGTTGCGTTTATTTCCGAAAATAAACATGGAACTCCGAAACAACATTGCCTGACTGCTTGCGCCTCTTCATCTATCTGCCTGATTCTGCTTTAGACTTTCTTCAGTTTTAGTCTAAGTATTTTCAGTCTCAAGACTAAAGTCTCATGTTTGTTGTGCAGTATAGAGAGGGGAATACATTTCTCTCTTTAGTCCATTTACTTCACTTTCACAAAAAATAGATATCATAGGGAAGCCCTATCTTAGGGGGGGCATATTCCTTTCGGAACATAGGCCATTGATGAATCGTTTCCACCCTCGTCTGTCCTTTTTTGCCCTCCTCTCTTCTACTCTTTTCAGTGTTTCTGTTGACAACCAGGGTTTGTGGTTTGTTTTCGTTTCCCCCACCACTTCTAGACAGGTCTCCTTCCATATGTTGTTAGATAATAGTTGTATAGTATAAGAATGTTAAGATATAGTGTAATGGTATATTATAATATGGTAGCAGTCCATGATCGTGCTCTGTGAATTGGTTTCCTCCCGACAGCGACGTTGACCCACAGCCAAGGTACAAATGTTTCTAATACACATTTGTTTTCCCAAGTATACATTAGAGATTAAGAGGGACCCAAACAACAAAGTATTGAAAAGAACGTGTGAATTCACAATATATAGTTTCGTAGACCGTAAAAATTGGCTACTGGGAGGGCTGACAGGCCGACCGGCCTACCACGTCATTATGACTCAGACATAAACATATACAAACCCAGTGCGCCCATATAGTATATAGGCATATATGGAGATCCGGTTGTCCAGACTGAGCTGCACTGATCAAACCGATATGACCATATGGCCATGCCATTATATGGCCATGAGCTTGTAGTTTGGCTACTGTCAAATGGCTGACATGTAACTTAAGCCCTATATAAGACTTTGTACGTTTTGTAATAATATTCAAAATCTATAAAGTAACTCATATGTTTTGAAATCAAATGTATAATGGAGTAAAAATACAATATTTGGATCAGAGATGTGTGGAGTAAAAGTATCGGAAACTTTACAGTTTACACCACTGCATAAAAGGTACAAGGACTGACAGATACAGAGATCTCTAGAGCGTCGTAGTCCCGCCCCCTTTCATGACGACGAAATAATTCCCCATGCATTTTTCAAAAAGTATTTATTTAAAGATCTGTAAGCCTTGAACAAAACCAACTCGGATCGTGAAAAATCATGACAACAAACACAATATTTTGGGCCGAACAAATAATTAGAAAGAAGAAAAAAAGGGCAGGGCACAACACTTTTGTTGTTGTTTTTCTTCTTTGTAATTATTTGTTGGCCCAAAATATTGTGTTTGCTGTCATGATTTGTCACGATCTGAGTTGGCTTTGTTTGCGGCTTTAAAGGTCTACTTTTTGAAATGTCTATGAGAAAAATGAATGGGGAATTATTTCCTGGGCCAGTCGTCGTCATGAAAGGGGGCGGGACTGCGACACTCTATATACTGTATATAGTATGGACACAAAGGTAGAGATGGGTACTTTAATTTGACAAAGCACAAGACAAAACAGACAGGCTACAGAAATGGCCGCAATTATAAATCCCTTGGGGGCCAATATCTTCTAGCGAAAATCAACGGTTATGGTGTAGTGTAATAAAATTCGCAAGAACAGCAGAGGTATAAAAACAGGTATAAAATAATGTGGATCTCAGGATCCCCATAGGAATGGTGTGGCGATGGACCTGATGTGGTCAGCCTGTGACGTAAGTCATCGGACATATTTATGACACATTGTGAATCATATCCTATCCAAACCCCCTTTGAGAGCTTCGATTCTGTCTGAAATTGAAATTTATGAGAGCAAACGGTGAAAGAGATGGAGGAAGCGAGGAAGGAAGGGAGCACAACGGATAACTCACAAGTGATCACTGCACTCAAGCAAGAGAACGAAGCCCTGAAGAAAGAGAACACCTCCCTCGAAAGCAAGTGGTCACAGGTGGTCGCTGCCCTCAAGAACGAAAACACCGCCCTCAAGCAAGAGACCACCACCCTCAACGTAGACAACACCGCTGTCAAGGAAGAGAACGAAGACCTGAAGAAAGAGAACAACTCCCTCGAAAGCAAGTGGTCACAGGTGGTCGCTGCCCTCAAGAACGAAAACACCACCCTCAAGCAAGAGACCACCACCCTCAACGTAGACAACACCGCTGTCAAGGAAGAGAACGAAGACCTGAAGAAAGAGTACAACTCCCTCGAAAGCAAGTGGTCACAGGTGGTCGCTGCCCTCAAGAATGAAAACACCACCCTCAAGCAAGAGACCACCACCCTCAACGTAGACAACACCGCTGTCAAGGAAGAGAACGAAGACCTGAAGAAAGAGAACAACTCCCTCGAAAGCAAGTGGTCACAGGTAGTCGCTGCCCTCAAGAACGAAAACACCACCCTCAAGCAAGAGACCACCACCCTCAACGTAGACAACACCGCTGTCAAGGAAGAGAACGAAGACCTGAAGAAAGAGAACAACTCCCTCGAAAGCAAGTGGTCACAGGTGGTCGCTGCCCTCAAGAACGAAAACACCACCCTCAAGCAAGAGACCACCACCCTCAACGTAGACAACACCGCTGTCAAGGAAGAGAACGAAGACCTGAAGAAAGAGAACAACTCCCTCGAAAGCAAGTGGTCACAGGTGGTCGCTGCCCTCAAGAACGAAAACACCACCCTCAAGCAAGAGACCACCACCCTCAATGTAGACAACACCGCTGTCAAGGAAGAGAACGAAGACCTGAAGAAAGAGAACAACTCCCTCGAAAGCAAGTGGTCACAGGTGGTCGCTGCCCTCAAGAACGAAAACACCACCCTCAAGCAAGAGACCACCACCCTCGACCTAGACAACACCGCTCTCAAGGTAGAGAACAAAACCCTCAGGGAAGAGCACACCACCCTCAATGAAGAGAACAAAACCCTCAAGAAAGATAACAACACCCTCCGGGATGACAATGCCGCCCTCGCGGAAGAGAACACCTCCCTCAATAGCAAGTGGTCACGTGTGGTAGCTGCCCTCAAGAACGAAAACACCACCCTCAAGCTAGAGACCACCACCCTCAACGTAGACAACACCGCCCTCAAGGTAGAGAACAAAGCCCTCAGGGAGAAGCACACCACCCTCAATGAAGAGAACGAAGCCATCAAGCAGCAGAACACTGGCGTCGTGAAGGAGAACACCACCCTCAAGGAAGACAACAACACGCTCAGGGATGACAACGCCGCCCTCGCAGAAGACAGCGCCGCCATCGTGGAAGAGAACACAGCACTTGCGGAACACAACACTTCCCTCAGAGAGGAGAATACGGTTCTCAAGGAAGAGAACGCAGATCTAAAGGAAGGGAACGCCGCTCTTGAGGGAGAGAACATGGCTCTGAAGGAAGGGAGCGCGGCTCTAAAGGAAGAGAACACGACTCTGAAGGGAGATAACGCAGCTCTCACGGAAGAGAATGACACGCTGAAGGAAGAGAGCACTGCTCTCAAGGAAGAGAACACTGCTCTCAAGGAAGATAACATAGCCCTAAAGGATGATAACGCAGCTCTAAACGAAGAGAACAAGGCTATAAGAGAAGAGAACACCGCCTTCAAGGAAGACAACAAATCTATTGACGGAGAGAACACGGCCCTAAAAAAAAAGAACACAGCCATAAAAAAAAAGAACACAGCCCTCAAAAAAGAGAACACATCCATCAACGGAGAGAACACGGTCCTCAAAGAAGAGAATAAATCCATCAAAGAAGAGAACACAGCCCTCAAAACAGAGAACAAATCCATCAAAGAAGAGAACATCAGCCTAACAGAAGAGACCAATGCCCTTCAGAAAGAGAGCATCTCCCTCAAAGAAGACAATACTTCCCTCAAAAATGAGAACACATCCATCAACGGAGAGAACATGGCCCTCAAAGAAGAGAACAAATCCATCAAAGAAGAGAACATCGGCCTAACAGAAGAAACCAAGGCCCTTAAGAAAGAGAGAATCACCCTCAAAGAAGACAATACGACCCTCAAGGAAGAGAACAAATCCCTCAAGGAAGACAATACCGCCCTCAAGGAAGAGAGCATCGCCCTCAAAGAAGAAAATGCGGCCCTCAAGAAAGACAACATTGCCCTCACAGAAGAGAACGCGGTCCTCAAGGAAGAGAACATGGGCCTCAAGAAAGAGAGCGCAAGCCTTGAGGAAGAGAGCTCCGACCTCGACGATGAGAGTGCCACCTTCGAGGAAGTCAACAAGGCTCTCAAGGAAGAGAACAACGCCCTCGAGGAAGAAAATACCACTCTCAGCGAAGAGAACGCCACTCTCAAACAAAGGAACACTGCTCTCAGAGAAGGGAACACTGCTCTCAAGGAAGAAAACTCTGCCATCTGGGAAGAGAACACCACCCCCCGCGAAGACTTCACTGCCATCAGGGGGAAGAACGCCATACAGATAGAGAACAGCGTCCTCAATGAGTACCCAGCCTTCCAGGAGGGGAGCACTGGCTTCGATAAAGAGATCAATACCATCCAGGAAGAGATCACTGACATCCAGAAAAGGGTCACCACCCACAAAAATATTCTGCAAACATGGCTGAGAACGATGAGCACCAGCAGCTACAACTACAACCACCACTACCATAACCGAGCCTCATCAACGAACAGAAAAGAAACAAGGAGAAAGTGGGACTAGTTGATGAAATTAAGGTGTCGACTGAGAACAATGAGGATAACCATGATCAAACTGGATCTCAAGGAAGGACTGTGGGATCCTTTTTTACAGACTGAGAACATAAACCTTCATGAGAACCTACAGCACTCCATCAATCAGGAGTTTCAGTTCCGCTGGAGTTCCAGTTCATCCGAACTGGAGGCATATTTATACTACATGGATTGATATTAGAGTTAGACACTGCTGCAACATATTAAGTCTAACACCATACCCCTCTTCACCACAAACAAGAACAGGAGCCATAGTTGGAAAGGGACGGCAATAGCTGAATAGGTATAGGTAGAGACTAGAGTCTGCTTATTTAGGAAACAGAAGGTCCTTCCCCCTCTGTTCATCCAATCTGTGTCAAAGCAAGCCATCCAATCTATTTCAAAGTAAGCAAGACATTTTAACCCCGACTGCGAATCCTAAATAGGATGGATAAATGGATATTTGCCAGATTTGCCAGTGATGTTAGAGTTAGACAATGCAACAACGTATTAGGTCTCACAGCACACCTAGCAGTGATTAGAAAAGGTTCTGTAGCATGAGACAAGTGACAAGTGCTTCAAAACAAAGCTGTATGTTATAGGTAAGATTATAGCCAATTATTTCATTGTTTTACATCTGAGATCGAATATAGAGCCTTCGGACACCGGACTGCCAGCATGTCTTGATAGAGCGGTCAGTGGCACTCATGTAGCCAACTAGATCCCAACTTGTCCTTTTGAAATTAGCTGGTTGCTTCTATGTGTCTGCAGTAGTTAATAGCTACATGATATAATTTGTTTTGTGTATAATCTAACGGGCAATCTTTGATTTCAATACATCTTTCATAGATAAGATATTAGTCGCTTTTTGATTTTATGTGAATACATGCATTAATTCCATACATTTTATTCTGGTTAATTATATTTTAAGTGTGATTTAGACTAATTGTTTTATGTGTAAATGTGACTGTCCTTTGAGTCACCCCAGTGGACTCGACTAGTATTAAGTAGACGTGACATTGGTCTGTGCAGCACCATCAAGATGAAAGAAATATGCATTGTTTATAATAATTCAGTTATTCTGAAATGTGGTGTTGCTGCTACTGTGTTGCTGTTCAAGGGTACTACTCTACTTTTAAATACTACTTTAAGCGTATATTATTGCACAATGAAATTCATTATACTTTTATACCATTATTCATGTTCTGTTTCCTCTATGTGTTTATTTTCTAGCTGCATACAATATCCAGCTTCGCGCATTGTTTCAAACTTTTGGACTGCTGCCTCTGCTGTAGTATGGGCGTTATTAGTCTTAAAAATCACACCCGTGATAAGGGACCACCAAGAATGGTGGTCCCTTATTGGCCAAGTGTTCCCACCGACATCCGATTGGTAGGCCGATTTGCTCGTCTATTATTATTATTTGGCGGAAATTTGACCTAATTTCTCCTTTCATTGTCAATGGCAAATATTGAGACGTGTGGGGACAAGATTTAGCGGACATTTGACCTGAATTACCCTTTCATTGTCAATGGCAAATATTGAGACGTGTGAGGACAAAAACTGTATAGGAGGGCCTAGCGGCCCTCAAAAGCATCCTCCTATATTTATTAATATTGTGGCATGTGTAGTGTACCGATCCTGCATGTGAAACAGATGCTCTTAATTCAACAAACAGTAGTAGTAGGCCTACTGATTGTCACAGACTTATAAATGGTCATTAAATTGTCGCCGTTGTAGTGGATGAAAATGATAGGTAAACTGATTGCAGTTTTGCAACAATGGCATCATAACATGAATCAATACAATAGCATGACTACCTGGTTAGTTAACATGCTAATATGTGAGTGCATCATCCCGGGATGCATGCTCTCTCTAGACCCGGACTGTTGATACTGTAAAACCAATAAAAAAGAGTAAATAAAAGTAAAGCAAAGTAAAGTAAAAAAATATATAGCTGGAGCACTGTTTGTTGTTCATTAGAAGATAGTAGAGTGTAGAGTGTGTTCTCAGTGCCCATACCCTAGGTGGGGTTGGCGAAAGGGCCTTTCTGTGTGGAGTTTGCATGTTCTCCCCGTGTCCCCTAGGGTAGGTACCCTCACAAAAGACATGCAGTATAGTAATCCTGGTCTCTATTCTACCTAATCTAATCTAATCTGCCCCTGGCCAGCCGGGGCGCCTGATGGAGGGGAAAGGAACTGGTCGGAATAACGTGTTCCTTCCACACGCTACGTCCGGGGAAACTCCCCCATTAGGTGAAAAGAAGCAGCTTGGACTACTCATGCATAGAAGGAAGCATGAGGTCAGTCCGCTGCCCCCCAGGTTGGCAGAGGAAGTGTAGCACCAAGGGCCTTTCTCGGCCCCACCTCTCTCCCTGTGTTTTAGGATCCAAGATGGCACACATCCATCAAAGCTGTGTTAGACACAAGTCAGGTGTCAGACACAAGGCAAGTGTCTTGAATGCAGCCCAGTAAGGTCATATGTCGACCCCGCCCGCTCACCTCTGCCCCACCTCCTCCTGGTGCTGCGGCCATCTTGGATCCTAAAACACAGGGAGAGGTGGGGCCGAGAAAGGGACACTGGGTGAAAAATATGGGTTGCAAAATTGTGGGATAAAATTATAGGAAAAAAAAGATAGTAGAGTGTAGAGCAGGGGTTTTCAACAGGGGGCCCTCAGAGATACTGCAGGGGGTCCACCAAATGTTGGTGTGATAGGAACTTAATTTATATTTTTAACTATCTGAACCCTAGCTTCCCTATTCTGGGGGGAACATTTGCAGAAAATAGCCAATCCACAATATGTGAGCTTGTAGATCTGCTATATTCGGCAAATACGTTTGGTGTGTAGAGGGATTAAGTGTTTTAATGTCTGAAATCACAAATGTAACATGAATCCAAGTAGTGGGGGTCCCTGTTTCATCTCTGTCAGCTAAGGGGTCCTTGGCCTGAAAAACGTTGAAGACACCTGGTGTACAGATGGGAAACGGAGGGAGGTATGGGGGTAGTCCAGGACAGGTACCTATGAAACTGGCCTAGTCCCTCTTGCCATCAGCACCCCTGCCATGCAGGGCCCATGATTTCTATTGCTGAGCCTTCTGTCTCAATAGTATCGTACCTCATTTCCCATTGGAAAGACTTACAGCCTCTGGTCCTCGCCTTCTGTGCATCTGTGCACGGTGAAAGGACGGCTGCAACAGCACTGCCCCCCAAGACGCACCCGGAAGCATCTGTGCACGGTGAAAGGACGGCTGCAACAGCACTGCCCCCCAAGACGCACCCGGAAGCATCTGCGCACGGTGAAGGGACGGCTCAAAACTGGACACCATGCAGCGGCACACTCATTTGACCTTGCTCGGACTAGAGGGCTGCTGCTCTGAATGAGAAATCAGAGATGAAATGGCAACTGTGCCGTACTGTACTGTACTGCAGGGTTTCTCAAAGTGGGTGCCGTGTCACCATAGGGTGCCAGAGGTTCCGCTGGATACTTTCGAGGGGCGCTAGCTAGCCCCTCCTATGCCCAGCTTTCCGGGTTGTGATTGGCTGATCACCCCATAGCGATGATTTGATTGGCTGAGCAAAGTACATGTTGACGATAAAAGTGAGGGCAGAAAAGTGAAGACGGAAAAGTGAGGGCGCACATTGTGATTGGCCAGAATGAGATGATGTATGATAAGAGCCCCCCTCACTTCACACTGGTGTGGCTTTGTACCCGTGTTTGTTCGTACCAAAAAAACGAGCATGGTTGCTATGGTTAGCAACCAAAAAAACGAGCATGGTTGCTATGGTTAGTATGTGACGTCACTGACATCACAAACTATAACAATAAATGTGTAGTTGCACCACTCAGTTCACACGGGTGTGATTTTTTTATATGATATTTGGAATTTATAAATATCACTTCCGCTTAACCACCATCCATATACTTTCAATCATCTCTTCATCAAAAATCACACCCGTGTGAAGTGAGGGGCGCTCTTATCATCATGCATCATCTCATACTCATACTGGCCAATCAGAATGCCTGTTGCCTGTGATTGGTTAGCTGATTTGCTCATCTACATATGACGTAAATCTTACCGTCAATGTCAATGGCGTTTAATGGTTTGAGGTTTAATTTACGCCATATTTAGCAGAATTTTGACCTAATTTTGACCTTATCCGTTCATTGTCAATAGCAAATATTGAGACGCGTGGGGACAAGATATAGCAGAGATTTGACATGAATTCCCCTTTCATTGTCAATGGCAAATCTTGAGACGTGTGGGGACAAAAGCTGTATAGCAGGGGCTAGCGGCCCTCAAAAATAGCAGAAACAAGCTTATCGTGGAGTGAGCTTGCAGATTTGATATTTTTGGCAAATATTCCCCTCAGAATAGGGATGCTGGGGTTCAAACGTCAAGTATAAAGTTATTTTCTATCTGTACTAAACAGATATTCTCTCAAGTGTTCCTCGTAACATTGTATCTTTAATAAAGTAACGTAATATGACATAAATGGGGTTTTATAAAGTAACAAATGTATGCAGTGGATGAAAAGGTTATTTACAGGGGTGCCCTGAGAAATGTTTGAGAACCACTGCCTGATCATCTCCACATACAGTATGATCAAAACAATCAGTGGAAGAGAATGTTCTTGTACTTGGTGTTGGGAATCCTTTCTCTGCTCTTCATTCTCCTCACTGCCTCTCGCATGTGCTTGGGCTGAAGAGGAGGCGTCTCGCCCCACTTCTCACAAACATCCAGCGCTTCCTCCACAATCTCCCCGGCAAAGACTTTGGAAATACCCGACATGGCAATTCCAACGTTCTGGGACACTGGCGATCCCGTTATGGACTGGATCAGCCTCCTGATAGCTGCCTTGGGGAAGGCGGAGCGTCTGTACATTTCATAGCGGTTCAGTTGCTCTTCAGAGAAGGACGACACCAACACCTGCATCTTCTGTATTTCATCCTCGTCCACCTTCTGACTCTGACCTCGCCGTTCCTTCTTCTTTTCCGGCTCGACTTTGGGTCTTTTGGCCGCAGGCAGGCCCGAGGTCCCCTCCTCCTGGTCTTGTGCAGCCACTGAAGCAGTCGTCCTGTCCTGTTTGGACTGAGCCACAGAGGAAGCCTCTTGAGATTCATCACCGACGCTGGCTGCCACGTCGGGCTCGTCTTCAGTGGTCGCTTGTTCAAGCCGCTCCTCGCTGGTTGGAGACGTCATCTCGGGCATGATCCGTGCAGGGTCTGCCAACTCTGTCATAACAGTGCCTTGCTTTGTGAGTCAATGGCAATCATGGTCACTTTCAGTTTACGTGCGGAAAGTGAATTTCCAAGACATCCTTTTGAACTATTGAGCAAGACTGATGTCATTGTCAGCATGATGTCAGAGGTATCAGCCCAAATATGGAGACATTTGTCATAGACGTTTTTTCTCAAATAGTTTTGAGAAATAAGACGAATGAGATGAGTCGATTGCGGAGACAACCATTGTGAATGAGAGGTGTGGCTACTCCCTGTGGGAACCGGTATAAAGATGCCATCACAATGCAACCGCATTAGTCCTATGCAGAAAAGGCTTATTGTAGTAGTTTCAAAATAATGGGCAAGTTAAAAAGTATTCTTAGCGATACTATAACGCATCACATCACATCATGCAATAATCTGTGGTTGTCACACATTTCTATAGCATTATTCATACATTACTAAAGCATTAGTAAACACAGTTCTAAAGGTTGTACTTCCGATAAATAAACTAATCTTTAATGTGCTTAATGATTGTATTGGCACGTTCAATATCACTGCTTCTATCCAATTTCTGAATGCTTTATTATAAGGCATAGATAGTCCTTAGACTACCTCTTCTGTCACACCAGACATCACAGAGGTGTACACCGAGGCTAAAGAGTGACATGGCCCAGCCTCATTACCACGGTCATAATTACACACACAAACTAAAGGACAGTTTTAAGAATTCAATCATTTTTGAGCAGTGCTAACCGCTCCAAGTGGCTTTGTGTGTATGTTTATGCCATATGATCCCCCCCTCCCCCCAATTCCCATTCAAGTCAATGGCAAACTAAATTACTATGATGTAGTTGATAGTGGGTGCAGCAGATCAACTCAAAGGTGCCGCTCACTTCACACAAGTGTGATTTATTTTGTATTAAATTCACAAGATAGAATGAACACAAAGATTTGACAAAAGTGCTGCAGAAAATGCATTAACATATTTTAGAATGTTAATGCTAAAAAACTCACAGTTCACACATGTCCAGAACCTGAGCCCAAATAAATGTTAGTGTGTCTCCATTACAGTACAAAAGTGCATGTTAGCAAACAAATAGCAGATCTACAAGCTTACAACACATCAGACCCAATGCATTGTGAGCTCATAAATCGGCTATGTTCACATAGGGCTTAAGTGGTTTAATTTATACTAAACAAAACACTGTCATATACTAGCTTAAATGAGTAGTTCATCCAAAAAATGAGGCCTTGAATAGTTACATGGAGACCTTTTGTTTTTGTCACATTTCTAAACCTCTAAATAATTTGAGTCTCCATTGACCCACCTGGTCAAAGTATTGGCTCAGGAATGGGACAAAAACAAAAGATATGTACATGAATTCAAGGCTTCATGGGGTGTGTAATTGATATAAAATAAGAATAGTTTTGGATTAACTACTTTAAGACGTTCTTCTAGAAACAGCACATACAATTCCATACAGTAATCTAGTCAGTGTGTGCTTGTCTACGTACTGTATACCACAAACAGTCTCACTCCTGGTTACATCTCTCGCTCCGTCATCTTGAGACAATCCAGAGAACTGCATATCGCAGAAGGTTCAGCCAATGTTTGTAGAGCATATCAGTGGCTGCCATTTTGTGGTTCCAATCATTTTTTTCCATTGTGATTTAAAAAAAAGAAAAAATAAGAATATATAGCCTGGATGGCTTGTCTTAAAATAATTAATGTATGTTTGGAAATCTCTATGGGTAATATGAATGGGCTTTCGTGTGGATTCCAGATGCCTGTGTGAATTATGCTTTATCTGGGTCTAAAGTGAACTGAACCCACTGAGCTGTACATGGCCCGTTCCGAGGTAAACCCGCTTACTTCTGTCATCATAAAGTCCAGTGATTTCTCCTTACAAGGTGTTTTTGGCGATGGCGTTGAGATTGCGGACCTTGCTCACATCTGCCACCTTCAGGCCATACTCGGGTGCTGAGAAAGAGGCTCCCATCGTCACACAGGAGTTCCTGCGTCGCAGAGTGAAGCATCATTACAAAACAGGCTCCATCAGAGAGAAACATATTCAAGGGATAATCACCAAGGGAGTTGATACATTGAGTATGACCTCAATGTATGAGGTCTGCCTGACTGCCTCCTCACCGCTTTTCATTTTGTCTAAAGCAAATTTGGATTTAGTTTGTGTTAGTCATCTGAAATGTTTTAGTTTTAGTCTAGTTTTTGTCGACTAAATACCACAAGATTTTAGTCGGCTAAATCTACAGTTGATTTAGTCGACTAAAATGTATTTTGTTGGCCCTTGGTGTCGTAGTAATGGCTCATTCTACACTTGGTTGCATGCTGAAAATAGCCGATCTACAAGCTCACAACGCATCGAAGCGAAATGCGTTGTGCACCACGCCAAGACCCGAGCGCATCCAAACATAAAATGACTTTTCTTTCAGTTCTGCTGGATCTCTTCTCCACTACCATTTTAGTCTGGTTTTTATTTGTTGACAAAATTGTTGACAAAATTTGTGACTGCTTCTGACCGAGGCTAAGTCATTGATTTCTTTTTCCGTTTGTCCATGTCATAGAGGGAATCATATAGCTTCATATTGACATATTGGTTGTTCAGTTTGACCCACCAGTTTTGGAGAAAACAGCGCATTGAAAGCAGGCTTGAAAGGTTAACTTCTGTGGACTCTAACATTACACCTGCGTGTGCTATTAACCCATTTTGGATTAAAAAAAGAAAAGAAAGAAATCTGTTTTTCTCCTCTCCTGAACAGTTAAGTTTTGCCGCCATGACTGTCTCTATCAAAAAGAGTCACATTTAAGTCTTAGTTTTGGTCATAATAGCTTTTTAGTGTTGGAAGTGTTGAAGTGTTCAGTGAAAAAAGGTAGTTGGCAGACCTTTTTTTGTCGTAGTTTTAGTCAACAAAATTAACACCTGTTTGCAATGGAAACTGACCTGAACTTCATGGAGGAGTCCTTGCTCGAGCGGGCTGAGCAGTGGAACTCCTGTGCCCCTGATCCTTCCAGGATTCTCTGAAGGTTTCTCTCAGTGATGCCTCCTCCTACATTGGAAAAAAATCCAGCATTAATCGCACTATTTTGAAATGTTAGCATGGAGATCAGCAGCTTTTTTTTTTTCAAAAATAATAATTCCCGAATGGTATATTTTTTGGGGAAAGGTTTAAAAATCAAATCAAAGATCAATTATATTATAGGGTTTATAAGTGGTTAATGGCTCACCTGGCATGATGATAATTCTGCCTTTGGCCTGCAAAAAGCATTGAAGAGATTATTAGCAAAGTAACAATTCAGCTACATGGAGTGCTCATTCAAGTCTGAGAGTGTACACCACTGGTTCTCAAACATTTTTGGCTCAAGCCACCCTGTAAATACATTTTCCTCCACGGCACCCATGAATTACATTGTTACTTTACAGCACCTTTTGTCATAACGGTACGCAAATATGAAAATCTTTCCCCTAAAGATACAGAATGTCTTGAGAAAAAAACAACATTTGTTTCCATTATATAACTTTTATACTTGGCATTTAAGCACTTAAACCCAAGCATTCCTATTAATAATAATAATAATAATAATTAATATATTATATATAATTAATAATAATTATTATTATAAGGCACCCACTTTGAGAAGCCCTGGTGTGCAGTACACTCTCAGAGTTTCTGTGCACTGTCCATGCACACAGTAAACAACGAAAACATTGGGACATTGTACATCTACCTGTTCCACAAGCCGTCTAATAGCGGGGAGTCCTTCCAACGCTGAGCTGTCACAGCCACTTGTCAGCAGGCGCTCGAACCCCAGCGATATCAGGGTCTCCAATGCAATGGTGGGGTCGTGAGCCATGTCAAAAGCTGTAGCAGAATACGGTTAAAAATGTATGGAAATGTTTAACATGAAAAGATTTAAGACCGGGAAAGCATCAGTGTCATTTTAGATATGAGCTAAAAAGGCATTATTTTATACTTTGGCTATTAAAACATAGCTTGTAGATCAGATCTTTGCAAATCTTTGAATATATATTCCTTTAAATGGTACATTTTAACTAAAATCTTTGCTTCTGGGGGTCACTGGAACAAAGATATTTTGACCTGCAGACAAATACATATAATTCTGGTGGTCCTTGACATGAAAACGTTTGAGCACCACTGATATAACAACATACGTTTTTCTGAAAACTCTCTGGATTTAGACATTTGTCATTTGAATGGACCAGGTTAAAGTGCTACTCATAGTGCTCAGCCCCAGCACCTAACCAGATGTGCTAACTTCACTTTTGACCAAATTAATAGGGGTATGTAGTTTGTTTTCTGGTTCAGTTTACAAACTACAGCAGGGTGAAAATAAGGCTCCATAAGGCTTGTGATATAAGCGAGCTGCAGCTAATTAAATTAATAATGGGTGTGTTACGTTTAGGTGTGTCACTGTAACCTGACTCCGCCAGATGGAAGACATGCTTGCTTCACAGTGTACTTTGTGAACTTGTGAATCAATACCGCCCCCATCTGGCGGAGTCAGGTTAGTGTCAATGTGCATTGATTGACATTATTGTTTACTACTGTCTATGCTTGCACATCGGCACATCCATGGCTCTGCCTGGGCTCACCGAAATCTATCCATTACATTAGCTGCATTTGTGTTACTTTTACCAGCCTATCATATTTTACCCTTCTTCATTTTTATTTTTATTTCCAACATTGGACAACTGTGTTGTGGTATTTATCAACATCAATCCTTTCAAAATAATTATGAAAGTAAATATGTGAACTTAAATCTGTGCATTTCATCTAAAAACAAAACAAGTTACTGTACCTCTGTGGAAGGTGACAGGCAGTGGGCGAGAAGCAGCTGTTGGAGAGGTTGAAGATTAGAGAGACAATATACAGGATTTTGAATTGAGAGACTTCACTTCAATCATAACGGCCCAGTTTGATACAAAAGGTTTCTCTTGCGGAAAATACTTCAATTTATGTATCATCATAGTATCCCAAACCTATGATGTGATTCTTTTATAATGCTGAGATGCATATAGTAACATGTGTTACAAAATTGCTGTGTGATCCGGTCAGGAGCGGATGATATCGTAACGTCATGTTGTAGTCATTGTTTTGTAGTCATATCAGGCCGGAACCATCAATCTGGAACTTCCTTTCCCTCAAACCGGAAAAATAACAATAAAAGTGTGCCTTGTTCTCTGCAGCTTTTATTGGGAAAAATCGGTTTGAGGGAAAGGAAGTTCCAGATCGATAGTTCCGGCCTGATAACTACAAAACAATGACTACAACGTAATGTAATGATATCATCCGCTCCCGACCGGATCATAAACCCAAATTGAATGGAATGGAATGCTGCCCACTGTGCCCAGGCTAATACTACGTTGAATAATTGTTTGACAATCGTCTAGTTTCCGGGCTATTCCGGACTCCTTTATAGGTTAATATAAAGAACAATACAGGGGACAAAAAAAAACATATACAATCTAAAAAAAATACTCTCTCCAATGTCTCCAGAAACAGGAAGAGTACCTAATGCTGCTCTTCTTAGGCATGGTTGGGCATAAAACTCAGATTTCTGAGAACAGCACAATGTAACACTCGTCACATTGTGAGCTTTAATAGATCAGCTATTTTTTTGAGCGCATCATCAAGGTATGAATTGGGCATCACATTTCACACACGACTCCTACCCAGTAGCTCCATGCAGAGCTCGGCGTCGACGCGCCCGTCCTCCGTCAGGGCTCCGAGCACCAGTCCATCTGCCCCGTGGCTCTTCATCAGCTCCATGTCCTTCCTCATCACCTCCACATCCCGGTCCGAGTACAGGAAGTCCCCGCCGCGAGGACGGATCATCACGTAGACCGGTATCTTCACATACTGCTTCACTACCTCCAGCAGACCTGCAGCAGAGAGAGATAGAGAAAAAAATGAGTCTTGTCTAAGGTTAGGATGCGACATAAGAGTTGTTTCAATGGCAAAACCAGTATCGTAAAAAGCTGCCCATACTGCCTAAAAAGCTGGTGTCAGTATCGGCGAGTATGCCAGTCTATGCCATTCCGATACCACGTCATTTATCACGTGATGATATGCCATGTCTTTTGAATGCTTCAGTTGGTGTTGCACTGCTCTTTTATATTACACTCCTACTGTACTACATTATTATTTTACTAACTTCCTAGAAACTTTAGAATTTTAAGAACAGCCATAACTCTGAGAGTATACAAATGGACCTGTAGCCCCCCCAGGAACCCAGAGGGTAAATTGTACATTTATAGAGGAAAAAGACACCAAGACAGTAGTTAGATACACAAATGTTACTCAATAAAATAAATCTATTACACTAGATTGTATAAACTCCAATATAATTTTGTTGTTGTGACCCATAATTTCTTCAATTCATCAATATTGACTTTTACATTTTGTGTGTGTGACAAAAAAAGTCTATGAATTGAAGTCGTTTAACTGATTAAAAAAAGGCATTTTGGGGGGAAATAATTCCTTTATAAACGATTCCAATTCTAGTGATTCTCAATTCCATCCTCACCTTTCATTCCCGTGAAACAAAGACTATATATGTTATGTTATGTTTAATAAAGGAAATTCATATCAGTCACCAGAAAAAAGGACGGATGTTTTCGATGAACGTATCATGGTTAAAATGGAGTTTGAAGTTACAATGGGTTTGTATAAGGGCAGCTAAATAATATCGAATACTTATATCGAAACCTAAAAACTGTCTGGGGTGTTCACATAAGCCTGAGTAGGCGATAAAACAAATTCCTTTTAAGAGGTTAATTCCTGCAGGACATGAATCCACTCACCAACAGTAGGCGTAAGCCCTCCTTCTAGGAGGCTAGAACACAGCTCCAGCCGTCCAGCACCTGTGTTACAAAATATAACCATACAGTATGTCAACATAACCATAACCATAACCATACAGTATGTCAACAGCACTGACCTTTGAACACTAATGTGTTCTGTTTATTACCATGTTACTACCATTCTAGGCTATGTCTTTATTTAGTGGGTCATTAGTACTGAATTGTTTGTTTGTTCTGTCAGATGCTGGATAATGAGTTGTTGATGTATTAGGTAAAATAAATATGGATTGTGTATGGCTGTCTGTCTGTCTGTCTGTCTTTTACCAACCTCCCCGCTCAGCATTAACTGCAGACTCCACAGAGTCAACGCACACCTCCATCAAGTATCCCTCTGCCATCCTGAGAGAGAGAGAGAGAGAGAGAGAGTTAATATTGAATTGTACATATTTGTTTTGTCTATTCAGCAGCCTATTCTCTTCCACTTTTTCTTTGGCAATGTAAATAAATATTGTTTTCTCGTGCCAATAAAGCTCATTTGAATTGAATAGAGACTAGAGAGAGAGTTTTGACATTAGGCAGGTATACACACTTACACAGTCTTACCTTCCTTGGGTCGGTTCTATTTATGTCTATTCCATTGCATGTTGCTTGCAGTTTGTTTTGGTGACCTGACGTTACTCGTGTCACCAATGTCCAGTCAGTTAGGATAAGGTATAGACCTCCGGTGGCCGAGCTCTTCAGAATAAAAGTACCCGCTAAATGTGCCAAGCAGCCAAGTCAAGTGTCCAATTTAATGGGATACTATATCCATTTTAAATCGGTAAAAAAAACTTTTAGGGCACATATAAGTACTCTAGTATACGCCATTTAAAAATACATTTTTCAAATAAATGTATGTATGACTTTTAAAAGAACACAATAATTCTCAACCTCTTATTCTGAAGGCCTTATCCTAGCTAGCTCCCAACGCGGAAGTAACCCGGAACTCTTATCCTAGCTGACTGGACACTGGTACCATAGAGTATATATATAATAGAGATGAACTGGCGCGAAGCTCCGCCCCCCCAGCTATTCATGTCAGTGGAAGTTGCTCAGTGGCGTTTTGAAGCACCCGGAAGACTGCCGGAAGTACCATCTGAGAACGTCTACTTCCGCATTTGACCACCAAATTTTGGTGGTCAAATGCGGAAGTGCAACCGAGCGCTCAATGTTAAAGCCCAGCTGCACGGGGTTTCCCGGTCATGAATCCACGGGTCCGCCTGTAGTCCCTCCTCCTACCACTAGGGAGGAGAGCTTCAACGTTGGAAAGCCTGCCTGCCCCCTTGACTGGTACTCGTGTCTTGTGTGTGCGCGTGTTTATGTTTTCCTTCCGCAACGCTCGTTTTTTCCACCGCATTTGACGGAGGCGTTTGTAGAGAGCCACGCAAGGCCCGGCGGGCTGCGCTGTGTCATAAAATGTGCACACTTCAATGGAACCCCCGCGTCTTCACCAGTGTTGCCATGTCTGCTTATTATAAGCGAGTTTGGGCTTGTTTTTCTATAAATTGCTAGCCTGGAAACCATCTGCCACAGGGGGGAAAGCCAAGGCCATGCCGCCATGGCTATACAGTTGCAATGTTTATGCTTATTTAGGCTTGCTTCCTAAAGTTGTTTAAACATTTTCAAGGAATCCCAAATGAATATGTACTCTGATGAATTGAAAATGGTGGACCCTGTTGTAAACAAGTGTAATGCTTTATCAGTGTGTCGTCCACAGTAACAGTGTTTTCATGTGAAATGTACCCATTCTGCAAACTGTTAATAAATACTTAAATCTATCAATCAAACCGTATTAGTCCACTGACTGACTCCGATCATATTGTGCCAGCAGGGATAACGATGTGCAGTCTGTAGGCCTATATGTGTATAGGTACTCTGATCATCAAGCGCATTCTCCCCCCCCCACCGCCCCCCCCCCCTTTTTCCCCTCACTGTATATGTTTCTTTTCCCTTTTTACCTGCTTTATGATGAATTCCTGTACTGTTCTTTGTCTATATAGAAGTGTCTATTTGTACGTCTCTAAATGTTTTGATGAATTGAACATGGTGGACCCTGTTGTAAACAAGTGTAATGCTTAATTGGGTCGTCCACTCACAGTTAACAGCCTTTGTATTGAGTTTGTGCTTGAAATGTACTGTAATTCTGCAAACTGTTAATACAATTTTCAATCAATCAATCAGTCCCAACCATATAGGGACTCCGAATCCCTACCTAAACAGCAGATCCAAAACGACAGGTGGTAGCTGGGGTGGAGGAGGGTGAGCAGCAAAAGTTTAGCAGACAGCAAAGAAGCAGAATCAGCTGTGCAGCAGCAAGCGAGCAGGATGAGCAGTGCAAACGTCCAGTTTAAATAGCCGGTATGAAGCTGGAATGAATGTGTGATTGGATGAGTGAATCATGTCATGTGAATGAGAACGTGATGCTGAGGCCGCCGGAAACTGCCCTGAATTTCCTGACTGAACTTGCTTTGCACATGTCTGTGACGAATACCAAACGACTAAATGAGTCGCCCATGTACCAACTCGCCCCGGGCGTACAGCTGGCAGAATTGCTCAGCCTGGTATTCCTAAAGTAACCTACCGGCGGTAAGTAAATTATGCTTAAACAGTTAAACCTTCTAAGTTATTCCTAACCTTAACCTCAGTAAAACTATGCCTAAACCTAACCATGTTCCTAAACTTAACCCCAGTAAAACTATGGCTGCCTAACCCTAAACGTATTTCTAACCTTATTCTCAGCAAAACAAAGAATAAAAGAACCGCCGCATTATGGGCAACGGTACCTGATACCTCTGTGACAGGCGCTTATTTCTTTTTTGCCCATTTGGAGATCTCTGCATATACATCAGGTATCTCCATATATGGGCATAAAAGAGCCAAGGACTGAAACATACGGTAGGCCTACACATACTTAATCTCTAACCGTGTATATGAGGATTTCCTTAAGTTTTTTTGTATTTAAAGTGTAAATCTCAAAATATCTGTAGGCATATGACTGTCTATAAACATACAGATCCCGATGAAAATGAGCAAGTCTTAGTGCATTTTCTGGTTGTATCCTCGTAGCATCTTTTGTATTGACTTGTAGACTACTTTCGTCTTTGAACTATAGTCTAGTCTGTACCCATTCTATAAACTGTTAATAACATTTTCAATCAATCAAATCTGCTCGTAGTTGCTTATTTTTATCACAAAATCTGGCAACACTGCTCCCACAGTCAGCTGTGTCAGTGTGACTGTGAGGAAACACCATAACACGATGGAGGTACCGGTATCCGATTACTCTACTCGTACCTGAAGCCTCTTCTTCTCCTTGGATCACAGATCGGAGCCAGGATGCTGCTGCCCTCGTTACGGTCACTGGTTCTTTGCGGGGGTCGCGGTGCTGCTGCTGGGGGGAAAGCGTTCACACACAGCAGCAGTGTGAGTATATATGGTGTGATGCTAACTATGCTAAGTATGCTTTATAATGCTTTGCTAACGTTAACCTCAGCCGGCATGGGGAAAAAAGGTCAGGTCAGATCAGATGATGGTAGTGCCGGCCGGGTGTCGCTTGCTGATGATGCTGCTAACATCGCGGCATGTTTTGTAGACAAGCGACGCCTTGATCTTGATTCTTACTGGAAGGACGTTAAAAGGTTATCTTCTTATCTTCGGGGTTGTTCGACTCCAGGGAGCGTTCAACCCCTGGCTGGATGGTCACTCAGGGCCGCCGGGGAGGTGGAGGAGTTTAGCGGGGCAGAGGTTCCCAACCACTGGTGGTACCTCAGCCCCCCTCTGGTGGTACACGTAACACATCAGTTATTATGTGCTACTTGGAAAGCCAAATATTTTCTGAGGTGATAGGCTACTAAAGTATTAAAAGGTTGGGAACCAATGCTATAGGGTGCACCCCACTGCACCGTGCACACAAGAGGACCTAGGTAGCCTGGTTCTCGCCCTTGTCCAGTGCGTTAGATTTTTTGAGGGGCACCAGCCCCGCCTATACACAGGTTTAATGTTTGTCTTTAGTTAAATGTTTGTGTTGTAAACGCATTGACAATGAAGGGAAAATGTACGTCATAATGTGTCATTTACGTCATATTGTCCCTTTCTTATGGTGTTTAATGTTTGTGTTTGCACCGTTTGTTTTACATCACTATTACATCACCTAATCAACATGAGATAGACTTTAATATATTAGCGCCCCTCACTTCACACGGGTGTGATTTTTTAATACTAAATTGGCAAAATCTTAGTAAGAAAGAGGCAAACTAAAAAACTGAAAATAGCTGATCAGCCATTTTAATAATAATTTTCACAATATTCATCTGTAGAACGGAGTCAAACTAAATGTTATGCCTTCAATTCCAAGTGCTTGTCAGGGTGGGGGGCTGCCCAAATATTATTTCATAGCTGAGTGAGTCAAAATTTCAGCAGGAATCTGTTTCTGCAATGCCTTCTGCTCAACTTCTGTATGCAACGCTATAACCCCCCCAAAAAACTCTTTGTTTTTTACAGAGGAGTCCACAGCTACGACAGTGGATGGTGAAAAGAACCCAGAGCACCATCACAGCGGAAGCAGGGGCCGGTTCTACTCAGACCGCCGTCACCATACCCAACGCTTCCACGAACCGCATTGTTGGCCGCTGGTTAGTGGGATGCAGCGGACTGGTGGTCGGGGCCATTGTCTTGGGCGGAGTCACCAGGTAAATACATAGTTATGTGTAGGCCTGTCACAATTATTACACTATCGCATAATCGCAATTAGTTTGCATAATCGTCATAAGCATGTTGTTGAGAAATGTTGAAATATTTTAAAAAGTTTTCAAAAATAGTTGGAATAGCTGATCTACAAGCTCACCACGCGTCGCAAATCGGCTATTTCCGCTATTGTTATCTTTTTTTGTTTAAAGTTATTAAATATCCTGCCACCCTAATTAAAACCCACGCACCCCGTTTATCCGGCTGCCTTTCTCCGCCTTCTCCTACCAAACCACACCGTTTGCCCACATCTCACCATGCACAACACCACCGGCATGCCTGTCCAGACATAACGCACTACTTTGCATCCATGCAACAGTCATAATTACTGTACAGTTTGCATTTGCATGAAAAACCATGTTATTGTGCAACATTTCACAGTGATGCAAATTACATCACATCCACTGTGCACACATACACACACACACAGGGCACAGCAGTATAGTATTGTACAGTACAGCACAGTATGGTACAGTACGGTATAGTACAGCACAGTACAGTATGGTACAGTACAGCACGGTAAAGTATTGTACAGTACAGCACAGTATGGTACAGTACTGTCTGCTACAGTACAGCACAGTATGGTACAGTACGGAAAAGTATGGTACATAACAGTATGGTGCAGTGCAGTACAGTACAGCACAGTCTGCGACAGGACATTACGGTACAGTACAGTACAACACATTACGGTGCAGAACAGTACAGTTTGCTACAGTACAGTACAGTCTGCTACAGTACAGTGCAGTACAGTACAGTACAGTGCTACAGTACAGCACAGTACAGTACAGTCTGCTACAGTACATTACGGTACAGTCTGCTACAGTACATTACGGTACAGTCTGCTACAACACAGTACAGTACAGTCTGCAACGGTACAGTACAGCACCGTACAGTACGCTACTGCAGTCTGCGACAGGACATTACGGTACAGCACAGTACGGTACATTACAGTACAGTACATTACGGTACAGTACACTACACTACAGTACGGTACAGTATAGTACAGTACGCTACAGTACAGTCTGCTACGGTACAGTACAGCATGGCACAGTACAGTATGGCACAATACAGTACAGTATGGAACAATACAGCAGAGTACAGTACAGTATGGAACAGTACAGTATGGTACAGAACACTGGCCACCTGGATGGCGAGGCTCGGCGCTAGAGTGAGACCGGCCAAAGGCCGGTCGAATTCTAGTTTATGTAATTCTTTTGTATATTTAGGTTATTTGCCATATCTTCCCTGTGCAACTTCAAAGCTTCAAAGTAAATTTGTATTCATATGTTCCAGTGCTCATTGACAAAAACACAATCAAATCGTTAATCACAATTATCTGTGAGAAAATTAAATAAATCGTCATGTAAAATTACGTAATCGTGACGGCCTTACTTATGTGGTTGTGTCCATAATGACGCAGTCCTACTCCTGTACAAACTGTTGATATACCTTGTCCTTTATGTTATTCATTTGATGTGATCAGGCTGACTGAGTCGGGGCTCTCCATGGTGGATTGGCACCTGGTGAGAGAGATGAAGCCTCCTCAGACCAAAGCAGAGTGGGAGGCTGAATTCTCCAAGTACCAGCAGTTTCCAGAGTTCAAAATGTAAGATCTGAAACCAGTGGTTCTCAACCTTTTCTTAATCATTCAGGGGCCAGGGGCCCACTTGAAATGTATTGTTATGTATTGTTATGATCACTATGAGATTACATTATGTTTTGAATATTAATGTCATATCATTTAAATCGTAGTATTTTGCCTTTATTTGGGGGTTCTTGCAGCTCACCTTCTCAACCTCTAAACCTACTGTTTAAAGCATGGTTAGACATATTCGTTATGCTCTGAACTGTACTCTTGGTTGTGTCGTCATGTGTGTGCATAACAGAATGAACCACGACATGACTCTGCCGGAGTTCAAGTTCATCTTCTACATGGAGTGGGGCCACCGTATGTGGGGCAGGCTGGTGGGCCTGGCGTACATCTTGCCCACCGTGTACTTCTGGAAGAAGGGCTACTTCAACCGCTCCATGAAGTGGAGAGCAGTGGGGCTGTGTGGATTCGTCTTCTTTCAGGTGAGCCACAACAGATCGAGTCGTGAGAGATGAACGACAGACAACAGCAGTGATTCATCTCAACGTTGATGCTTGATGTTGCTTCTTACATAGTCTCGCGTTACCAGACTGTTGCCTCTCGCAATTCCCAAATGCTTCCATCATACAGTCTGGAGCAACGGAAGAGCTGTCATGAGTAAACTATAAAGAGGAAGTGGAGCTCGCCACTTCCGTTTCATATTTACAGTTGCGCATAAGTATATAAATAAATAGAAATCATCTAAGCATATATATAGCTTGTTGCTTAACAGAAAAGGAAATAAAAAATAAGCTCTAAAAACATTTTAAAATATATTTGTGTGAATGGAAATGGCAGCTTCCTTACTCGGATTTCGAGAGCTGTAGTTCCAGACTAGAGATTGTGGAATAGTTGTCTGGCTACACGAGACTACTTCTTACAAGGAAGTACAGTAGGCTATATCACCTGAAGTTAGGGCTGTCAAGATTACAGTCCTTTAATAGAAAGTCTTGATCCAAGAAATCCAATACTCCACATTATAAAAGTTCACTTCAGCCAGTGGTATGATACTATGATCCATTAAGGTCAAATAGAAACTAATTTAGCAAGACTTGGGCAATAATCCTCCTGCTCCTCCAGTTGTCTCTCTGCTCACATTCACCCTGGACTGACAGAGCCACACTCTCCAGGTGCCACAAACGTGTCAATCACTCAATCAGTCTAGCCTGATAGGTGAGTCTGGGGCAGGGTTTCTCAATCACTGCCAGACTCACAGCAATAATATTCACCACAGCTGTATAATGAGCATGAAATAATAACTCAATGGCTTCTTATAAAGCATAGATCAGAAGATTAATAGCAAATGAGAAAGCACATCATAATTGCTACTTTTGATGCTATGATCAAGTAGGGCAGGGGTGCTCAAAGGGGCTTTGGAATAGCGGTGCTGGCGATACAGATACACTTGAAATGGGAACTAGAGGGGGAAATGTTTTTTTTATTATACATTTTTTTATTATTATCATTTTGAATGTAACTTTGTTATGCTACTGACGTTTGCACCTAACACTTTTTAAAACAAGGTATTTACATTGTGGGTTCGCCTACTAGTACTATAGAAGCAGTGAAGTCAGCTGATGGGCCCTTTTTGATTTTAAATATTTGATTCATGTGGTCTACTTAGTAGGGCGTTAATTTACGGAAAAAAACAAAAAGGTAGAATATGGAGTCAAAGGGGAATACCACTGATTTTCAACATTGAACTATGTCATTAATATACCTTAGAGTTAGAAGGTGGAAATAATAAAAAGTCCCCCCTTCTCTTTAGTCTAGAACTGGAGGTCTAGAACTTGGGCTCATGTGTTCAGTGACTTCACAAAGATGTACTCTTTGTGATGTCAATACACATTTGTGATGTCACTGATCACATGACAACCGTGTTGTCTCAGGTCCTGCTGGGCTGGTACATGGTGAAGAGTTAACAACGATATGTGGTATGTATGTTGTGTTGTCTCATTCAGGGCCTGCTGGGCTGGTACATGGTGAAGAGTGGTCTGGAGGAGAAGCCAGAGTCGCATGACGTCCCACGGGTCAGTCAGTACCGTCTGTCTGCCCACCTGGGCTCTGCCCTGCTGCTCTACTGCGCCTCCCTGTGGACAGGCCTTACCATGCTGCTGCCGCCCCACAAGGTAAGGTGCCACTTGATTTTGTGGCAGAAATATAATGGTAGCCATCTGGAGAGTGAGACAATGTATAATAGGGAGTGTATATTTTACATGAATCTATTTAGGTCAGTGATAACCATAGTTGAGGGGTATATACTAGGCTACACCTATATGCAGAGTTGGTGATACTATAGTATTTATGAATGTCCTGTCTATCTCTTCCCTCAGCTGGCTGATACCAAGAGGCTGGCACAACTCAGAAGGTTTGCCAAAGGCACTGGAGGACTGGTTTTCCTCACTGCTCTATCAGGTATGAACCTTAGGCTCAGTATCTATCGCTCAGTACCCATTGTTATTGCATAATGGAATGTTAACATCTGTAAGCTGTGTGATATAGAGGTAAACTGTATTGATCAAAGTTGTTACATGAGGCTCTTTGGAATGCTGTGCATTTGTTGCGCCTGGGCGTGGATGCTGGGCTGATGTACAGGGTTTTAGGACCCTCTCAAAAACGAGATGCTGTATCTCAAGAGATTATTCATAATAAAATAATCTCAACACATGTACACGTAACTCCATACTGTGTTGCAGGTGCATTTGTTGCTGGGTTGGATGCCGGGTTGGTGTACAACTCCTTCCCAAAGATGGGAGAGCGATGGGTGCCTGATGACCTGCTGGCCTTCTCCCCTACCCTCAAGAACTTCTTCGAGAACCCTACCACTGTGCAGTTTGACCACAGGATCTTGGTATGTCAAACATTACTCTATTTATCAGTTGGTCAATCTATGCAGTACAGTGTTACAAAAATAGCTGATCTACAAACTTGTAGATGTGTCACTTGTGCCGCAGTGTAAGCTTGTACATCAGCTATTTCTGCTATTTTTGGAAAATATATGAACCTTTTTCAACGTGGAAACAACGTGTGACGGTTATGCAAAATAATTGCGATTATCTCAAATAATTGCGATTAGGCAATTATGTAATAATTGTGACACAGAGTCATGACTTTGTGTCAAACGTGTATGGTTGTTGTCTAAAGCCCTAACCACACCAAAGGGTCAAGACGGTTTTAGCCTTGTCCCTGCGTTGTGATATGTCTTGTTGCACGTTGACCCTAGTGTCAACGCATGGAATTCAATGGCCCAAACCACACCAAAGGGTCAAGACGGTTTTAGCGTTAACTCCTTGCAACCGTTTGGACCCAAGGAGTTGCATGGTGACCCTTTGGTGTGGTTAGGGCTTAAGGGCTATAAACACAGACAGACATATCTGTCAAATAATGCATAAAATGTATCTCCATCTCTTCAAGGTTTTAGCCTTTTCTTCTTCTGCTCTCCAGGCGATGTCGTCGTTGACGGCCATCACAGGCCTCTATCTGTTCTCCAGGAGGATGATGCTGCCCAGGAGGGCAAAGATCGCCATCGGCCTCCTCGCCACGATGGCTTATGGACAGGTAGGATCTCAGTCCTGGGAGTGGTACTTGAAGTTTGACTTCTCAGGAGAAAACCAATGACTTGTTACGACTAAGACTAAACGACAAAAAAATGGGAAATCTACAACGCATGTAGATCGGCTAAGATATGCGGGAACGCCTATTGAGTTGCAAAAAATACTACCTTCTGGCCTTGACAGCCCATGCATCCAAACAGAAAAGTCTTATCTGAGTGTATAAAATGATGTTATACTCACCAACATTGCAGCTGTATGGAAAGCTTGAATTATCCTCTTATCTGCAACGTTCTTCATACAAATCCATCATAGAGTAGACATGTTATGAGCTACTTTCTGTCAAGAAATTTCGTGCAGGTGATTATTTTCAGAGTTTGGAAGCGCTTGGAACCGTTGAGTGATTTCCAACAAACAAACTCCAATGCTCCATGTTTTGCCACTCAGTTACATACTAGATTTGGGGATACGCTCCCCACATCTTATTTAACACATTTAGACCTGATGTCGAAATAAATAAAAAGTCTTCTGAAAGAATATATATTCAAAGATTTGTGCCACATTTTCACGATTTTTCAAAAATAGCAGACCTACAAGGCAAGCTCATAGCGCGCCACCGAGTTGTGCGCTACGACCTTGTAGATCTGCTATTTTTCAATAGCTAAAGTATAACATAATGCTTAGTTAAATGTGGGAAATGTGGAAAAGTGATGCATGTGCATACTCTATTTTTGCTGATGTTATTCAGTATATATGACATAAGTGGTTAACATTATTTGGCTATATGTTTGTGTTCATTCAGGTGGTCCTTGGCATCAGCACCTTGCTGCTGTATGTACCCACTCCACTGGCAGCAACCCACCAGTCTGGCTCTGTGGTCCTTCTGTCGCTGGCCATCTGGGTCCTGGCAGAGCTCCGCAAGGTGGCCAAGTAAATGCCTGCTGCAGGTCTGTGGATTAAATCCCCTCACACAGTCTGCTCCATCAGAGTGAACCTTTGCACGCACACTCCCAGTGCGCAAGGACGAGCCTCCAACCATTCAAATGGCATGAAATGTTTTTTTTGTTTTTGGCCCTTGTGTTCTGAATCCTGTACCCCATGACTGGCACAGCCCTGGGTAGGCAACGCTGCCTTGTGTAGATATGCGCTCCGACTCCGAGAAGCGCACTTTTCTAGTTCGACCATGCCTTTTGTTGAAAGAGATATGTTGTTTTATTTTTGGAGGGGGTGTGGGGGAGTTGACCATCTGTTAACTTCTCTGTTACACTAGACGTTATGCAAAGACAAGCAGATTGAAATTGACTTTTTTTGAAGTCCACCCTGTATCAGGACTCTTTGTAGAGTGAAGGACACATATTTGGCTTGAAGCCAGAATACTACTCTAACTGTAATTAGTTACCCTTTGTGTACATAGTTGAAATAAGAAGCGTGTGATTTCTTTTTTTATTATTTGTTTTGTGCTGGTCCTATTGCCTTATGTCTATCATGTATATCTCCTGACAGAGAGGTTATTGTAATGATCTGAACTGCAGTAAAGATGTCATACATCTAGTGTTCAAACCTTCTGCTTCAAACCTTATTGAAGGTGTCAACCAGCAGCTGTAGAGTTCTCAACGGGCCTGAAAATCCGGCCTGGCTAATTAGCATAATGTTAAGCTAAAAAAATGATAAACTAACCCGAGGTTCGGCATAGATCACTATGCAGGTGTAGTCCTACCAGGTACTAAATGTCTCCATGGAACTGCAGGGGACCTCCAACCACTGCAGACGTACATAGGTACGTATATTGTATTCACCCATTAAGAACAAAAAAAAGTTTTCTGAAAAACAAAATTGCCATTTATCAGTGGTGCTCAAATATCAGTGGTGATTTTTCACGTCAAGGACCCCCTATTCCAGGGACCCCCAGAAGCAAAGATTTGAGTTAAAATGTTTGCCTTGAAATATATATATATATTCAAAGATTTGCACAAATGTTCACGATTAAAGAAATAAATAGCAGATCTACGAGCTCATGCTTGTATATCTGCTATTTTTGATTAGCGAATCAATGTGCTATATATGAAATCTAAAATGACACAGCTTTCCCAGTTTTAATGGGTTAACATACTGAATATTGTATTAATTAAGATAAGCTCAGGATTTGCAGAGTAACTTGATTTAAAACTGGGGACAACTTGGCAGCATTTGACTGAAGTGAACGCTGTATTATGTGTACAGGTAAATTATTTCTTAAATATTTTTGTTTTGACCTCGTGCTGATAATTTATAAGGTATGAAGGTTTTTGTAACGTATGTATGGTTGGAAATGCAAATGTAACGGAATAAAAGCGCTTATGAAGACTTTGCAATTAGTTCTCCAGTCAGTTTTTTGCATAGCAACTGTGATTTCCTTTATTGTCTGTACAAAATATACACATCTTGAATAATGCAATGCAACCAGTTGAGGCTAGCTCACTAGACACTGTCAGTACAACGGGTTAGTAGGTAGCTTCTCATTGCTCTAGACACAGTACATGCGGGTATAGACAGCTTTTTACTCCTGGTCAGGACTAGTGGAAGTCAACATCTGCACTGGCAAGGAGAACCAACGAAGACAGACCCACTATTCCCCCCCAAAGTAAAATAAAGGGGGGGGAAAACAAAAAAAAAACATAACCAGTTAAACCCTATTATATAGTTTGCAGAAACCTCTTATCTCCATATTCTAACTTTATGTTTTTTCTCAAATTAACGCCTCACATTCTCACACTACTAGTACAGCGTCTCACAAAAGCGTCAAGTAGCAGATCCACAAGCTTGAAATGTGGCGCAAAGCGATGTGCTTTGAGCTTTTTGATCTGCTACTTTTGCAAAAACATTTTTTTTAAAGTGACAGTTTTGGACATATGAGGTTTCCACCCGACCGAGACGATATAGTTAGTTGACTGGAGTACCCCAGGGCTCTACTCTAGATCTGCGTGTATTTACCTCTATACCAAATCTCTTCGCCGAAAATAGCTGATCTACAAGCTCTCAACACGTCCCAGTGCACGGTGAGCTTGTACTGTAAGATCTGATATTTTTAAACCGAATGTTCAAAATGGAAACGCAAGGGTTCAAGTGGTTATAAGTGAAAAGAGCAACACAGGGAAATAAGAAATGACAAAGGTTGGAAGTGCAGTGCATACTGTTCAAGAACCACAACAGGATAAGAAGGTATTTGTGTGACACCATTCATGCGTATTATTCAATAGAATCTTGGCCATGAATGAGAAGGTGATTAATGTGTTCTACACATTATTGCTTATATTCCTCTTCATTCGCTCTGTAATATAAAGACCTTTCTGTATATCTGTGATGATGAACATAAGAAGCCTTGAATTCATGGAGATTTATTTGTGTGTCGCATTCCTAAGCCAATCATTTGATGACCGGCGGAAAGATGCTAGTAATGTCTCCGCAAGTCAACGACCCCACCAGAACTATAATGACAACATCAGTGTGGAACCTCAGTCACCCTATTAGCTCCGAGACAAGGGTCCACATGGGGTCCCACTTTAACCCTGGCCTATATATTTTGTTGACTCCCTGACACGACCCCCAATTTCTGCCCCGGTGTGGGAGGGGGTAGAAGGAGCTGTGTTCATTGTAGGGGCGACGAGGATTTACTATTCTGTGCCTATCGTGTCGCAACTCAGACAGGGGTTGAGTCGGCTCAAGCAAACTTCGCAACATTCGACTCGGAAACTGACTCGCTTTAGCTCGTTCGTTGGTGTATCTCGTGGCGCAAGTTCACTTGAGACAGCGCCCCTCCGTCGCGTTCTAAAACTAGGGCAAAAGTCCCTCTCACCTTGGGACATAAAACTAGTTTGCGTCCCTCACTGCTTGGTTTGCTCCTTTATTCCCACCAAATCTCTTCGGCAAGAATAGCTGACCTACAAGCTCACAGCACATCGCGCTGCGACTTGTTGCGAGCTTATTAGATCGGCTATTTACAATGAATGCTTACCCCCAGAATAGGGATGCTCAGGTTTAAAGGAGTAGTTCAGCGGTCACCGTAGCTCCACCCATCGTCAACCTGACAAGAAGTGTTATCAGCGAGACTAACTATCATGCCATGTTAGACGGTCAATGTCCCCACATCAATTTCCCTAAAGCAGGGGTCGTCAATGTTTTTCAGGCCAAGGACCCCCTTAGCAGATAGAGATGAAGCAGGGACCCCCACATTGTACAATGGCGTTGCAGATTAAACCTTTTCATTGATTTCATAGATAGCTCTGTTGACTATCATCAGCATTGTATAAATTAATGTTTTGTTTATTATTTCAGACATTTAACCACTAAGTAAACTTGACCTTTAGGCTCTGTACTTGGTCTGCTCCTTTTACCTTCTACAACAAACCTCTTTGCTGAAGTAGCCGATGCAAGCTCACAAGGTGTTGTGAGCTTGATATTTTTTCAGCAATAGGGTTGAAGTGGTTAATGTATCACACAAAGATTTGGTGCCCCCCTTTAGTAACTCTGAGAGGACACCCTATGAAGTTCCGGACCCCCTGTTGAAGACCCCTGCCCTAAACCATATCTCCCTCTCTCTCTTCTATGCTGGGGACCCATTTCTCACAGCACACTTACAATGATTGTGACTGAAAATGATTCCTGTGTCTTGACTCTTTGGTGTGAGGGGGGGGGGGGGGGGGGGGGGTGGATATGGGTGAGAACAGCATGTCATTAAAAGCTCTCACAAACACATGCACACTTCTTTGAATTAGTGAAATGAAATAAAAATAAATGTTTTTTTTTGGTAGAACCTGCTGCAACCACATATACAGTACAAATACACCGTTGGTAAACTAATAATTCCCACTGAATGTATGTTATTGATAAGACTAGTACAATTGTGGCATGCCGGTCCCCATGTCTAGAGCAAGGGTTCCCAAATAGTTCAGGCCTTGACCCTGGAAAAAGAGATGTATGGCCAAAGCATTTCCGGGGGCCCCCAGCCCAAAACGTTGAGAACCCCTGGTCTATAGGAGCCTAGAGGGTTAACCACATGGACACTGGTGTCTCTATTCTGAGCTATTTTTCATTGTAGCTATTTTTGCACGACATCGTCATATGACGAAATATAAAATAGGGAACACGTCACAGCCATTTTCAAACTAACCTTCACATAATTGGTCCTCACTAATGCTCATTATCAAATGGCACCGTGTCCATCTACACACACTATGGCCCCTTTTCCACCAAAAGAATGTTGGTTCTAGAACTGCTTTCACGGAACTGGTCGCGATCCGGCGTGCGTTTCCACCAGCTGTGAGTGGCATAGCTGAATGGCAGTGGTGCAAAGTAACTAAGTACATGTAGCCTACTTATGTACAATTTTGAGATATGTGTACGTTACTTGAGTATTTCCAAGTTCCAATACTTTTACTTTTACTGCTCCACTACATCTCAGATCCAAATATTGTACTTTTACTCTACTGCAATTATTTGAAAACATTACAAACCATACATTAAGGACTTATACCCTATACTGTATTCAGCCATTTGAAAATAGACTATGCATTTGAAAACTTGAAATGGAACTTTCTGCACAATAGTACTTTTACTTTTGGTTCTTAAAGTACATTTTGATGCTTGTACATTTTGATTACAGGACTTTTCTGGTACTTTTACTTAACTAAAAAATGTGAGTACTTTTTCCACCACTGCTGAATGGTTAGACTCAAGGTTTCCGTTTGATTATGTTATGGTTCCATTTCCAAAACAACTTATAGGTTTTCTGAACTAATTCATTTTCAGTGGAAACACTCGGAACTGGTTCAATTTAAAAAAATTATGCAGTGAAAAAAAAGAAAGAAAGAAAGAAAAAAGAATGGAACCAGTTCAACCCTGGTGTAAAAGGTGCCATTGTGACGCAGGTGGACTGTGGACGGTTCACAAACCTGCCTACCAACAACACCATGGCTGAGTGTTCCGTATATCCAATAGAAACTGCAGCCTCTTTATTCCCTCCCTGGAAAATGTGCACGTTTAATTAGAAGCCATTGTGCTTCTTTCATCAATAAAAACAAATAAAGAAACAGTTTATAATGTCATCACACGTTAGAACCATCCACATGGTCGCGTAGGCAGAAAATGGCACCGTCCGTCTCATAGTGAGCATAAATGAGGACACATACACAGTATGGCAGTGGTGGAAAGTAACATGTATAGTACATGTATTCAAGTACTGTACTTAAGTATTTCAATTCCCAATACTTTTACTTCTACTCCACTACATCTCAGAGGCAAATATTGTACTTTTACTCCACTACAAGTATTTTAAACTTTAGTTACTAGTTACTTTGTAGATCATGATTATTATTATAAAACATTCTTCAGCCCTATTTACATTTCTACTACATCTACAAGCTCAAAATGTGTCGCAATGCAACGCATTGTATTTTGTTTTATACATTTGAAAACTTGAAATGTGACCTTCTGTATAGTACTACAGTACTTTTACTTTTGGTACATTAAGTACATTTTGATGCCAATACTTTTGAATTATGTACTTTTACTTGTAGAGTATTCAAATATTGCAGTATTGATACTTTACTACTTAAGTAATGCATTTGAGTACTTTTTCCACCAAGACAAAGCTGCTTGTGCAAGTCAACTTAGTACTGCCTATACCCACTGTTGGAATACTGGAAGAGGAACAACAGTCAACGCACACGCGCACGCACACGCACACACACACACACACACACACACACACACACACACACACACACACACACACACACACACACACACACACACACACCTAGGATTGTAATTGGAAGGCGCAGGGACACATTCAGAGAATGAAGTTGGGTGTTTTACTCCACAAGTCTTATATGGGTTAGATTAAATACTGTAGATTATGTCTCTGTCTTTCTCTAACACACACACACATTCACACAACACACACGCTCTCACACACATACACGCGCACACACACACAGACACAAAAACACACACACACACACACACACACACATTGTTGATTTTGTTGACTAAATGACGAAAAAAAATACCTTTTTTTCACTGACGAAAACAAATAAAAACTAGACTAGTGGAGGAGAGATCCAGTACAACTAAAAAATACAAGTCATTTGAAATTGTATTCAAAAGACTGACTAAAACTACATAACATTTTGCTGTCAAAATCAACATTGACACACACACGCACGCTCATGCACGCACACAAAAGGTGAGGCACATGTGGATGACTAGGAACAGCAGACAGACAGGCAGACTTTGGAGTATCTCTGTAAATACATAATTGAATATTAGTGACATCATCATGCGATATTAAAATCAGTTCCTTATTGAAATCAACACTGCTGCGTCTCCATCTGTGACGTCTAGCGCCACTCGGTTCAACCCAGTCGTTGTTGTTTCTTTCCTTTGGGTCCCTAGTCCCCCCCCCCCCCCCCCTTTGCAGTATCTCTGCTCCTTTGCTTCCACCAGATGGTGCTGGATTCACCTCTACATTTATTATGACACGAGGAGTGAGAGGAGTTAGTGTAGCTGCTTCAGGTTGGCGTTTGCACAGAGGGACCAGCGTTTCCCCGCCAACAACTTCCAAACCTCAGTGTTGTTGGTCTTAGATCAGGGTTTAGGGGGATTCAACAACACCATCGCTCTTTGAGGAGTTCTTTCGTTCAACAACGTGTTGTAAAGTCAGAAATAAAACAGGTGGTGGTGGTGGTGGTGCGTCAGTGTCTATGAGCCTGCCTCTTGTCTTCGCTCCGTCTCTGGCGGCAGTGTGGGGGTGTCGTTGGGGGGAGGTGGAGACACTGTCTTGGAGAGTGGCCATCGGTCCAGGAGGATGGCGCACTCAGCAGCGACACACAAGAGGTCAACAAAAATATAAAACTTGTACACATATACCCACAAGCATGCATGCCTGTCCACGCGCACACGCACACACGCACGCACACACACATGTGCGCACACACACACACAAGCGTGCGTGCAGACACACACACGCGCACACACAAGCACGCTCGCGCACACACACACACAAGCATGCACGCTCACACGCACGCACACACTTCCACGGAGCCACCATGTGTGCTTTCCCTCTGGAGGCTCTTAGATGACGTTGTCAAACAATGCCATGGACTGCATGATGTTCTCGTCCTGTTTTAGAGAGAAGAGACATACAGACAGTGTTAAAGTCAGTGGTGGACAAAGTACTCACTCACATTTTGTTTTACTTAAATGGTCAGTATCATGGCCAGTATCATGTCAGTATCATGGCCAGTATCATGTCAGTATAATGGTCAGTATCATGGCCAGTATCATGGCCAGTATCATGGCCAGTATCATGTCAGTATCATGGCCAGTATCATGTCAGTATAATGGTCAGTATCATGGCCAGTATCATGTCAGTATCATGGTCAGTGTCATCATTATCATGTCAGTATCATGGCCAGTATCATGGTCAGTATCTTGGCCAGTATCATGTCAGTATCATGGCCAGTATCATGTCAGTATCATGGTCAGTGTCATCATTATCATGTCAGTATCATGGCCAGTATCATGGTCAGTATCATGGCCAGTATCATGTCAGTATCATGTCAGTATCATGGTCAGTATCATCATTATCATGTCAGTATCATGGCCAGTATCATGTCAGTATCATGGTCAGTATCATCATTATCATGTCAGTATCATGGTCAGTATTATGTCAGTATCATGGCCAGTGTCATGTCACTGTCATGGTCAGTGTCAGTGCATTAACAGGGAAATTGTATCTTTATGTGCAATGTATGGCCAGTATCATGTCAGTATCATGGCCAGTATCATGTCAGTATCATGGTCAGTATCATCATTATCATGTCAGTATCATGGCCAGTATCATGGTCAGTATCATGGCCAGTATCATGTCAGTATCATGGTCAGTATCATGGCCAGTATCATGGTCAGTATCATGGCCAGTATCATGTCAGTATCATGGTCAGTATCATGGCCAGTATCATGGTCAGTATCATGGCCAGTATCATGTCAGTATCATGGTCAGTATCATGGCCAGTATCATGGCCAGTATCATGTCAGTATCATGGTCAGTATCATGGCCAGTATCATGGTCAGTATCATCATTATCATGTCAGTATCATGGCCAGTATCATGGTCAGTATCATGGCCAGTATCATGTCAGTATCATGGTCAGTATCATGGCCAGTATCATGTCAGTATCATCATTATCATGTCAGTATCATGGCCAGTATCATGTCAGTATCATGGTCAGTATCATGGCCAGTATCATGTCAGTATCATCATTATCATGTCAGTATCATGGCCAGTATCATGGTCAGTATCATGGCCAGTATCATGTCAGTATCATCATTATCATGTCAGTATCATGGCCAGTATCATGGTCAGTATCATGGCCAGTATCATGTCAGTATCATCATTATCATGTCAGTATCATGGCCAGTATCATGGTCAGTGTCAGTGCATTAACAGGGAAATGGTATCTTTATGTGCAATGTATGTATGGCCAAAGCTGTGAACAGACATTTTGGTCCTTCAAGTGTCACGTCAAGTCAAGTGTCAAGATACCTACTTAAGTGTCACTGTCAGGTACAAAATAAGTAGCCCTCAGACAGAGCATAGTGAAACTGAATATGCAGATGTTTATTTTTCTGGTCTACCTTTTGGCAAGACTCGATGAACTCCTCTATAGTGACCACACCGTCTTTATTGCGGTCCATTTTCTGTAAGGAAAAGTACAAGACATTTACTCACTGAACAACAACAAAACAAAAACAAGCACTGTACTTTGCGCATACTTTACCCATTATGTAGATATTGTATACTGTATATCCTATTCATCCTGGTTGCTAAATAACGGTCAAATTATATTCTGTACGTTCTTCAAAACTTACAAAATTACTACTATCTACAAAACTACTATCTCCACATGTATGGTCAAAAACCTCCTAACTCCTCTTGAGCTGGATTTGGGTAAATAACAAGTGATAATATACGGACACATGCAAGTATGTGTCAATGTATAAACTCACCATACCAACTGTGATGAGACAGTATTGTGTATTGACAGTATTGTGCTCCATAATTTCCTGAAATATTTTGCACATGCTCGACAGCAGAGATATTCTGTATATCTACGTAGGTTGCAAAATGTTTTGCCCATCATATAATATACATTCTATTTATATACTGCAATACACAGGTTTTTTTTTCTGCTTGTTTGTTTGGATTTGTCTTTTTTTCTTCTTTTTTGTACCCTCACATCTGGTATGAGTGAGTGACAATGACACCTCTTTTAAATGTGATACCTGTATAATTCATCCCTCAGGGGGATTTCATAAAGGGAGAGAGAAGACTTATTTATCTTACTTATCTAATTTTATATGTGTCATTTGGAGGTTTTGCGTTTATTTCTGGAGTCTAGAGAGTGTATTGTGTATCGTGTAGACAGAGTGACCTGGAAGAAGCTCTCCACATGTTCCCTGGGGGCGTCGTCCTGCATATTGGGGTACGTGTACTTCCCCATCATGTCGTAGATGGACTTCATGATGTCCAACATCTCCTGCAAACGTGAGGAGTCGGGGGGTTAGATCTTCAGCCATCTTTCCCTCGTATATCGTGCTTAGAGCAGCCGATGTAGTCAGACTGAACGTATACGTGTGCGCGTGTGGTATTACCTCTTTGGTGATGCATCCGTCTTTGTTCAAGTCGTAGAGGTTGAAAGCCCAGTTTAGCCGGTCGTTTATGGTTCCTCTCAGAATGATAGAGAGACCAAACACAAAGTCCTGAGAGAGAGGAGAGAAGAGAAGCATTTAGAGATGTCATATCGTCGGTGTCGGGCTAAAAGCTTTTGAACACCCTACATGATACTACATTGTAGCAGAAGTAAAAGACTACAAAACTACAAGGACACGTGGCTGCATTCCCAGCTTCAGAGATAAAGTATGTATACAGTATACTGTGTACACAAACGGTTAAAATCAATGTATGTAAAACTATTTAGTCTTGTTAGAAAGACTAACTATAGAACAGTCATAATATCATAGATAAGAGGCTATATACTGTACATGTTATCACTGTCTCACAGTGGCCTATGATGTCTATATTCGCTTATAGACGTCCTTGTTCTCACTTCAGGGAAAAGTGACAGCTTGTAAAAAAAAAAACAGCTCACCTCGAAACTAACAGATCCGTTCTTGTCTGTGTCAAAGGCTTCAAACAGGAAATGTGCGTACATACTTGAATCTGGAGAGAGAGAGAGAGAGAGAGATGTACATTCAAGGTTGCCATGTCCGCTTATTGTAAGCGACTTTAGGCTTCTAAAGTGCAGTTGCTTATTTGGGATTGCTTCCTAATGTTTCAACCAGTGTTTAAATCTGGTATATAGGCTAGTATTCATATTTTCGGCCAGAGACCCCCCCAGATTTGTGTTGTTAAAATGTTTCAAAAATATTCCAAATTTTGTCAAATTTCTTCAAAAGTTTTGTTTTAAAATAGCAGATCTACAAGCTCACAACATGTCACATCGCAACACCTTATGAGCTTGTAGATCATCTATTTTCATATAACCGATGTAGGTTTAAACTTTAAAGTGCTCATGGGTCCCCTATATAGTCACTTCTTTTGGGCATGGTTGCTTGTTTCTCTCGCACATCTGGCAACAGTGAGTACAGTAGAATGCACTTTGTTGGGACAGGATGGAACATCTTTCAAAGGTACTGTATTTAGGTGGCTAAAATTAGCAGCTACAGTAGTTAAAAATATCCAAGTTCTCTCTCGCACGCACGCACGCACGCACGCACGCACGCACGCACGCACGCACGCACGCACGCACGCACACACACACACACACACACACACACACACACACACACACACACACACACACACACACACACACACACACACACACACACACACACACACACACACACACACACACACACACACACACACACACACACACACACACACACACACACACACACACACACACACACACACACATAATTGTTTCAACCTAGAAAGCCCCAGTGGAATATTAAGTCTCCGCTGTCTGGGGCGCATGTGTTGACACTGACAGTGATACTGAATGGGATACCGCGTGGGCCAAATGGCAAATTATTTTAAGAATAATTATGGTAAATGGACTGCATTTATATAGCGCTTTACAATGTATTTCACATTCTTCTCCCCCTTCAAGTCCTGTCAACAGTCAACCACTCACCTCCCTGGGGGAAGAACTGAGAGTAGATGGTCTTAAAATTCTCCTCGTTCACCACTCCACTCGGGCATTCCTAGGGTACAGACAATAAGCAGGAAACTCATCAGCTTGACCCATCAGCACATACTGTACTGTAGGTGGTTTCTCAATAACTGTAGCATACTTTTATTTGTGTGCTTAACTATTGTTAATCCACCGACACGACACGCGGCAAAGGCCATCGGGCTCGGCAGTCGAACCCGCAGCACGGCGTCCGGCTGGTTTGGCAGCCTAGGTGCCCAGACGGTTGAGCTAAAGTGTCACAGTGTGGACATGGAGGTGTAGGACTCAAATGCAGAACGACCAGGCACAGAAGTGAAAGAGGTTTTATTCTCTAAACCCACACTGGGAAAATAACAAGGAACTTCAAAAATACTAGAAGACACAAACTAGAACTGACCACAACATCATATACGACGACAAAATGAACTGAACACACTTGGGCATATATAGGCTATAGACAAAGATTAACTAGACACAGGTGAACTGAAACAGACAATCAACACTGGGGTAGGTTAACAGGCAAACAGAACGCAGGTTACACTAATACAGGGAGGTGAGACAAGGCAGGTAACAGCAAACAAGGCAGACAGGAAAGCATAGAACATTGCTACAAAATAAGACGTACTGGGAAAACAACAAGTTACCGGAAGACAACACTGAAAGGGAACAAGAATACAAAAAAGTCCCAAAACGAATAAACACATACAAGGTCCAAGGGCAGAGGAGCGGACCGTCACAGCAAGTCTGTTCATTGTGTTCTTGGTACCGAGAAGGTGTAGTGTACTTAACCTCCCAGTAAGTAAATCTTTACCTAGTACACACTATTCATCATGATTACTTACTCAGACCATGAACTGTGGTACGTGTGATTATCATATCAAATTAGATTCTAATAACTGTCGCCTACTGTTAAGCGGTGAGACTTCCATCTGCTATCTAACAAAAGCCTAATTCATGCTTCACCAATCACCATATGGCGGCTTGACAATCTGTTGTCAAGACACCCCGAAAACCATGCTTTGCAATGAAGTTGTGACCGACTGACAGTCAGACAGTCAGACAGTCAGACAGACAGACAGACAGACAGACAGACAGACAGACAGGCAGGCAGACAGACAGACAGACAGACAGACAGACAGACAGACAGACAGACAGACAGACAGACAGACAGACAGACAGACAGACAGACAGACAGACAGACAGACAGACAGACAGACAGACAGACTATAGGGATTGGACAAAATTTAAATTGCTTGTCATGATTATTGTGGCAAAATAATTTTGATTAACAATATCATTGAGATAATCAAAATATGCCTAAAATGTCCTATTTCTTACCCCCTTGAACACTCAGCTATTCTGGGGAGAACATTTAGCCAAGAATTGCGGATCTACAAGCTTGTAGATCTTGACAATTTCACGATACATTTTTATCTCTTTTATCTCTGCAATCATGAGTGTTTCTTTATCACGATAAATGACATTAGCGATTATCGTCCCATCACTAACACAGACACATGCATTGAATTTAATTGAATATGAAGGACCCCAATGAAAACAAGCCATATATGGGCTTTCTTGGGTTTTAAGTCCTCTTAGTAGACCTTGTATTGAACTGTACTTTCCTGTGCCTTTTCTGCAAACTGTTAATACAGTATTCAATGAATCAAACAAAGACAGACGTACGTTCTTGAAGCCTCTGTACAGGACTTGCAGCTCTTTCTTGGTGAACTTGGTCTGCTCCTGCAGCTTGTCCATGCTCTCCGGGCGATGGCACACGGTGGACAGCTCGAAGTCATCCTCCACGCTGTCTGTGAGAGAGAGAGAGAGAGAGAGAGAGAGAGAGAGAGAGAGAGAGAGCACAGTCACCGTCTGGACACATTGATGTTCAGTTTGTGTTTCGCTGAAAAAACATCCATCAGGAGACCACATAAGGGGAGGTAAATGTACATTCCCATCGAAAGTACAGGTCCTCTGTACATAAAGTACAGGTCCTCTGTACATAAAGTACAGGTCCTCTGTACATAAAGTATTTTGTATTTGTTGATGCCATGTATAATTATTGTTTTATTTTTTTATGCTATGTTGATTAATTGAATCCATAGAACTACAATGGAAACAAGACCCCAGAACGTTGTTGTGTTGGGTGCAGGCATTTGTTCCGACATACCAAGAGACCGACAGTCATAGTCTGACACCCTACCCAAACACTAACCTAACCCTTACAGCACACGGACGCCACGGGTGATTTGTAACCCGCAGCACGGGTGATTTGTAACCGGCAACGCATGTCGGGAGCGACGGTGTTGTCGGACTAATGACTGTCGGACTCTTGGTATGTGGGATAAGCGTATGCTAATCGTATGTTAATCCTTTTAGCCTGAATGTCTGACTGTACCACGTCCTGATTACAGTCATGACTAATACAGTATTCAATCAATCAATAGTTGACTTGATGTTCTATAAGCCAAATTCAGCAATGATATTTCGCAGACAAAGCATTCACTGATCAATCACCGATCAGTATCACTGTTGATCATTAAAGGACTGCTCCATTGATTGTTGATTGATGGCAGAGTTAATGGAATACGGTAGACTGAGGTCTCATGTCAGTGGCAAGGTTCATTTCCCCCTGTGATTCAGTTGATTAATGTTCACTTCAAGGTCTACTGTATATAATACATCAACACGGGCAGGAGACACTACTTCATAGCCTACTGTAGGTCTACATCAACACAGGGAAGAGACACTACTTCATAGCCTACTGTAGGTCTACATCAACACGGGCAGGAGACACTACTTCATAGCCTACTGTAGGTCTACATCAACACGGGCAGGAGACACTACTTCATACATAGCCTACTGTAGGTCTACATCAACACGGGCAGGAGACACTACTTCATAGCCTACTGTAGGTCTACATCAACACAGGGAGGAGACACTACTTCATACATAGCCTACTGTAGGCCTACATCAACACAGGGAGGAGACACTACTTCATACATAGCCTACTGTAGGCCTACATCAACACAGGAAGGAGACACTACTTCATAGCCTACTGTAGGTCTACATCAACACAGGGAAGAGACACTACTTAATACATAGCCTACTGTAGGCCTACATCAACACAGGGAGGAGACACTACTTTATACATAGCCTACTGTAGGCCTACATCAACACAGGGAGGAGACACTACTTTATACATAGCCTACTGTAGGTCTACATCAACACAGGGAAGAGACACTACTTCATACATAGCCTACTGTAGGCCTACATCAACACAGGGAAGAGACACTACTTTATACATAGCCTACTGTAGGTCTACATCAACACAGGGAAGAGACACTACTTCATACATAGCCTACTGTAGGCCTACATCAACACAGGGAGGAGACACTACTTTATACATAGCCTACTGTAGGTCTACATCAACACAGGGAAGAGACACTACTTCATACATAGCCTACTGTAGGCCTACATCAACACAGGGAGGAGACACTACTTTATACATAGCCTACTGTAGGCCTACATCAACACAGGGAAGAGACACTACTTCATACATAGCCTACTGTAGGCCTACTTCAACACAGGGAGGAGACACTACTTCATACATAGCCTACTGTAGGCCTACATCAACACAGGGAAGAGACACTACTTCATACATAGCCTACTGTAGGCCTACTTCAACACAGGGAAGAGACACTACTTCATACATAGCCTACTGTAGGTCTACATCAACACAGGGAAGAGACACTACTTCATACATAACCTACTGTAGGCCTACAATTGTAGGACTAGTAGCATGCCAAAGTTTGTGCTATTGCCATTGAGAATGCATTGGGCGTTTAAGTTAAATAACTCAGAAACTACAAATCATTTCAAAGTAAAAAGTTCCAGCATTTGTCTTCACAGTAAGCTGAATTATAAAATGTGTGAATGGAGTTTCTAGGTGAAAGTGATTTTTTGACGTGCCATAGAGCTGCCATTGAGCCCCTTTGTGAATTTCTCAAATTTGAAAGCACTATATTTCTAAAACTATGAAACATTTCAAAGATTTCTTTTCAGGCAAACATGACCACCGTAAGATGAACCTAAATAGGTTTGAATGGGGTTTCTAGGTGTAAGTATGTAGGACTAGTAGCATGCCAAAGTTTGTGCTATTGCCATTGAGAATGCATTGGGCGTTTAAGTTAAATACGGGGGGGACATATTTTGACAGCAGAAACTGCCTGTCATAATTTCTCCCCCCTCCCTATTCCAAAGCCCCCCCAGGTACATTATATATTTAAACTATTTTCAGCAATGGTACACTTATTTTTTTCAGTGGGTAGATCTTGTTGAGCTGGTCATTTTGAAAGTAGATCTCACGTCATAAATGTGTGGGCACCCCTGGCCTACATCAACACAGGGAGGAGACACTACTTTATACATAGCCTACTGTAGGCCTACATCAACACAGGGAGGAGACCATAGATATATATAAAGGCTAGATGGCGGAATCTCTGACGTATAGTTCACCCGGCGGCCATCTTACTTCGGGGCTACAGTACAGTATGTTCCATGGTAGCTCAAACTAAAACAGTCATAACTCGCTCAAATCTTGACGGATTTAAAAACGGGTTGGTGTATTACAAACGTTGTCATGTTATGTGGCCCCGAGGTAAGATGGCTGCCACGTAGCAACGTCGCTCTCCATTGGCCAGAGCGTGGGTGAGCCATCTAGCTTTCTTATATATATCTATGGAGGAGACACTACTTCATACATAGTCTACTGTAGGTCTACTTCAACACAGGGAGGAGACACATCAAAACAAAACAAAAATAAATGAAACCAGTCTCGCACAGCCAGGCGTTCTGAGATCTATAGGAGGAGCACTCCGGTCGACTGGCCATGCAAGACTAAACCACAAGATTACAGTATAAAAGTGATGGCGAATAGACTTTGTATGGGAAGGTGTACGCGTCAAGTAGAGGCGTTCTAATCCTAGACGGTGCGGTAATGTGGTAACTAACAAACAGCGCATGCCCCAATGGAAACAAGCCAATAGGATTTCTTGGATTCATCCTTGTATTGTACTTCCCTGTACTTGTCCATGCAAACTGTTAATACAGTATTCAATCAAATCAATCAATCTTCCCAACAAATCTCATTTTCCTCAAGGCTATACACTCTCCTCTTCAATACATCCTGTAGAATACATACAGTACTATATTGTTTTACATTCAGGTACTTCCCCATCTGCGTACTGTTTCAGTACAGTATCACAGCTGTCTTTCCCACACCCATGCACGCAAATTGTAGGCCCCAAATGAGTCATCATAAGGGGCAAGTAGAGCCACCAACATCATAAATCCAACACTGTACAGGTGGGTGACAAACTTTCCTTTTGGTGGCGTTCACTGTGCGCACAATAGGGTATATGCACAGCAACCATTTTGGAAATAATTCTTCCTGCTTGCCTTGACTGACTTCCTTCACGGGTGTTACCGATGATACTAATGAAGGCTCTGTTCCATTCTGGTCAAACAGAGTCAGGGTGCTGCTATTGTGCATGTTTGCTCACTGGAAACACTCTGCTACACCAGTGGGTCTCAAAGTGTCCTTGAGTGGGTTCCAAATGGCCCCGTACGGGTAACTCGGAGAGTTATGGCGTATGGGGCTCCTTGAAATTATAAAGTTTGAGAACCACTGAATGGACCTCGAGCCTTAATTAGAATTATTGGTAAGACCTGTGAAGGAAGTAGGGAATCTGCTAGGAGCCCCGAAAGTAGGAAAAGTTATTTCCGAAATGGCTGCTGTGTGCATACAATTCAATTCAAAGGGCTTTATTGGCATGAGAAAACATACGTTTACATTGCCAAAGCAAAAGCATACAACCTATTGACAATGGACGACAGACAGAAGAACACATGACGGGTGGGAAGTGAAGGGGGCGAGGACTGGACACAGATGTATTAGAGAGTGAAGAAGCACTTGCTTTGAACGATTGAGGGGGGCGGCGTGGTAGGTTTGCAGCACGGCAGCAGCTTGAGGAATCGCTGCTTTATGCTTTTTTTGCTTTGGCTGGTGGAAGGGTTACCTGCAAGTCACCATGAACCACAGCACAGAGGTTAGACATGCCCCCGCACAACGCTGCTTTTCGCACGCACGCATGCACACACACACGCACACACACACACGCACACGCGCACACACACACGCACATACGTTTGTTTTACTATATTGTGAGGACATCAACATTTTAGAATGGGAATTTCATGAATGCCATTTGGACATTTTCTAAAGACTAAAGCCGAAAAAACAGCAGATATGTTCAAGCTCACAATGCGCCATGCTGTGACACATCGGGAGCTTGTAAATCTACGTATAAATCAGGCATAACTCCAAGCCTAAAACCCAAACCACACCAATGATTTGCCAGGCAACTCCTTGCAACATGCAGTCATTATCCCCAATGGCAGCTATAGTGCAAGGAGTTGCATTAGTGTGGTTGACCTTAAAACGGTGTTGTTGCAAGGAGTTTGCGACTAGTTGCATTGGTGCGGTAACCTTGAACCTTGAACCTTTTCAGAATTGTACGCCTACACCCCAAAGATTTTGTAAAAAAAGCCATTTTCCTGGTCCTCAGAATGTCTACTACTACTTGTGGGGACATTTGGTCCTCACAAGTATAGTAATACAAGCGCACACGCAAGCAAACACACACACACACACACACACACACACACACACACACACACACACACACACACACACACAAACAGCAATGTCTGTTGGCAATGACAATGGCGTGCTGACCTGGCTTTAAGGCATGGGAGACCAAGCGATCGTATCGCTCAAACAACAGATGCACTGCACTGTATGTCCACCGCTCACTGGAACCTCTTACATCATCACGTCCAGCCAATCAGAAGGGGCTGTGGAAGAGTCCACGATGTCAAACCACTCAGTCACAATAACATTAAGTTCAACTCAATTCTCCATGACCAACTGATCCAATTTGTAAGGGCGATTGTGTACAGAACGCCGGAAGACCACCTCGACCAGATGTACACTCACAATCAAGACATGCACAGTGAAAAGAGAAGAGACGCTAACCAAATGGACCCAATGTGAGTCAATTTGGTTCCATTTGAACACTCTCAGAGTTACAGACCCTCAACCATGTACACTCACACAGTGCCGAATACATCACCACCTACAGTATAACCGCCACACACTGCAAAATCCTGAGCGTTCGTTTAACTCTTGAGAGCTTAGAAATGGAACCAGATTGACCCATAACGGGCTCTCCTTTCACACAGCCTACATGTGCACGTGAAGAGAGATGCGAACCAAATGGGCCCATATGATTCCATTTGAATACTCTCAGAGTTATAGATCCGTACTTGGGTCTGTGGCTGGGTATGAAAAGTACAGTAGATGGAGGGACACACGCACGTGCACACGCACGCGCACGTACACACACACGCACACGCACACGCACACGCACATACACACAACACAATACTTTTTACTACACTCCATCTCGGATCCAAATTTTGTACTTTTACTCCACTACATTTATTTGAAAACTGTAGTTACTTGTTTGTAAACTTCACAATGTGTCTCGATGCATTGTTGATCTGCTATTTTCAAAAGATTTTTATACATTTGAAAACTTGAGATGGGATATTCTGTATAATGAGCATATTTTGATGCCAATAACCTTTGTATACTTTTTCTCAAGTCAATGTTGATAACAGCACTTTTACTTGTAACAGAGTATTTACACACACACACACACACACACACACACACACACACACACACTTACGGTCAGTTCTGCGTCTCCACGGCAGCAGCCCCTTCACCCCTTTCAGGAGGACGCCGGCGGAATGAGCAATAAACGCCATGATAATAGGGCCGTGATGGAAAAAACACGTCACTTTCTGTTGTGTTATCCTTTTAGCCTAAACCTCTGACTGTACCTCGCGCCGTTTACATCTCTCACAGTATTGAATTGACGCTCGATCGATAGGACCCAAACCCCCGCTTCACTACAAACGCTATAGCAGTGTTCATTTCTGCAAATCCTGATTAAGTCTTATTCTTTTGAATAACACACCAATGGTCTTAGTCTATCTGAAATTGTTTATTCTTACTCTCTTCTTATAGTCAGCAAAATATCAAGTCTTTTAGTCTTTAGTCATGCCAGTGTTAATAATTGACAGCAAATTCTGACAGTCTTACTCTTTTGAATAACACAGCTGTAGTCGAATTTAGTCATCTGAAATTGTTTAATCTAGTAAAATCTTTTAGTCGTAGTTTTAGTCAACAAAATTAACACTGCGGTATGCATGCCCTCTCTGCCTCTCGCTCAGTCCCGTCTCTGACCTTCCCTCTGTCCTCGGAGCCTCTCTCTCTCTCTCTCTCTCTCTCTCTAAGTGGCTGTGGCCCTGGCCTGGCGTCATCTGGATCCTGACCAGGCCACACCACATGACCACCACTAGGAATCAAACTGTCATCCATCCGGCTCATCAATATGTCCACACACGGACAAATATGTCCGTCCGTCCGTGGCAAAGACTTGGTCACACTATTATAATCTTATTTTGATCATATGACGCAATTACTGAATGTCAAGTCAGAATATGTATTACACTGATTTACTATACGACACTATGGCACATTATGAGTCCACTAGTACTAGTGGTTCTCAAACGACCCTTATGGGTCCATTAGTTCCATTTGTACACTCAGAGTTATGCCCTACAGACCTGTTATGGCCATTCAGAGCTATAACTCTTTATGTGTTCCTGGTAATATTATTGTCGTTTTGTATGCATGCAGCAAAAATTGAATTTTGACATGTCCACCACAAAACAGCATGGTGATGATCCCTGATCCGGCTACCGTGCCAAGGCTCAGCGCTCTGAGCCCCCCCCAGGGCTTGTTTGTCGTGTGGGTGTGTGGGTGTGTGCATCTTTTTCCCATATGGACCTGGCGTTAGACAACGGCACAGGGATCACACATCTACAGTTAAGGTGGAATTCAAGGTAATATGTGCAGTAGCTATATTACCTACAGCAGGGGTATTTTTCAGGCCAAGGACCCCCTTAGCTGAGAGAGACATGTAGCAGGGATCCCCACCCCCCACCCCAGACTACATTGTATACAATTGTTTTGCAGATTAAAAATGTTCATAGATGTCTGAAATGAACATTTCACCACTAGTGAACCTTCAACACTAGTTCAATACAAGTTCAGTACTTGATTTGCTCCTCTTCCCCCCTCTACACCAAACCTCTGCCAAAAAATAGACGATCTACAAGCTCACAGTGCCTCGCAGTGTGAGGCGTTGTAGGTCTGCTATTAAATCATATAGTTTGCAACACTGTGACTCAATGCTGCCTCCAATCATTTTTGTGGAAAAAAGAACCATAAGCAACAGAATCAGAAACACATGGATCAATGGGAGCTGTTAGCACAGAGGTAAAAACAAAAAACAATAATCCTTGATGCAACTATAAAATGCCATCCATCATTATTAGTATTGGCAATATTCACTCTTGTTTGATGTAATATTCCGTTTTCATAAACATTTTTGCCAACTGCTGTTATTTGAATACTTGTTTTCAATGCCCTGCTCACTATTTTGATGCTTTGTTCTTCATACATGACAGGAGTGTGTAGAGAGACAGGACAACCAAGAACATGCATAAAACGACACAGAGCATATAATTATGGATGGTCTGTGTGTGCACTGGCTGAGCCTCAGCACCCTCTCAGCTGCTGTCTAATCGCCGACAGTACGTGAGCACACTTTAAAGTTAAACAAGAGCTTATACTCTTAAGTGAGATTATGTATGACGTTTTAGGAAACTTTGATTGAGATAAATATCAGGACACTCTGTTCGACATGTCTACCTCTCCTCCTCTCACTTTCCCCTTTTCCCCTCTCGGGCAGAGTGCCTTTAATTTGTCCATTATGAAATGTGCTGTTAATTTCATCAGGCAGCTTTATGAAATAAAATATCTTCTAATGAAGTATTTAAACATGGATGATTAAGCGCTTGAGGCGTATCTACAAGCTCACAACTCATTGCGATGATTTGTGCTAAATAATATTGTGATTCTTTGGAGAAAAATGTTTTTACATATGACATGACTTGCCCAAAATAGTGATATGAGGTCGAAAAGTGGTTTATCACTTGAACCCCAGCATCCGTATATTGGGGAACATTAGCCAAAAATAGCAGATATACAAGTTTACAGTGTTTTTATTTTTAGTCCAACTACAGTTGTAGCTCAGGTCGGTTTTAGTGATAGAGGGTGGGCAACTGGTGGCCAGGGGCCACATGCGGCCCCACCTTCTTCTCTTTACTGATTTATTAAATTATTGATTTCAGATGTTACAAATCCAAACATGCAAACATGACTCTGTCTATATTAGTAGCTTAATGACTGTTGAAATTGTCCAATGTATTTGTATTTAAGTTCATAAAGTTAACATAATTAAACTAAATGCATTTGAAATTAAATAAAGATTTAACTTTTCAGGATTCCTATAAAAAATTGCAAAAAAGAATTCAGGTTCCACTTCAGAAATAGCTAAAATAGCAGATCTACAAGCTCTAAATGAGTTTTGAGCTTGTAGATTGGCTATTTCTGCCACTTTGGTGTAACATAGAATGATGAAGTAGGGCATTCATTACGGAAAAAAAGCTAAAATACGTAGATAATACGTAGATATAGCATACTGTATAACTCAATACATCGACTCACTGACAAGCATCCTGTCTCCATGGCAAATATTATGTTATGAGCCGCTACAGATTTGTAGCCAAGGCAAATCTGAGCCAAGGCACTCACAGCCAGCGAGACTTTCCGAATTACGTCAATGAGCCAAAAAGTCTGGCTCACCCAGATTGTTTTACACCGTATAAGATTAGGCTTTTGATTCCGTCTCGGGCACAACTCCAAAACCCAGCAGTCTCCCTCTGCGTTCCAATCCTCCAGCAGTGTTCTCTGTGCCAAAGGAAAGCAAGGTAAACATGCTGAAAAGACTGTTGCTGTCCTCTTGCTCTCACTCAGATAGGGAGCAAATGCTTTGAGAAGCATGTTAAGGAGCTAATCTGTGACAGAAAAGAAGAGAGGTTGCACAGCTCGTAGACACGATTATACTTTATTTTAAAGATGGAGTGCCGTAGGAGAAAACTATCGCACACCTAGCAATCAGGCGTATGCACAGGTGCGTAGGCCAGTGGACATCAATGAAAGCAATAAGGTACACCCGCACACTGTGTATCTGCTCGGCACAAGAGTGTTGTCTTATTTAATGAAGCAACGTTTCGGTCACTATAGGGACCTTCCTCAGGCATGGTGTGACCTTCCTCAAGATGGAGTGCCACAATTTTTGTATTTTTCCAGTTTTTCACGTGTCTATGAGGTGACAGTACTTCATTAGACACCCTGGAGTCGTTTTTATGTGCAATGGTGTATTAACTTTGTATTTAGGGTTTCTTCCTGGAGGCTGAACCCTTGACAGTCAAACGGGCCAATGAAATAAACAGTAATATAGTGACATCACACTATCAGCCCCTCCCCTAACCCCTCCCCCTACAGCATGTGGGTGCGGCTTCAGTTCAGGTGGATCACCACCCATCACCACCCACCAGGCAAATCAGGCATACTTAATTAACTGGTGGGCATGTCCACATAAAAGCATGGTTTTAACAAATACTGTACACTTTTTGGAAAAATGTCTTCCTCCTTATATTATAATAATACCTGATGATCATGTTTTAGGGTGGAAAAAAATCGTGGCACTCCATCTTTAAGATTACCAACATTTCGACACGAAATGTTGCTGCCCCCCTCTGGACCCTGGTACCTCTTGTCCTATATGTATAGCTCCCAGCCTTATATACTGTATAAGGATTATTTATTTGTTTCATGGTTGTTTTGTTTGTACAGTATGTTTGTGTATAGTTTCATGTTACAAGGTGGACCACAATGGAAACAAGCAAAGTCCATTTGGCGTTTTTTTTAAATGATGTCATTTTCTGTAATTTTCTTAAACTGCCAATACAGTATTCTATCTATCTATCTATCTCGGCAAATTGCTTACTAACAAAACCCATTCTCCAGAGAATTCCATTTAGCCACGGACATACAAAATGAGTAGACAATGATATTAGCAGAAACACATAAAGAGCAGGCCCTGAATGACCATAACAGGTCTGTAACACAGAGAGTGTTCAAATGGAACACAGAGTGGCAAGCAGTGGGAGGGATGCATTGGCATGGAAACTAAATGTGGAGAAAACGGGAAGAACAAGGAGCTAACTGTGGACCACAGGAAGAGAGGAGAGAGCCATCTCTCCCCCATGGTTCTCTACAGGGCTGCTGTGGAGAGTGTTGGCAGCTCTTTGACTGTGTTTGTTACTTTGCAGTGGTGGACTGGAGTATTTCCACATTTCAATACTTTTATTTATACTCCCAATATGAAAACTTTTGTTACTTTGTAGATTATTGTTACAAAACACACGTCAGCCCTACAGTAGGCCTATATATACACATGTACATTCCAGCTATTTTCAAAAGATCTTTTATACATTTTGAACTCATAAATGGTTCTGTTCAATGAGTATTTTCACTTATGGTACTTTAAGTATATTTTGATACCGATACTTTTGTAGTTTTACCCAAGTACATTTTGAATATGGGACTTTGGGAGTGATCTACATTGCAGTATTGATACTTTTACTTTTACTTGTGTGAAGTGAGGGGCGCTCTGACTCTTATCATCATACATCATCACATTCCGGCTTTTGGCGTCCTCACTTTTCTGTCCTCACTTTTTAAGCCCTCAGCCAATCAAATCATCGCTATGGTCTACACACAGACACACAAAGCTGGGCATTGGAGGTGCAAGCTCCCCTCAAAAATGTGAGTACTTCTTCCACCACTGGTCCTTTGTTTAATGACATTCTTGCAGATGCAAGTGCAGGTTTCAAAGGTGATTAATAAGGTCCAGACTCCAAGCAAAGGTACAAGGGAAAAGGCAAACCTCATAGTCAAAGTTAAGTTCAACATTCAACAATCAAAGACTAAAGCTATAAAATGACAAGACCATGAGTACTGGCTAGAGTCTAGAGAGGACAAACAATACTGACTGAGGTGGCGTGTACGAGGGGGGTGTACTGTATATAGGAGTGAACTAATGAGGAGCAGGAGTGTAGAGTTATAGGCTGGAGATGAGGAGGTTCCCTGGAATGAGGGCGTGGCCGTTGGTCCTGACACTTTCAGCATGAGGCCCAATATACCCGTTAAGACCTGAGGCCGATTCTACAAATCGAATCTGGAATTCCATAATTCTAAATATTTCATGTTCTTGGACAAACAGCTCTTGTTTATTCAGTAGGTCTGTCATGCAGTCAGGCCCCTGTGTGAGCCTTAACCTGTGCTTTGCTGTACTTTGCTGAATAAACAACGAGGAACATCACTCCGTCGTGCCGTGTCTCACATTTTCTCCGACTGCTCTCCCAGTTTTCAGTATTTTGCATGATAGCACTATATAGGGTGTTCTGTAGAATAAGATACGACAGATGGTGCCAGAAACTCGGCCGTGGTGACATGTTCTTCACGTCAGATGGAACAGAACCGGCGGCTTTTTTGATTCAGTCTAATTCGAGAAAGGGAGTTTTTGTGAACGGCGACGAGTTCCAGCGGATCGGACCGTGATCCTGTCTACACAATGGGATGATGACGACGACCACCGTGAGGAGTGTGCACACGGCGACCTGCATCACCATCCAGCCGCAGGACGGATGGACAGTGGAGCGGTCGACGAGCATCAGCCACACGGAGGCCCTCATCACGGAGGCCCTCATCACGGAGGCGCGGGGACAGCGATCGTGAGCGGGGAGCGCAACGCGACTCATGGCGCAGCGGCGGCGGTGGTTTCCACTTTCCATGGTCAACTGACCCACGAACACAAGCTGAGAGCCTTGCAGACCTTCTGTGATGAAGTTACGTTGTGGCCTTTCTCTTCATATTCCCAGCTCTGTTGTTTCAGAGTTGGGAGGGGGGAGAGATGATGATGAGGACAGCGAAAAGCAGCGTGAACAAACTCACTCAACTTGATCCGTGGCTGAGTGAACATTTCGAGGTAACTAGAAAAGCGGCAACAGAAGAAATTTCCTTTGTCCATATCAGAGGGAAGATGGACTTTCCTTCTCTTTGTTTTCAAAATTGTGCGTCGGTTTGTATACAACATGAATGAATAGGCCTCGATCATGTTGGTATGTGTTTTGTCGTATAATTAGATAAGTTGAGTCATGAGTAGCCTACTTATGAATCAATGAGGTGTTTTCCTCAAGATATGAAGAGAGTAAGTGTGTTATTATAGATTAGACTCTGGCTTTTCAATGTTATTTATTTTTATCTTTTATTATTGTCAATTTACTATGTACTTATAGCCTTGGGATAGCAGAGTTTATATTAGTATGAACATGTAGGGTATTGCATATCCAAAAATGCTCTTGTAACAATGGAGCTAAAGCAGCAATGTCTTGTTTAAATGTCAGATGTACTAATCATTTTTCCATTATTCATTGTTTAAGATTATTTATTTGTCAGAAAAGTGATTTAAATTGCAGGGGAAAGTTATTAGTGAAGGATTTAGATTTCTGTTGGCTTCTGGGGTATAACGTGTTCTTCCTTATTTTTGTCTTATTTTATTGTCATGGGAATCACCAAAAGAGTGGTTTCTGTGATTTGTCAGGTCAGGATGAGTCCGAAAGAGTGAATTATTTTGTTATTGTGTGTGAGACTATATGCAAAGTCAGTAGTCTTATGCAGTGTTCAATACATGTTATCCTAGATTTGAGTAACAACAGAGAAATATCCTAAATATCCTAAATATCCTAGATGACACTACTGTAAAGGAAATCATTTATGACAAATTATATCTTGAATACTGTGTTTGCAAACCATTTTGGGGAAATTCTGACATGTAATGCTGCTATTTCTTGTGTCTTGAATGTATAGTGTTCAGCTGAGGGTCAAGGGGGTGTAAGTGTAAGAGAATTATGGTTCCATGTTTTTGGCATGACAGTCTTGTTGACGGTCATGAGGGGGGATATGTGGAATCTGGAATTCCATAATTCTAAATATTTCATGTTCTTGGACAAATAGCTCTTGTTTATTCAGTTGGTCTGACTAGCTGCATGGCTGGCTTAATAATGCAAGCCAGTTTGTCTCCAAGGCCTGTCTTTGTTCTACTGTTTGCTTACACTCCTGAGTCTCTTCCTGTGGCAATTTGTGTTGATAGCTGATTAAAGGATTTATCTCTAAAGTGTATGCAAGAAACACATTTTCTTGAATAGAAACAGAAGACACAAACTGAATTTCCCCGGCTGTGTTCAACTCTCTTTACGTTTAAGGGGTGAAAGTGGTGGTGGGTCCTTGGGTAGCTTCAGGATGCTCAGTGACATCATAGAACGTAGATTTTGTTTCCCTGCCCACATCCTGTTTTTTTCTACATGCAGGCAGGTGGGGTTTAGTGATAAAGGCAAAGGGTACAAAAAAAACATTCTCCCATAATAGAGGGTATGCATATGCATAAAGTGAGTGGCAAATCGAGTGGCAAAGTGAGGACAATACATCTGTATTTGAATCCAATGTTTGTTGTTAAATGTTTGTGAGACATATGGGGAGAGGCTGGTGCAACAGCTGGTGAACCAAAAAAGCTCAGCATGTCTCACACCCTCGAGCTCAAGGCTCAAAATGAGATGTTCCCCTGTCCTGCAGCTGTCAGAGCCCAGAATGAGGAGGCAGGACAAACAAAAACAGTGTGGAGCATCATCATCATCATCATCATCAGTGTGCAATGAGCCCCTGCAAACCAGTCCCCTGACACTTGGAAAGAGAAGCAGAGTCAGTGGCAGTGTTGCCTGAGAAATAAGCAACCAGGTCTAGGAAAACAAATCCAAAGGAATAAGTGACAATTATAGACAACATGGGCACTTTAAACCTCATTTATATACTGTACTGTCGGCTATTTGAAAATAGCAGGTCTACAAGCTCACGGCGTGCATTGTGAGCTTGTAGATTGACTATAAAAAAATAAATAAAAAAGTTAAATAATATATGGATTTTTAATGTTTTTGAGACATTCTAACAACACAACAGCCATTACGTGATTTCGGGTATGACATTACAGTACAGAAGTGACAGTACAGTACAGTACAGTAGAGGGACCCCCTGTGGTCCCCCACATGGTAACTCTGTCATTTCTAAACCGTTTCGGACGCGGGACGGGTTGCCGGAATCGGATCGCCCCCCCTGGCCGGAATCTGGATGTTCCGGGGATCCCCCAGGGACCCCCACACGGTAACAGTAACTATAACAATAAAAGTATAGTTGCACCACTCAGTTCACACGGGTGCGATTTTTTAAGTGACTTTACAGAAAAACAAGCCCAAAGTCACTTATAATAAGCAGAGATGGCAACACATGGTCTCTTTCAAGGAGAGTTTTATGGCTGCAGCTTCCTGCAGGCATTGACCTGGTGACCCCCCACCCAGTTATATGGGATGCATGGGTTCTTTAGGGACCCTGCCACCTAGTGGCCAGATGGAATGTAACATAAAATATATAGGCCTATAGATATTTTGGAATAAATGTAATGTAAGACTTTTGCTCGTAACAGAGTGCAACTACATTGCAGTATTTGTACTTTTAATCAAGTACAAAATGTGAGCACTTTTTCCCACCACTGTATTACGCACATAAAGAATCAGTGGGGTACAGAAAGCACGCACACATGTGCACACACACACACACACACACACACACACACACACACACACACACACACACACACACACACACACACACACACACACACACACACACACACACACACACACACACACACACACACACACACACACACACACACACACACACACACACAAAGAGGCTATAACTACTTCATGGCCCCTAATGATGTGAAGGAATGGGGGCACATTGTTTGTCCCAAACATCATCATTCACTGGACGCACGCACGCACGCACGCACGCACGCACGCACGCACGCACGGACGCACGGACGGACGGACGGACGCACGCACGCACGCACGCACGCACGCACACACGCACGCACACACGCACACACGCACACACGCACACACACACTCAATGGGCTTGTATTGGCATGAGAAAACTATACGTTTACCTTGTACGTACAATTGAAAGTCACAATGTCCAACAAATCAATTCCTATGTACCGAGGTCACTCAATGCAGAAATATGGTATACCTGGTTGCCAGGTATGCACACACAATGATTAGCTCACACACGCATACACAAACATACAGAGTAACTAACTGCGCACCTACAAGTTCAATCTTTCCCTGCCTGTGCAGGGAAAGCATCAACAGATCCATGAGCTCTCCCCCCAGGTGGGCTAACCTCGTCTCCCCCCATCGCCTCCCTTACCGTCAGCAGAGAGATCAATAAGTCCCAGAAAGTGCAGCAGTTTGATGGAACTGCCGACCACCAGCAGAATGCCCACGGTCTGCAGCCCCTCCATCTCCCACACGGACGACGGACGGAAGGGATGCAGCATCTTGACCCTTTCCTCTCCTCTTGCCTGCCTTTCTATTTCTGGTCCTCCCGTTGCTCTCAGTCTCCCTCTATATGCCAGCGCTTGGCCATCCCGTTGCCCGCCCGCCCGCAGGTAGATTGTCAACTCTCCTCGCCTCTGCCTCTGGAACACCAGGTACGAGGTGAGGGGGAGAGAGAGATAGAGAGAGAGAGAGAGAGAGAGAGAGAGAGAGAGAGAGACAGACACAGCCCGGGGGCTCGCGGAACGCCCCTCTCTGTTTTCCAGAGATGTCAGAGGTCGCTAAAGTTCAGCGTGCGGTCTCGGAGGATGTTCTTTTTTGCTTTTGTCCGCCAAAAGTTAATCCCCTCCGGATCCCTCTCTGACTGCCTCCTACCAGGTAATCCAGCAACTACTTTATTTGAAGCCTCAGTATGTTAGCCTACTATATATCTCTGTCTGTCTGCCTGTCTATCTGTCTGTCTGCCTCTCTGTCAGCCGCCTCCTGCCGCGTCACCCTCCCTGTGTGTACAATTGGGTCATTTGTGAGAACAAGTGAAGGTAGAATAGAGAGACAGACACGGAGGGGAGCAGCCAGGCGGGAGAGAAAGGGGATGTCACGCTGCTGATAGGTGCAGAGGTGACACAAACAGGGAGGCGTAACGCAGTGAGGAGTGCGAGGTAGGAGTGATGGCAAAAAGGGAAAGAGAAGACAGGAAGCAGCCAGGTGATAGCGGGAGAGGAACAATTACGGAGACAAATGACAAGATACAAAAGAATCAGAGGGTGGTGGCGAAGGACAGAACTTGAGGGAAAAGGTGAGGACAAACGAAACAGAAGATGATGATGGTCCGACAAACATCTACTGCTGTCGAGAAACTCACACACTCATTATATATAGGCCGATGCCTTAATCAACACATCACACACACACACACACACACACACACACACACACACACACACACACACACACACACACACACACACACACACACACACACACACACACACACACACACACACACACACACACACACACACACACACACACACACACACACACACCAAAACACTGCCATGATAAATACAACGGTAGCCTAGCTCACAGTCAAAATAAAACAAAGACTTGACATTCTGCTTCATCTGTGTCACGCTGAGTTGGTTTGAAATGGCTTTCTGTGGTACTTGTCAAGTAGAACAAATTATACTTAAAGGACAACTCTTACAATTTATTTATATACTTGAGCCTGTTACTTGCTTTGATGAGTTCACTTAACTCTGGAGCAGTGGTTTTCAACCACTGGTCCAGGGACCGCCAGTGGTCCTTGAGGGGGTTCCAGGTGGTCCCCAGCTAAATGATGGAGAGTTAGTAACAAAATGGTCTGGACCCTTATAGATCTTTAACGCTTGAGAGCGTAAAATGACCACATCAATACAGCATGGACTTGTGGACAATTATGACAACAAAATATTCTAAGTCTTGGGTCTGAGAGGCTAAATCTCAAATGGTGGTCCGTGGCTCACACGGCGAATAAATAATGGACCGGAATATGAAAAGGGTTGAAAACCCCTGCTCTAAAAGATGGAGGTTGACACGAAGCAACTTAACCACAATGAATCCTAAACTCTCTATTCAGAATGGGCATGAACATACAGATCTATACCAAGTTGTGAGCTGGCTATTTACGGTTAAGAGATTTGGTGTAAAGGGGGGAAAAAACTAAAGGAGGGGACCAGGTTCGTAGACCACTGGGGGACCCCAGTCAACAAGGTATATCGTTGCTGTCGGGCAGAATTAACCTCTTATCTCCATATTCAAACTTTTTGTGGGGTATTTTTACGCAAACTAACGCCCTACTTGATCAGTTTAGGACATAATGAGGTTTCCACCCGACAGAGACGATAGTAGAATTTGAGTGGTTAAGAAACGAACTAAGAACAGAATAAAAATATTATGTATAAGTGAAGTGTGTGTGCGTGACGTGTGCACGGCTGCACGCACGCGTGCGTGTGTGTGTGTGTGTGTGTGTGTGTGTGTGTGTGTGTGTGTGTGTGTGTGTGTGTGTGTGTGTGTGTGTGTGTGTGTGTGTGTGTGTGTGTGTGTGTGTGTGTGTGGTAGAGATGGGAAATTGGTTTCCGGAGGGCTTGGTCTGTCTTTTCTGTGATTAATGCATCTCCCGCTCAAATGAGACCCAGCCAGCGCCATGAAGCCACTGAGCCCTGGGGAGGAGTAGAAGACTGAACCAGACAGGCCAAATCAAACCCTCACCCAGCCAGGACCTGGGCATGCTCACACAGTACATTTCACACTTATCGTTGTGCTTAAAATAAGCCATGGGGGACGACGACAATTATTTTGCAGCCACAGATCTACAGTATATAGGCTATTGCACTTCCCAGCCCTGGGTATAAGGTAAGCATTTAAACGCAGGGTGTCATAACAACAGCAGCAGAGCTAACGAGGCACAGGCAAGTGTAAAGAGGCAATAACCAAACCCCTATAAGTAAGAATACCAATTAAAATAAAGTTAGAATCTAATATCGGAGCTGCTTGGCCCTATCGATATCTGCACTGGATCTCTGAATGTATACAGTCTATCAATATATGAATTAATATGCTGTGGTGAACACTAGATGGAGATCTCACCTCAGATTGAGCACTGGCTGGGGGGTAACGGGAGGATGTAGGAAGTGATAAAGGGAAGTGATGTATTGTATTGTTTGTATTGTTTGTTGGAACTAAAGTTCAGAGACTCACATTCTCCGTCTGCTCGTCTCATTCCTCAACTTCCACAGTGGTGACCTTGACGTTTGAAATTGAATTACTATGTCGGATAATGAGGTTGTTGCGCCGGGTCCCGCTGTGTATGCGGCGACAGTTAAACTGTCAAGAGTTTTGGCAGCACGATCCAGGCCCGTGGTTCCAGCATATCGAGGCACAGTTTCACCTCAGAGGGATCACGGTAGATGAGACAAAATATTATCATGTGGTCGCGGCGTTGGATTCCACCACCACCCGCCGAATGATGGGATTTCTGAGGGATCCACCAGCGGGCGGCAAATATGCGGCTATCAAAGAGAAGCTCCTGCAGTTGTTTCAGCTATCCGATGAAGAGCGCGCAGAGCGCCTACTGTCTCTGAATGGATTAGGAGACAGTAAACCCACGGAACTGATGGAGAATATGCTGGCACTGATCGGTACAGGTGACACTACATTCTTTTCATCCAACTTTTCCTGCGGCAGCTTCCCACTCCAGTGCGCACAGCTTTGGCCACCTCGCCACTGGTGCGCACCAAGGATTATCGCCGGTTGGCAGAAGAGGCGGACCAAGTACTACTGGCGTCCCGCGACTGGACTGGCTGGGGGGTAACGGGAGGATGTAGGAAGTGATAAAGGGAAGTGATGTACCTGTGTATTGTTTGTATTGTTTGTTGGAAGTAAAGTTCAGAGACTCACATTCTCCGTCTGCTCGTCTCATTCCTCAACTTCCACAATGCATCTATTCTACTGTATCACCACAATTGTCTATCGCATGAATGAACAGTCTATCAACAGTTTATGAGTGAACTGAATGGAAGTACAATCTCAGTCAACAGACAGTGTACATCCTAGTAAGTAAGCAAGCAAGTAGGAGTGAGTGAGTGAGTGAGTGAGTGAGTGAGTGAGTGAGTGAGTGAGGTAGTGAGTCAGTCAGTCAGTCAGTCAGTCAGTGAGTCAGTGAGTACGCAAAAACACAAGCTTCTCAACAATAATCTCTTACCTTCATTTTATACTCAACGTAGTTCAACACGCACGCACGCGTGTGGTATCTGAACTTATAGAGACTAACCAAAACTTGAGAGCAGAAGAGAATTTGAGACACGGCAGTCAGCAGATGAGATGTTCCGATGTTTATTTCAGAGTACAGCACAGCAAAGCATCGGCACACACAGGAGCCTGGCTGCATGGCCAGTGGCCCAACTGACCATCGTATTCTGGTTATCTTATTTAAGCAGTTTACATGAGTAGAGGGTGTCGACAGAAAATGCATGCACTTTAAAGATAAATCCTTTGATCAACCATTTGCTCCAGCTATCAACACAAATTGCTTTGTTACACAAATTGCCACAGGAAGAGGCTCAGGAGTGTAAACAGTAGAATAACAGTAGAACAAAGACAGGCCTTGGAGACAACCAGCGTCAGACCATACTGAATAAACAAGAAAGAGCCACATTTGTCCAAGAACATGAAATATTTTGAATTATGGATTTCCAGATTCCACACGCGCGCGCGCAAACGGTGGACATTTTTGTCAAAATCCCATGTTTGCCACGGACATACAAAATGAGTATTACCTTAACAAAGACACTGTATAGTGACGTACATATTTTGAAGAAAACCTGGAAACTTGGCATTCAGTAATTGGCTCTTATGATCAAAATAAGAATATCATAATGGTGTGTAAAAAACTGAAAATCTAAAATTTCCATTAGCTTGGAATGCAAGAGTGAGATCTAATTATCTGATTAATGATCCGTGCGCAAACAGTGCACTGAAATAAACAGCAGTCAGTGTGTACAGTACCATCTCCCAACTTTCACATGGACCACTTGAAAGCTACATACTGTACTTCCCTGACTGGGGTCCCCCAGGGATCTGGACTTGCCCTCCACCCCTTGAAAAAATAGCCAATCTAAAACCTCATACAGTTTGGATATTTTTGAGAAATGTTTGCCTAGAGCATTACATGCTTGCAGGGTCAGTGTCTACATTAAATATTAAGTGTAGTCTATGCCTGCAGGCACACGCACACACACACACGCACGCACACACACACGCATGCAAGCAAGCACGCACGCAGGCACGCACGCAGTAAAGTGTTGTGTTAAGACAATTAGTTTCTTTGAATATGTCTTTGCCGGCGGCGCCGCACACCGAATAATTGAAATACTTCCAGATTTAGATGTCTACTGGCAATTATTCGTCTCAAAACTGATTAAAATGTCAAAGAGAGTCTCTCTCTCCCTCTGTGTGTGTGTGTGTGTGTGTGTGTGTGTGTGTGTGTGTGTGTGTGTGTGTGTGTGTGTGTGTGTGTGTGTGTGTGTGCGCGTGCGTGCGTGCGTGAGTGCCTGCCTGCCTGCCTGCCTGCCTGCCTGCCTGCCTGCCTGCCTGCGTGCGTGCGTGCGAGAGAGAGAGAGAGAGAGAGAGAGAGAGAGTACTACAGTAGTATATGCACACCTAATAATGTCAGGGATGTCACTGATAATTTGTCTAGACTAGCATATACTTCCAATTAGGTAAGTGATACATAGAAGAGATTCATTTGCACATAGATCATTATAGGTTTTGAGGATATTTTTTAATATCTGGGGCAAAAAGCTGATGAAATCTTCAGAGGCCTATACTGTAAATCCAGCACAGAGCTGAAGTGGGAGGGTTATTTTCTTCAAAATATGTGTGGCACTGATTTACTATGACACTATACGGCACATTATGAGTCCAACATGCGTTGCTTTGAATGCCAGCATCAGAGTTTTGTATTCTGTGCGGGCAGCGACCGGGAGCCAGTGGAGGGAGCCGAGCAGGGGGGAGACATGTGAGAATTTTGGCTGGTTGAAGACCAAGCGAGCTGCGGCATTTTGGATCAGTTGGAGAGGCTTAAGTGCACATTCCGGTAAGCCAGTAAGGAGGGAGTTACAATAGTCGAGTTTTGACAAGACTGTTGTCTGGATTAGGAGCTGGGCTGATTCCTGGGTGAGGAACGTTCTAATTCGTCGTATGTTATAGAGTGTGAACCTACAGGATTGAGTGAGAGCTGTGATGTGAGTTTTGAACGAGAGCTGACTGTCCAGGTCGTAGTTATATGCCTAAACCTAACCCTGACCCTAAACTTAACCTCACAAATCTATGCCTAAACCTTAGGCTAGTTAGACACTGACCAAAGTGAAGGCCCGCACACTGCACTTTGTACACCCCTGGGCAAAGGTAGCATGGCACTGGTCCGGCCGCTCATTAGTCCCTATGCCCAAACCCTAACCATAACCGCATGCGGAACACACAGGGTGAGTCTCAACCGGCCACGTAGTGGGACTAACGACATTAAACACATTAACAAGTAAGGAGAGAGCAGACAACATTGGTTAAACAACAAAACAGTGCTGATACATGCAAAGTGCAATGTAAATATAGTACTAGGTGAAGGAACTGTTGGACAGCCCGGTTGTGTTTGCCTTGTCCCGATGCTCTTGAACCTCCCACCAGATGGCAGGAGTTTAAAGAGATGGTGGGAAACGGAACACATTATAGAGGCATTAAAACCCTCTCACTGTGAAGTGCGGAGCATTGCTCATGAACACTTCAGGTTTTTACTTTTGAAAATAAACACAATCCGGTGCATTGGAGTGCTTGCAACGCTTCCTCTCTTGCCAAAACATTAAGCGTTTGAATTACCCCTCTTTATATTACATAATGGTGTTATTTAACAGTTACTGCTCTTTTAGTAGAATGTACATGGCACTTTATATAATGCAGTGGGAATTCTAGGCACTTTGCAGGCGGTATTTTACTTTTTATTTTATTTTGTTTCCAAAACTTCAGCCATCTTTTACTGTATGTGTATGGTATATGTATGTATTGTTTGTACTGTATTTGACACTGTGATTCTGATAACTGACATCATGCTATACTGGAATCATTTGCTACCGTCAAGCGTTAGATGGATATTAACCAATTGTTAAATCCGCCATATTCATCTTTTTATTCTTAACGAATCTTATTGTGCACACTGTCTTTCATATGCCTTTAATCAGTGGTTTTCAACCCGTTTCATATCAAGGTCCATTATTTATTCTGCATTTGAGCCAAGGACCACCAGCCGATGAGATCTCTCAGACCCAAAACTTAGAATATTGTGGTTATTGTTGGATAAGGTTTTGTCCACAATTCCATGCTGTATTGATGTGGCACCATTAGAAGAGATAACAGGCAAAGTTGGCAAACGTTGATCAAAATAACAATTATACTCTATCTCTAATTGTGTAGACTTCATGTAAATTAAGTAATACAGATGTTTAACAATACGTTACCTCTTGAGAGGTAACCATTTGGTTATCAACTCTCCATCATTTAGCTGGGGACCACCTGGAACCCCCTCAAGGACCACTGGTTGAGAACCACTGCCTTAAATAGTCAAATAGCCATTAAAATCACACCCATGTGAAGTGAGGGGTGCTCTTATCGTCATACATCATCATACATCACATTCCGGGCTCAGCCAATCACAAATGTAATTCCTGCCAATCACAATTTGCGTCTTCACTTTTCTGTCCCCACTTTTGTCTTCAATGTTTGTGTTTACACAAACACGGAAGCTGGGCATAGGAGGGGCTACCGCCCCTCAAAAACCCTGTTTTACCCTACACTACCAGGGTTTTTTCAACAGGGGGTTCTTGAGTTTGTAAAAATCACACTTGTGTGTGAGGGGCACTCTTTCATCATACATCATCACATTCCGTGCTCAGCCAATCAAATCATCACATTCTGTGGTACAAACACACAGACACACAAAGCTGGGCATAGGAGCGGCTTGCGCCGCTCAAAAACCATGAATTCCCAAAACATGATAGTGCTGTCATTCAAAGAAGATGATGCTATTGATTAAATCTATGAAAAGGTTTAATCTGCAACATAATGTTATACAATATGTAGTGGGGATCCCTGCTTTATACTGTATGTCTCTCAGCTAAGGGGTCCTTGGCCTGAAAAACACTGAAGACCTCTGCCGATGAATTGAATATGAAGGGCAGTGGAAACATGGTTTTAAATCCTCTTAGCAGACCTTGAATTGTACATTCATGTGCTTTTTTCTGCAAACCGTTAATAAAGTATTCAATCAATCAATCAATCAATCAATCAATCAATCAATCAATCACCTACACTGTACTGACTATTTAGGTAGGCGTTGCAACTTGCAAGTTTGCAACAGGGCACTGTTGCAATGCCCTACATTACCTTAAGAGGGCAGTGTAGGACAAGACAGAATGGACAAGCCGTTCAACAGTCTGCATGTTTCACCTCTATTCTCATCATCTTTGTTCTGTTATTGTCCTTGATTGAAATTCACCTCCAGAGACTAACAAATGGAGGTAATGAAAGATCAGCGCGCACACGCACGCACACGCGCACACGCACACGCACGCGCACACGCACACGCACACACACACACACACACACACACACACACACACACACACACACACACACACACACACACGTCACGAGTAACGGATAATGATTGTTAATGATAGTGTTATTGAAGGCCGGAACACAGCCAAAACCTGAGTGTTTGTTTAACCGAAAAGAGTATAGCTGTTAAGCTCATAGCATTATGAAGCTATTAGACCTCCTTTACACTTTAGAAATGTACCCATTCTGCAACCTGTTAATAAATACTTCAATCAATCAATCAATCAGAAACAAAGGGTTTCTAAAGGGAATTAGATGGACTGTACTACTCACATTTCTTACTTAAAGGAGAAATCCAGACCAAAACACATGTACCCATGAATCAGCCATACACACACACGAATCGTCTAACTCATTCCCTGCCACCATTGAACTGTGGTGCTGTCGCTTCCCTGCCATCCGGATGCACAGGGTCTGACAAATGTCGGAGTGAGAGCTTGTGAATCTTTGTAACCCATTTTGTTCCACCCAGTGTCAATCATCACTACACTCCCTATGGGACACAGGGTGAAAATGCAAACTCCACACATAAAGGCCTTTTTGCCAACCCCATCTAGGGTATGGCCCTGATGATGCGGAGGAGAGAACACGCCCCCAGTGCCCACAGCGGAAATCGAACCCAGGACCTTCTAGCTGTGAGGTGAAAGTTCTACCGACTGAACCTGGGCGATTCTCGTCTCAAATCTATGGCTCAGTATAATATCAACTCAAACATGACAGGAGCAGCAAAAACAAAAAAAACAACAAAATAGGCTAATAATAAAAATACATTTAAAAAATACAAAGGTCTCCACCTTTGCAGTCATTCTCTCCCACTCCAAGTTTTTCCTCATTATAAGTTTCCTGAAGTCGTCTTCCAAATCCCACCTTTTTCCACAGCATTTGTTTCAACATGAATTCCTGATGGAGATCAACTGAGTGCAGAAGTGTCTCTTCTTTTGTAGATGTCTGCACTGGTGCAGTTCAGTTGGTAGTGAGTTCTCTGTTCTCCTGTAATGATGCTGCTTAGTTTTTTGGTGGGAATCACTGAGCTCATTCCTGTACTCTGTTTTCCTTCTGATCTCATTGAGAGGCACGTAAGTGTGGTGATCTCCCCGTCCTTCCCTTTCCATTGCCCTTTCCATTGTTCTCCTCCGATGTTATCTTTTCCCCCCTTTTTGTGTAGGCTCACTTTGCTTTGTCGGCTGACGAGTGTGATAGCTTACACCATCACACTCGTCATCAGCATGCATGGCTGCCAGTTCCCACCTGATGTCGCGTGGGAGTCCAGACTGCTCCAGGCCGTACCGAATAACCACCAGCTTGCATAACGTCTTCAGACTGGGACTCAGGTCCAGGATGTACAGGTCGTCAGTGATGGTGCATCCTTTGTCCCCTCCGAAGAGGATGGTGCGATCGCCAACCATGCAACAGCACATCTTGGTCACATTCCAAGGGCCTTGCCCTTTCCCCTTGGGCTCGACCTTCTTCCAAAGGAAGGTCTCTGGATTGAATTTCCACAGATCGTTGAAGAGCTGGCACAAGTCGTTACCGCCGAATATGTACAGCTCTCCCTTGTACGCGAAGGCAGAATGACACCTGCGTCCTTCTGGCTGAAGCTGATCCGTAGGCGTGCTCAGCCAGAGGTTGGTCTCGGTGTCAAACACCCTGATGCTGCTGTAGTAGTCCAGCTGGTTGCCGCGGCCCCCGAACACGAACATCTTTGTCCCGATGATGGTGGCGGTGTGACTCGACGACACGGGCGTCAGCGTGCCTCCCGTGTTGATCAGAGACCACACCATCGTGGCGGTGTCCAACTCGTAGATGTCCTTCGTGCACCCACAAGGCCACTTGAACCCCCCAAATATGTACATGACCTTCCCCAGGACGCACGCCGAGTGGTCCTGCCTCTCCTCCGGAGGTGTCCCGGATACCTTGGGCTGGAACCAGCCGTGGGCATCAACGTCAAACGCATAGAGCCGGCTGTTGTACTCCATCAGGTACGTGATCCCGCCCCAGATGTAGATGACGTCTTCTATCAGCACGACGGTATGGCCGTAGCGCACCGAGGGAACCTCGGGCAGACACTCTCCTGCTCTGCCGCACGCCGCCGGGGACAACGTCATCCAGCGCAGGGACAGCGTGTTCATGACGTGGACGTTGTATTTGTAGGAATCGGCATAGCCTCCGAAGGAGTACAACTTGTCTCGCACTGCCACAGCAACATACTTCTCCTTTGGTACCTTCAGATGCACTGTCCAGCGCAACATTTCCCAGACCAAAGAGTGATCAAGTCTTACTCTGTAAAAATAATTTGGTTCTAGTGCACCTTATATGTAGTACAGCGGCACAGATGTCCCGCAAAGCTTGGCCAGTTACGCGAAGCTCATGGGTTTGGGTTGGCCAACGCAGACGCTTGTTGATCGTCTATATGGCAGATTATATTTATGGAAATCCTTTATTAGTGTTGTTGCTGATAGGCAAACATACACTCTCGTCTGATTTGACGACAATTACACGCCCTACCTATGCAAGTGTATACAGGATACACATTGTACGAATATATACGTAGCTGGAAGAAAAATAATTAATTAGAATCAGCTGTGTGGAGGGAGATATTTTAGGGTAAGTAGACAGATTAATAATATCAATGACCCTTTCTGATTTCTGTCTGTCTATGATCAGCTCTCTCAGGGTGATGAAAAGCTCTCATGGAGATGAACAGCTCTCAGGGAGATGAACAGCTCTCAGGGAGATGAACAGCTTTCTCAGAGAGAGCATCAAAACACACAAATGGTTAGAATATGGATTTCAGCCGACGACTATATGCAACGGTTTGTTTGGCATATGATGTCACACCACGGCTCTGGTTATTGTTCTATAAAAGATGAAGACGTAGAAGACTAGAGGGAAACGGAAGACTCTTATATAAAGATGCTTCATTGGACAGTGACTAAAGAGAACGGAGGAAGGAGAAGAGCTGGTCATGGTCAAGGTTTATTCCTTTACAGATTACAGATACTACAGATTACAGCAGCGAGTATAGGATTGATGTGGATGTCTTCAAGACAGTGTCTTTGTGCTGCGTGACGTTGACTCCAGTGACCCCTCTAAGATGTGAAGTTCCCTCCAGGTGTGAAGGGCACACAGGTGTGCTCATAGAAGATATCGTTTGACATCTGGGAGGGAGTTACACTCTCAGGGATTTCCGTACCATATTTCAAGTGCCAACGATTACTGTGACAGCAGTGCATCCGATGTCAACACGCACAGATGCTTCGAACTGGAGGTTTCTGGGACTGTTCCAAAGGGGAAGGATTGCCACTCCACCGGTGTCTTGGGGAGGTGTAGCCTACAGTATTCATGGAGCTGGAGGATATGGCAAGTTGACAATGACTTCTACAAGTTGGACACCAACACAATGGTCTGGTCTTTAATTAATGCCAGAGGTACTCCAGCTCCTGCTTCTCACTCTGCCACCATCACTGGGACAAAGATGTTTGTATTCGGGGCGCAGGGCACCAGGTCACTAACAATCGCAGCTAGAAGGTCCTGGGTTCGATTCCCGCTGGGGATTCTGGGGGCATGTTCTCTCCTCTGCGTCATCAGTGCCCATACCCTGGGTGGGGTTGGCAAAGGGGCCTTTCTGTGTGGGGTTTTCATGTTCTCCAAATGTCCCCTAGGGTAGGTACCCTCACAAAATATTCTATATCGGCAGAGGCAGAAACGGCTAATTGTGCACATTCAAAGTCAGAATATTAGTGGGAAGGATGCAATTATCAATTTTGTGGGTTGTAACTGAAAAGTAATACAACAAGTAAGTACGTTTTCCTAGAAAAGAGACCAACACCGACAGAATAGCCTCGAACAATCACACAATAATAATCACACACACAATCACACTACTACTTCTGGATGCAAAGTCCTTTATGGATTTAAAATCCATTTTTTATCCAGTTCACAATCAAATGGCAATGTTTTGTCTGGTTTTTAAGCCTCTCCTGGTTCATTGTGGAGCGCAAATAGCTCTCTAAACTGGCTGGTGATATTAGCAGCAGCTGTCTCAACTGAATGAATAAAAGTTGGTCATTGTGTTTTTATACAATTTTATGTATTGTATTTTTAAGCCATTGACAGCTCCCTCTCTTACACTTTAGAAAAGATCATACATTTTGCAGACCCTGTTTTGGTGACCCATCAGCTTATATTATATTATGTGACCATCCCTCACTTTTTTTTTTAGATTAATTGAGTATAATGGAAAAAATCACACCCGTGTGAACTGAGTGGTGTAAGGCCTGTCTGACGTAATGAAATCACACCCGGGTGAACAGGGTGAACATAGCAACCATGCTCATTTTTTCTGCACTAACAAAGCCAAAATCATGTCTGACGTAATGAAATCACACCCGGGTGAACAGGGTGAACATAGCAACCATGCTCATTTTTTCTGCACTAACAAAGCCAGTTGTAGGAGTGGTTTACACCACTCAACAAGTCAATAGGTTTTGTTGGGTTTAAATCCTCTTAGCAGACCTTGTATTGAACTGTACATTGACATTCCAGTTAATAAAGTATTAAAACCAAAAACAGCCTCTCTTCTGAGTTCTGACCATCTAGAACACAGGCCCTATAAATTATACCTCGCTTGCTACTCGTCGACCGAGGGCGGTCGCACACAAGTCCAACTCGGGAACCAGGACCGTCATTTGGGTTATCAGGGGATGGCATTTGCTACCCCCTAGTGTTCACATTTAAACTTAATTTCAGTTATTTTATGCATATTGTCTCCAACTCTGAATTGTTTTAGCAGATTATTCTGATTTCATCGCAATCAATGGTTCTAATCTAATAAGCCTTTTATTGTTGAATGGAACTGTAAAGTTGGCCGAGGGCCAAGGTTCCAAAAACAGTCAGAGATGCAATTTGAGGGTTTTTTATTTCCCCCAACTCCTCCACCAAACTCCAGTACAGCTTTTTTCAGTGCAACAAAGATATTTCAAATAGCAAAAATGCAGGCAACACTGACCAAACTTTTGAAGGCTAAACCTTTATCACCTCTCCCTCAGGGATGTCACATGTGTTAATGCCCACAACGAAGTCACTCGTCTGTCCCTGGCTGCAGCCTCCCTTAAATAGGAGAGGATCCTACAACCAGGCACAGAACCATCATACTTCCATAACACATCATACGAGTAACCTAAACATTCTTACTGATGTTTTACAATTTAACTCTTTTAAATTAATGACATTTTAAATACAGTACATAACCACATTACTGATGAAGCACAGAGAACTACCCCTCTCCTCCACAGCACGTGGCACCTTCCTACTCACATTGCCACCAGCAGTGCAGGAGAGACGGTTGACCATTACATCAATCAACTAACATTTGTACAGTTTTCAATAAACAATAAACTCTTGCACACATTCATTCTTTAGATTTGTACTTCTAACATAAATATACATAATGGTTAAGTACCAAATGTGCATTTGTGACAAGTTTCCCCTTGTGGGGTAAATTGTCACACAACGAGGGGTGAAACACACACACACACATTGGCCGGCCTGATATGAACATGTAAGTAGAAGCTGCCCGTGTCTGTCCACACTAATTTAGACAGATATGTTCCAAATTCCAGGGCTTCATCAGGCTAAGTGCATGAAAAACATGGACAGTAAACGTAGGCCATGTAATTCAATGACAAATAGTCTACCATGGACAAGACCGATTAATATGCAATCTCAAAATGTAAAGGTTACTCTTACCAGAACCCAAGAAGAAAGAAAAAAAACACAATAAATCATCCTGTACTATATGACTCATGATGAGCCTAGCCTAGGGCTGAGAATGTCGTCTATGAAGCCATCTATAAAATCTATTTTATAAATCTACGTTATACAATATGTAGTGGGGGTCCCTGCTTCATCTGTCTCGCAACTAAGGGGTCTTTGGCATGAACAATGTTGAAGACCCCTGCTGTTGATAGATGTTTTTAACTGAACTCCCCCCAGTGCATTAGACCTGGTGCATCATATCCGCTGTTATACCGTTGAATCCGGGAGCTATACAGTATCTCTGTGTCTCATTAGTTGTTGCTACTACATCAATCAGCCTCAGGTCTAAATTCAAAGCTGTAATATCACTTGCAAACTGCCTACAGTCCTACAGCTGGCAAATTCATATCACTGTGTTTCAACTTAAAAGCCAGTCAGGAGAAATTTCCAAGGGCAAGTGTGTGTGCACGCGTGACTGTGCGTGCGTGCGACGCGTGTGCGCGTGTGCGTGCGTGCGTGCGTGCGTGCGTGCGTGTGTGCGTGCGTGTATGCAAGTGTAAAGTGTAACAGTTCATTATGTCTATGTTATCATCATTCCAGACAGATGGCTGTCAGGAGAGGTGCAGCTGAATCACATCAGCATTCTGCTCTGCTGTTGCCCACAGGAGCACAAGACACCTGTCCCCCTAACACCTGTGAACACACTGGCCACCTGACTGACTGCAGTAATCAGCAGAGAGGAGAGGAGTGGAGAGGAGAGGAGAGGAGAGGAGAGGAGAGAAAACAGAACAAAGAGGGAAAGAAAGAGATGACAGACAGATGGAGAGAGAGAGAGTGAGAAAAAGAGAGAGAGAGAAAGAGAGTGAGTGAGAGAGAGAGAGAGAGAGAGAGAGAGAGAGAGAGGGGACATGGAGGACAGTGTGCACACTTTACGAGAGTGGTTTTATCAGGGGGAAAGAGTTTCCAAAGTCTCCGATTTTCGGCATAAACTCTTTCTTCTTTCAACTTTCCTGAGCAAATGGCACCTATAGGCCGGAAATCCAGCCTGACGGCGTGCCGCAGGTCCCGAGCACGTCGGCCTTTGCCGCATGGCTTCCCCCCCATCTCTCTCCTCCTTTCCTGTCACATTACTGTACCCTCTCAAATAAAGGCAAAAAAGCCATGAAAAATATCTTAAAAAAAACAAAAACAAAAAAACCTTCCCCTTGTATTTACTCTGGCAAAATCTTTTCTGATGGGGCCCAGATGGGGGCCAAACAGTATATCAATTTGGGGGTCCTTGACGTGAAAATGTTTGAAAACCGCCGATATAATGTGTGTATGAGAGATGTGTAATGGTAACGCTATTACTGTGTACACTATAGGTCTCATATTGACACATCACACAGATTACATATGAAGGGCCCCACTGGTGGCCGTGGTTCTCAACATGTGGGCCGTGGCCCCACTGGCGGCCGTGGTTCTCAACCTGTGGGCCGTGGCCCCACTGGTGGCCGTGGTTCTCAACCTGTGGGCCGTGGCCCCACTGGCGGCCGTGGTTCTCAACCTGTGGGCCATGGCCCCACTGGCGGCCGTGGTTCTCAACCTGTGGGCCGTGGCCCCACTGACGGCCGTGGTTCTCCACCTGTGGGCCGTGGCCCTACTGGCGGCCGGGAGGATATGGCAAGTGGGCCCCAAAATAATGGCCAAAACACTAGGATGTTTAATGATAATATGATATATTGTACTACCACAGATTGGACATTTTATTATTTTATCACATTTTATTCATACAAAAAAAAATATATATATATACAAAACATTCAGTATAATCCAGTATAATAATAAAGCTCCATTGACTTCCAGTATAATATTGAAGCTTTGATTATTTCTTTCAAAAAGCATAAAACATTATGATTTACTTCCTTGGCTTACTGGTGCAAACAAAATTTGGCGCTGAACGGTCCAGTGGTTTGTGATAACGCACACACACACACGCACGCACACACACCCTACAGTGCCATAGCAAAAAAGACAGATAGACAGAAAGATTTAGGTTCTAATTCTACTCCAGAGTGGACCAGACACCAGAACATCCCAATGTCCCAGTTTTCCACTTCATAAACTCCTACAGCATAATGTCTAGGCTACTAAGCCATTTAAATCTAACAACTCAGCCTTGTGAAGCACCTGTCTGCAATCTGCAACTGGACCTACAAGTCTTCTAGCTTGCCAAAAGATCCCCATGTTTTTCTGTAAATATACTTTTACTGTCCCTAGTATTGATGATTTCATGTATAGTATTGATTCTCTTTATGTCTTGACCACAGTTTACATATGTGTCTATGTCAGGGTTTCTCAAAGTGGGTGCCGTGACGCAAGTCCAGGAGTGCCGCATATCATGTCCGTTTGACCATTAAACCCTCTATACTTCCACGAAACCTCCTCGCCAAACAAATGCCGATCTACAAGCTCACAGCGCATAGTTGTGATCTACACCCTGTAGATCTGCTATATTTGGTGAATTTCCCCCCAGAATAGGCATGCTGGGGTTCAAATGGTTACATGCCAATCTGTCGTAATGGTACTGTATCCTTAGGGGGAGAGATTGACATATATGGTCGTACCATAATATGACATGGTATGGTTTAAGTCAGTGGTTTTCAACTCTTTTCGTATCAAAGCCCATTATTTATTTATCATTTGAGCCATGGACCACCATTTGATGAAATCTTGCCTCTCGGACCCAAAACTAACGAATATTTTATCGATTTTGTCCACAATTTCATGCTGTATTGATGTTGGTACCAAGTAGCATAGGAGAGAGATAACAGGCAAACATTGATAAAAATAACAATTCTTCTACACTCTCTAATTGTGTAGAATTGTGTAATTTAACTCTTGAGAGCATAAAATTAAACCAAATTCACCCATTAGGGTTTGTTTGGTTTAATTGTACGCTCTCAAGAGTTAAAGATCTACAAGGGTCCATTTGGTTACCAACTCTCCATCATTTATCTGGGGACCACATGGAACCTCATCAAGGACCATTGGTGGTCCGCGGACCACTGCAATTAACGAGGTCATAGCCTCTGTCTTGCGGCCCTTGAAAGAAAAAGAGCTCGGCATAGCTTTTTAATAGAAAACCTGTGTACTGCATCATTAGAATACGGTTCAGCGCCATGCACCCCTTCATTAGGAAGTAATAGGACTCTCTCGTCTCGGTCCCTGGATTCAGTGTCTCCCAGACTGTCTGGCCAGACTGTGCCTCCATCTTCTCCATATGGATGAGTCTGGGCAGTGCAGCGTGGCATCATAACCAGTACTCTGTAAAAGTCCTCAAACTTTACTTGAGTAAAGGTACAAAAGTGTTGGTATTAAAATCAAAATGTACTTAAAGGAGCATTCAGTGATTTGGGTGATTTGGGAAAAAAACCCGGTCCACCCGGTAACAAAATGTGCACATGCACACGCACACGCTCTACAGTGGGGGAAGTACAACAGACCAACAGCATGTGCACCAAGGCCCGCCCCACTCGATCATGATTGGAGGAAGGCCCCTCTCATCCTGATTGGATGAAGGCTTTGCTACCCAAAGCCCAAACCGAAACTAGGGTTTTTTGACCCCAGGGGTTAACTGGGGACAGGGTCAGCGCACTTTATAGTAGGGAGGATTATCCAAAAAATAAGAAAAAATAAGTGATATTTGAATTAAGTGAAATCACTGAATATACCTTTAAAGTGTCATTAGCATGACAACCTACCTCAAACCCTAACCTAACCATAACCGCAAGCATGCAGGAGCAGCGCATGTTCGACCGCATACATGTCGGACCTTTGGTGTGCATCCCCAATGAAAGTACTCATTACGCAAAATGTCCCAGTTCACGAGTTGTCAAATCTATAGAAATCTTTTGAAAATAGCAGATCTCACAATGCGTCGCATCGCGACTACAAAGTAACTATAGTAACTAAAGTTGTCAATTGTAGTGGAGTAAAAGTACAATATTTGCCTCTGAGAAGTGAAAGTACTGAAAGTTGGAAATACCAATACTATAGTAAACAAATACCTCAAAATGCAGTACCTGAGTAAATGTACTTTTACTTTCCACCACTGACCACAGTTCATATTTCATCTGAATCTGAATCTGTCTTCAGTCCTTTGTCACAGAGCATTGGGACAGCACCACCAGGGACTCATTACCTTCCATATAGTTTGACCCAGAGGTGTTGATGTGACCAGCACAGGCTAGCTGCAGTGACAGACTGACAGTCCATGCAGTACAGTAGAGTTGTGTTGTTGTGACCAGCACAGGCTCCTCCTGTCTACATGTCGAAGTGTCCTTGGGCAAGACACTGAACCCCAAATTGCTCCCGATGTGCTGGTTGGTACCTTGCATGGCTTCCGCTGCAATCGGTGTATGAATGGGTGAATGTAATGCACAATCTATGTAAAGCACCTTGGATAAAGGCGCTATATAAATGCACCATTTACCATTTACCATTTACCACAGGCTAGCTGCAGTGACAGACTGACAGTCAATGCAGTACAGTAGAGTTGTGTTATTGTGACCAGCACAGGTGCAGTGACAGACTGTCAATGCAACGTGCAGAGCAAAGCGAATGGGAGAGTGTACGTTTATGGTAAGATGCAGTGGACTGCAGACTATGGGCTCCAATTTTGTCGCATCCTTTACCCGCAGCGCGGCCCACAATTCAGCCGCTGCCCGAAAATTACGAATATAGGAGCTTTCTCTGTCCCTTAATGGTATTTTCGTCCAGCATCACCCGCTATCTTTTTAGCCGACACCGGTATTTGCGCCTAGAGGTGTGGTCATGGGCGTGTTGGCACGCTTTCCCCTAAATTGCTATTTTGGTCACACACATTTGGGAAAGCGATAGTGGCATTTAAAAGCACCCGTAAGCCATGCCAAATTAGTTTGGTAAAGAGCGGCCACCGCGCGCTTCAATGGAGATGTCCAGGCACAGACTAGTCAGGCTGCCTCATCTCTCCAATATTCATATTGCATCTCTTTGTTATTTTCCTATAATCAGCTGAAGTGAGTGCCTGCCACTTCCTTGTGTCCATTGTGTTTATATAATTGTATAGTCAAAGAAGTTATTTGTGCCAGCCTGCCAGCCATTGTGCGGCTTGTGCCGCGTGCACGATTCCATTTGCTCTTCAGTTCATCACCAGCGCAGCAAATGGTTTAATCCGACTTGCCGAACATTCCTTTTCGCTTCATACCGTTCCGTAGAGACGATCTACACGCACGATCTAAAGCCCTAATTTCGTAGTTTACATAGAACTAGAATTTAAAAAATGGGCTAGATTTGAGCGAGTTGTGACTCAATGAAAAGACGAGTGTTCTTGGCTCTTTGCGTGTGGGAAAAAAAAGAACGACACGGGGGGCGGGGGGTGCAGCACAAGTGAGGCAGCAACGGGCTGAGGCTATGAAGCAATATAGCACTAACGGGCAACGCATAAGGGATCTATTAAAGGCAATGGGACGTGGACTGGTGATTGGTCTAATTGTGTAACGCCCAAACCACACCTATGCATAATATAACGGGTAACGGAGGTGTTTAAGGGATTTAGGGAACCAAAATACCAATTTTAGTGGGGGAACACCCTTTCCCCACTCCTAAATCCCCAAATAGTGGCTTTAGGAAGATGAGACAAAAATGGAGCCATATTTTCACCAGTGCCTTGCCGCTTATCCCTAAACCTATTTGCCTTTTTTGTTTTTACAATTTTGAAAAACATTTTTGAATAGATCAAATAGACGATTTTTCAAAATAGTAAAAAAAAGGCAAAGGATTTAGGGATATAAGGGGGGTAGGCACTGACGAAAATATGGCCCTATATGTATGCACAGTAAAACATGCGTTTCTTTCCTGTAGACTGGTTACATGTGTGTCTGTTCACAGGATTGTCAAATATAGTTGATTGATTGATTGATTGATTGATTGATTGATTCCTTTATTTATTCTCGAAAAGAGCATTGAGGTTCCCCCTCATTTGCAATGCTGACGAGATCACATATATAAAAACAATTAAGACAACACAAAACAAATCTACAAGTAAGGCATAGAGACAAACATAAGTTAAAAACAGTTACATATTGAGGTATAGGGAGGTTCAGAAGCAGGTTATTAAATTATCCATATGATATTGGGGTACCAATTTTCAGTGTTTGTTGTAGAGAGTGTTCCATGAAGTAGGGGCATCGAAGCAGAACGCAGATTTTCCCAGTTCAGACTGCACAGAGGGGACATCTAGTGTAAAACAGTTCAGACTGCACAGACGGGACCTCTATAGTGTAAAACAGTTCAGACTGGACAGATGGGACATCTAGTGTAAAACAGTTCAGACTGCACAGACGGGACCTCTATAGTGTAAAACAGTTCAGACTGGACAGATGGGACCTCTAGTGTAAAACAGTTCAGACTGCACAGATGGGACCTCTAGTGTAAAACAGTTCAGACTGGACAGATGGGACCTCTAGTGTAAAACAGTTCAGACTGCACAGATGGGACCTCTAGTGTAAGACAGTTCAGACTGCACAGATGGGACCTCTAGTGTAAGACAGTTCAGACTGCACAGACGGGACCTCTAGTGTAAGACAGTTCAGACTGCACAGATGGGACCTCTAGTGTAAGACAGTTCAGACTGCACAGATGGGACCTCTAGTGTAAGACAGTTCAGACTGCACAGATGGGACCTCTAGTGTAAGACAGTTCAGACTGCACAGATGGGACCTCTAGTGTAAGACAGTTCAGACTGCACAGATGGGACCTCTAGTGTAAGACAGTTCAGACTGCACAGATGGGACCTCTAGTGTAAAACAGTTCAGACTGCACAGATGGGACCTCTAGTGTAAGACAGTTCAGACTGCACAGATGGGACCTCTAGTGTAAAACAGTTCAGACTGCACAGATGGGACCTCTAGTGTAAAACAGTTCAGACTGCACAGATGGGACCTCTAGTGTCTAGTGTAAAACAGTTCAGACTGCACAGATGGGACCTCTAGGGCTCCATTTTCGTCACCGCTAAACCCCTTATCCCTAAACGTCTTTGCCTTTTTTTTACTATTTTGAAAAACACTTTTGAATAGTTCAACTAGCCAATCTACATTGACACGTTGTGAGCTTGTAGACTGGCCATTTTAACTATTCAAAAATGTTTAGCAAAATAGTAAAAACAGGCAAAGAAGTTTAGGGATAAGGGGTTTAGCGGTAACGAAAATGGAGCCCCTAGTGTCTAGTGTAAGCCTTGAACGGGTCTGTATTTCTTTTCCAGTTTAGCAGCAACGTGATGTAGGGTGGTAACTTCCCATCAATAGCTTTAAAGATAAACTGGTGCCAGTGCCTGGATCTCCTCTCAGAGAGGGAAGACCAACTACCCTGTTATAGAGGGTACAATATGGTGAGTGCTGTAGCTTTCACCAGTGATAAATCTAAGTGCTGAGTGATAAACTGTATCTAGGGGTAGAAGAGTAGTTCCCAAACTTTTTCCTGCCAAGGAACGCCAAATTGATATAAATGTGCCCGCGGAGCCTCATCTGGAAAATGTTTTGTGCCAGACACTCCCAGATAAGATTTGCATTCAAACATTTTAAAAGGTGAAATGAACACTTTCAACATTTTTCCAAAATGTTGAAAAGCTTGCAAGCGTGCATGGCCCAAAGTGATGTGCCGCTTGTATATCTGCTATTGTTGAATAGCCAACTTTCCTACTGTCTTACATCGTCTTTACTGCCAAAAACATTAAAGACTTGGCTGGCAAAGGGGAATTTATAATTAGGCTCTAAACAAACATTAAAAGCCACAAGTTCGGAAAGCAGCACCCCTCAAAAAAGCTCTTTAGCAACTCCTACTGATTCAGAACGCAGCTGCTATAGAGTCCTGACAAAAACTCGACCATATTACACCAGTTCTAAAATCCTTGCAATGGCTACCAGTCATCCAAAGAATCGATTTTGGTATTTGAGTATTTGCAATGCTCTTTTCAGTTTCTGGTCCGTACTTTTAAATTGTATTGGTTTGTATTCTTTGAAGCACTTTGGATTGTTTGGTGTATGAAATGTGCTATACCTAAAAACCCAGGGTTCATTTAAGTCTCAAGGGTAAACTATCACTCAGGATGTTGCCGTTTATTATGCTGAGGAGGATAAGCAGAATGGAAGTGGTGATAATATCTATTATACGTGCTGGGAGAGAGCAGTGTGAAAGGTGATATAGGCCTACGTGTTTAATTTAGACAAGTAGAGAGAATGCACATTCACTCTGGTACTCAGTAAAATCCTCAGTGTTCATTTAACTATGAAGTGTACAAATAGTGGTTCCCATGTTTGTGTACACCCTTCACAGTTAAATGAACCCTGATAATTAACTTTGAATAGTCTGCACACTGCTAGACTAGCTTCCTCCCACAAGAATTCAACGCTCCCCCCAAGGAAGTTCATCAGGACAAACAAGTCCCTATATGAGTACATAGATACAGTAAATCGTCTCTGTCTCTGTCAAACCGTTTACTTTTCAGGATTAAAATTCAAAAACAGCAAAAGTAGCAGATCTACAAGCTTAAAAAGTGTTGCTTTGCGCCGCGTTTCAAGCATGTTGATCTGCTACCTTCGCTACTTTTGTGAGACGCGCTGCACAGAGAGAGAGAGATATAATGAAATGTACTATTATGTCACTCTAAGACGAAAAAACTGGGCAAAGCAGTTGAAGCAGTTCATTCATTTTGTGAATTAATTTCATTAATTTTGTCTTCAATGTTTGTGTTAAGGTGGCCTTACACTAGCCGATTTTTTTCAATCTGAAATCTGATACAGTAGCACCACACACTACAGGATAATCGGAGCGGGGCAGAGCAAATATCAAACATTCTTGATGTGGATCGGGCCGATCCCGATCGCGCTTTGAGCGGTCGGGCACCCCCCGATTATCGGCTAGTGTAAGGCCACCTTCACGCAATGTTTGTGTTTACACACGCACGCACGCACGCACGCACGCACGCACGCACGCACGCACGCACGCACGCACATACATACATCAAAAGCTGGACATAGGAGGGGCTATCGCCCCTCAAAACCCCCAAAGCAATCAGAAGATGAGAACAATACACACACATAACTGTAACACAGAGTGCTCTTACTTCAAGATCAATATATACAATAAACACACTAAATATACACGTACGACCCATAAAGAAATAACGACGGGAGTGTTTACAATCTTACCATTATTAATTTGAGCAAGTACGAAAGGGGCAGAAATAGCCCTATCACTCAGATGCACAAACTTTATTAGTTTGCTATATGTGCCAGAGCCAATAAAATCCACACTGGCCAGATTTGTTAGGTTTTGGAGGCTAAACGTTTACAGTGACAAGGGCCCAGACAGACAGGAGTAATATACTGTTACATGGTCTACACATAATCCTTATGATTCATGCCCTCCACTGACCCCTGAAGACACTGCATATAGTCAAGAGTTTTTTGGCCTCCATTGCCATCTGGAGTCAGTTCTTCCATTTAAGATTGAAGTCATTAGCTTAAGTACTCACGGGGTAGCTGGGGCACTCGCACAAACACACGCACGCGCGCGTGCGCCTGAACAGCCTTTTATTAGGGAGGATACCACCTTCCACCAAGACCGCGGTCAAAATATGTCAATCTCTAATGTACAAGAGAAACCCCGGTGTGGAAAGTATCTAAGTACTGTACAATTTTGAGGTATTTGTTCCAATACTTTTATTTCTACTCTCGGATCTCGGATCCAAATATTGTACTTTTACTCCACTACAATCATTTGAAAACGTATGTCGTGATGCGACCATCGTGAGCTTGTAGATTCTATTTTCATACTAATACTTTTGTACTTTTACTCAAGTACATTTTTAATTCCAGATTTTTACTTGTAACAGAGTATACTATATTGCAGTATTGATCATTTTACTTAAATAAAAATAGTGCTAGCTGGCACACGCTACCGCACACACACATTTTATTGTTTGTCTGTGAGAGTTTGAGTGCGCACAGACAGTTCAACTATTAATTTTTGTCCCCAAGGAGAATTATCTACTTGAGATGAGATGACAGAGCTGTTGGCACACCTTGCCGACTGGGTGAGATCCAGCAGGTACATCAGTGATGGGGGCATCTCTATGCCATTTGGAGTGGACCCCCTGAGAGAATACTTATACAGCATACTTTAAAATCTGCACAACACTCCCGGGCTGCATGTGAATGAAGAAGCCCCCGTCCGTCCGTCCGTCCGTCCGTCTGTCCGTCCGTCCGTCCGCTGTCGATTTGCACTTTCCATGATAAACACATAATCAGACTGAAGAGCTGGCATCGTGACAAGACAGACCCTTTTAAATACGACCTGTCAAGAGTGGCATTGTTGGTGCGGGCCGGTGCGGACGCCCTGGGCATCAGCAATGAGGAGTAGGACCACCACTAGAGAGACAGACAGAGAGGTTGTGTGGCCAA
>NC_136791.1:16987608-17060108 GCF_951216825.1 Electrona antarctica
GAACCGAGTCAAACAAAATACAATGCCTCAACTATATGATTATGTTGGGGGTCCCCACACCCCAGTTCAAATACCATTTTTTGGGTGCTATATCCTTTTACTGTTACTGTTTACATTTTCTGTCTGTTTAAAGTATTCAGTCAATCAAAGGTAAAGAAAGGATGAGCCTAGATGAAATTGCCAAACAACAGAATTCCACACCAGCACCAACACAGCCTTTCCTCTTGTATTTACAGCAAGTAACTTGTTTATTGGCATTATAAGGTCATTTACAGGCAATTTGTTTCATATTATAAGACATGTTCATTTTCTCTCAGTTCAATTTTTTTAAGTGTAAAAGTAAAATAAGTGACATTACAAGAAAAATAAGTAAAAATACATAGTACTACATAGTAATATTATTTGCCTTGCGAGTGACTTGGGGGTGAACTTGAACTTTTCACTGTGATATGGGAGGTTTTGATTTAGGGTATCTGGGCAGCGTCTCTAACCATTTGTAGAATCTGCTTCCAGATATTCTGCCACTAACTCCCATCTCCTTTTGAAGTTAGGGAGCTTAATTTGTAACTGGGCTGTCATATATTCCATCTTATATTATTTGTTTAACTTTTTGTAGCCACTGATCAATAGTAGGGGGGTTGGGTTTCATCCAATTAAGTGTCACAATCTTTCTTGCAACTATCGACAGAATATGCATTTTATAGCACTGGTCATTCGTGAACACTTGTTCATATATGTCTAATAAAGATGACCTTGAGTTCAGTGGAATATCTCTTCTAAAGATTTTGTCTAATTCTGTTTTTACCTTTTTCCAATAAGTCTGTATTTTTGGGCAGTCCCAAAATATATGGGTATGGTCACCAATCATATCACAGTTTCTCCAACATTTATCAGTGGAGTTGGGTTTAAATGGACTGGCTGTTAAAGGGGTCCTAAAGAACCTAATTTTAGCTTTCCAGTCAAATTCTTTCCATATTTGGCTCTGTAGTAAGTACTGTATATATTACAGTTACATTTCTGCTGTCTGGAAGAATTTAACCACCCATCTCCAAAATGTTCATTTTTCAGGAAATGAAAAAACACCCAGCTCAAGTGGAGTTAGGGTTTTTTGGTCAAAGCGTTTTTTAATGCTTTTCATTGGTTCAACCTGAGGCAAAGTGCTGTGTTATCATCATGATGCAACAGCTGCTCCATTATGTTTGTACCATCCAGGATTAAGGCATCATCAGGCAACAACCGCCCGAGATCCTTCACACATCAAGATCAACCTCTCTGTCCCTTTAAGTCCAACTCCCAGTGGACGTATCATGTTGCCTCGGGTTACGAAAATAACAGAATAATGGAAAATGATGGTCTCCCTGTCTCTGTCTGTCTCTCTATCTCTCCGCATTTCTCTCAGTCTCTCTCTCTGTCTGTCTATCTCTCTGAATCTCTCTCTGTCTGCCTCTCTCCCTCTATCACCATCTGTCTCCCTCTCTCTTTATGCCCCCCCCCCCCCCTCTCTCTCTCTCAACAGAGAGGCAGGAGATAGCTGGTAATGTGATTCATCTCTTCATCTATGTGGTGTGGTAGTGTGTACCTGCGTTCAAATCAAACATGGTGGCGCCATTTCTCATTTCTCTCTGTGTTGACAGTAATATATACCGGCTTTCGTGAAGCCAGGCTCCATTTGTAGACGTGGTGGATGTAAACAGAGATATATTGACTCCTTACACACACACACACGCACGCACTCACACAAAACATACACACATGCATGCGCACAGCCGCGCCCACACGCAGCAAGAAATGGAAAGAGAGAGAGAGAAACCCGAGTCTGACCTGTTGAGTGACGTAGGCTACTGATATAGCACTTTTTCCTTCCCCATACTGGTTCCGATCGGTATGGGTACCGACCCGATACCAGTGTGAAATTTAAAAATCACACCCGTGTGAAGTGAGGCGCACTCTTATCATCATACATCATCTCATTCCGGCCAATCACAAGTTGCGTCCGCACTTTTGTCTTCAATGTTTGTGTTTACACGAACACTCAAAATTGTCCATTCATTGTCAATGGCATTTAAGGTTTGTGTAGGACAAAGTTTGTTTCCACATACACCAAAAGCTGGACATACAGTAGGAGGGGCTAGCGGCCCTCAAAAATACGGTAATCTAAGACAGAGGTTCTCAAAGTGGGGTCGAGGAACTATCTGGGTTCCTGGAGGGGGTTCCAAAATGGACCCTTATGGGGGTCCTTGAAGTTGAATGTTGAGAGGACCACTGATCTAGGAAAGATAATAAATAATTATTAATGTGCAGCTACAAATTAGTTAAAGTTTATTTTTTAATTAAATGATAATGTAATAAATAGTAGGCCACAGTAAGAGTATAAAAAGTTGTGCAACATCAACTGATGCATTCAAAATATTACTCTAAATGAAATATGTGATCAATTACTCGTGGTATGGTATGAGAATGGCCTCTAGACTGGCATACTCGCCGATATAGCAGCATTATATAACAGTATATCTGTCTGCTATTTTTGAAAAATCGTACAAATGTGGAGCAAATCTTTGAATATATATTCTTTCAAAGTGAATGTTTTTAACTCAGGTCTAAATGGGTTAGTTCTACTGGATCTCTTCTTCACTAGTCCCTCCCTAACATTTTAGTCTAGTTTGTATTTGTTGGTGAGTGGATGCAGACAGTCAGAAAGAGAACATGAAAGCAAAAAGGAAGGACACGCTGAAGAGCTCGAGTGACTTGAGGTCACGACGCGGTCACGACGCGTTCCCCTGTGTAGTGGGAAGCAAGTACATGTGGTCATACCGTGAGGTATGACCACATACCAGAACCACAAAGAACCATGGTTCTTTGTGTGTAGTGTCGGTCGGAACATGGCGGCTCCCATGGACGCCCCCTGCACCATCATAACAGATCTAAGTCGGTCAGATTCATGTCTCCTTTCCTACTGCATAATACGAACAAACAAGAAAACTAATAAACAAATCACAACTTCACGGATTGTATCGTCCATCGGCGAACTCGGCGAGGGATGGTGGATGGTTATTTTTGATGATGATGATCATCGGGCAGATGAAACAACGCAAACATGCGGTGGTGTGGACTGTGGAACTGGAGGGGGACAGCAACACCACCGTCCCTCTGCGAACTCGGCTAGCCGCGTTGGAACGAAAGACAGTGACAGACACGTACATAGATGGATAAATAATGACAACGTGTCTCTGCATTGTTTCATCTGCCTGTCCGCCCGACGATGATGATGACGAAAATAAACTAACAGTACTAACGTAGCCCCAATATGTTCCCTCAGTCTCTATGCTCATTCTGTAGCTCATTCAAAAGCCAATTACCGACGAAGGGTAGATGGGATCAATGTGTACTTTTTTCCTCGTAAAAGTAGATATTCAGGGCTTTCATTCGGTGTATAGTATGTATAGGATATTTTTTGTGTTCATTTTTATATCTGCCTGTCAATGTCTGACATAAAACGGTCCCTAACTCAGCTTTCTATTCAAGAACAGCACGTTACTACAAAAGCAGGTGTTACATAAAGGTAAATATCTCCAGAATGGAAGATGGTAAAATAAAAAAATAAAAACAAATTTGAATTGGAGTGGACAAATTAAGCTTTCTTTTGAGGTATGCGGTGTGCTTCTCGCTATAAGAGAACATTTGCTGTCGGCCTTGGAAAAGGTTGGTCCTCCAATGCTATCGGTTCCCCTATGTCAGAAATGGCTAGTGTTAGAAAGAAATTAAAACCATTTTTCTAAAAGAAATCATTAATAACTTTTAAGTGGAAGTGAAAATAGCCGATCTACAAGCACACAACGTGGCGCGAAGCGAAGAGCTGTGAGCTTGTAGATTGCTATTTTCACGATTTGGGTCCTGGGGAGACATCAAATGTCTCTTTTGGGCCACGTAGGCTAAACGGTTTGGGAAGCACTGTATTACAACTACTTGAGTGTTTCCAATGTTGTACATTTGTATGTTTCGTCCACTGAAATGATTTGAAAACTTCACTCACGAGTATTACAAAACTTACATTTACCACTTCAGAACCTATATTTTGTAGAGGTGCGATTACGATTCACCAGGTAACGATTCGATTCTACGATGCACTGCAATGCATCACAACTTTTATATTACTGCACAACATGGCATATTTTACATCAGTCAAATCTACTGAACAACATATCTTATTTAGAAATATATTAATATTATATACATAATTATATAGGCAGCAAATAGGCTTCGATTATCGATTACAACCGGTATGTCAAATTGTTGCATTGCATTGCATTGCTGAAAGGCCAAATTGCGATGCATTGTTGAATCGATAATCACTAATCACTAATATTTCGGCTATTCAAAAATAGCTGATCTAAATCTAGATCTGCTATTTTCAAAAGACTCGTTATACATAATTTGAACTTGTGCAATAGACATTCTCCATAACTTTCGGAGTACTTTTGCATTTGTTTAGACTACTTTACAAATTCTAGTCCATACCCTGGACTTGGTTTGCTTAATTATACGTAAGATGTTGATGCCAATGCTTTTGGATTTTTACTCAAAGTCAACTTTTACATTGCGCGATATATTTACTTATAAATAATGGGAGTACTTCTTCCATTGTGTCGCGTTCCCTAGAGGAAAGAGCAGTGCATGGTTATTTACTTAAAGGACCACTTCACCACTTTTCAACTTCTCTTCCTATAATTAGTCCTAACTAATGTTCATGATAAAATACCCCAATGTTTTCCTACTCAGTCTGTGTCTCATAGGAGGGCTGTGGGCAGTTCAGAAACCCGTCCACCAGTGACATCATCGATGGTGAATCCAAGCTAATAGAAACGGCAGGCTTTCTTTTCCTGAAAAGTAGCAATGCAAAAGTTGAAGCCATCGTTCTCACGATAATAAAAATCTAAATATATTTTAAAACAAATCTTGTTTAAAATAAAATCTGCCTAATGATGATGTCACTGGTGGACGGGTGTCTGAACTGCCCAAAGCCCTCCTATGAGACACAGACTGAGTAGGAAAAAATGTTGGTGTTTTATCATGAACATTAGTGAGGACCAATTATATGAAGAGATGTTGAAAAGTGGTGAAGTGGTCCTTTAAGTACTGTACTTGTTTTTTAGGCATTTGTACTTTGAGTATTTCCAATTTCCAATATTTGTAACTTCTTCTACTCCACTACACCTCAGAGGCAAATGCATCACATGGCGACACATTGTGAGCTTATAGATCTGCTATTTCCTACAGAAAATACTACTTTTGGTACTTTAAGTACATTTTGAAGCCAATACTTTTGTACTTTTACTCAAGTACATTTTGAATTCTGGACTTTTACTTAATAGTAATAGTATTCTAGTATACACTGCAGTATTATTACTTTTACTTTCTCCACCACTGGGAAAGAGGGGTCTATTCTCCATTTAGCCTCCAGCATGGCTGGATGTTTCTACCTCAATCAGGATGCTGTCAGAATGGAAAATTGCCTCCTACAGATGTGTCCTCTACTTGCATTAACACCCCTCCCCCCTTCCTCTCTTCCCCTCTGTTCTCCTTCCCTCCTCATGTCCCCCTCTGCTCTTCTGTGAATCCGCACAAATAAAGAAACCCACAAGGACTTGTGTGCTGTGCACGTCACTTTAAAATACACGGTACACAAGGTCAAGTTCGATGAGGTTGTTGAACCCGCCTGCAGCCCTGCACTTCACTAGAATGACTCTGCAATATCACTTTCTATGGATGGATGGATGGATAGATAGATAAAACACTATATGATTTCATATATAACATTACAAGTAAGACGCGTAAACGCGGGAAGCGAACGAAGCTGTTGTGGCACACACGCACGCACGCGCACACACACACACACACACACACACACACACACACACACACACACACACACACACACACACACACACACACACACACACACACACACACACACACACACACACACACACACACACACACACACACACACACACACACACACACACACACACACACACACACACACACCTCTGTATCGTTCCAATTTCAGTTCGTACTGGTTTGATCCCAATCTTTTGCCCTCTGGTGGCGGGCGGGTGGTGTTACAGCGTGACACACAGACAGACAGACAGATTTTGGCCATCTTATGCGCATGCTTAAAGTGAATGGCACATCGAGTTGCAAATCGAGTGGCAAAGCAACAGGAAAAGTGAGTTTAACATTGTTTAATGTTGTTTAATGCAATCAGATAGGACTTTTCTGTTTGGTGTATGGGCTGTCAAGGCCAGAAAGTAGTTTTTTGCCACTCAGTAGGCATTCCTGCATAGCTTCCGGGTTTAATGATGATGTCACACGCATACCCTCTATAGTTAGTGCTCACTTCGTTCGCAATCACTTCGTTCGCAATTATTATTTTTGCTGTCATTTAAGTAAAATTGGCTATTTCTGGCTGTATCTGGAGTTTCCATTTCCATTCCACCTTTTGTTGTGCTACAAACCGAGATGAGTGCATCTAGTAGTAGGCTAGTTGCCAGGCCTTGATGGTGTCGTGATGGCTTATTTTACACTTGGCTGCATGCTGAAAATAGCAGATATACTAGCTCATACAAGCTAGCCTCATGTGCGTGTCGCAGTGCAGCTCGTTGTGAGCTTGTAGATCTGCAGAGCGCAACACCCGATCACAACCAAACATAAAATGTCCTTTAGTTCTTGTACTGGATCTTTTGTCCAGTAGTCCCTCCCTAACATTTTAGTTTAGTTTTTATTTGTTGACAAAATTGTCAATGTATTTAGTCTCAGATTTAGACAGCATAGCTTAGTTTTTATTTAGTTCTCAGTGAAAATATGTAGTCAACAAACTTTTTTTTGTCATAGTTTTAGTCGACAAAATTGACATACTGTTGTTCCTCCTAATGGCGGGGTCCAGACACCACATGTATCTTTTGTGTCTTGAGCCAAACCGTTGGGGAACCACTGCTGTACACACACTGAACAGACTAACAGTCTGTCAACATATTTCTTTAACTGCTAATGTTGTTCAACAGGTCGTAACAAAGGGGCTATTTGTCATGCCGATGATGATGAGCGAAATGGCTTCATTGGCTTTGCATCTCTTCTTTATATAAACTGCTGGTGTCCGTTTGTTTGACTAATGTGCCGGAGTCTACTGTAGGTCTAGGGGTGGAGTTATGAGTGGACGATTTGGCATTAGCGCTCCATCAACTCTGGTCCAGGTAGATGGATGGTGACAGGCCCGGTGACTTATCGCACAGTGGAGCGCGACCATTCGTTGACAAGGGCGCTGAGAGGTTGACGCGACAATAAATCGCCACTGTTGGGTGGAAACCTAACAAGTCCAAAAACTGTCTGCAAGGCCACTTTTAAGGATGGGTGTATAGCGTTAGTCCGACGTGCCAATAATCCGACAGTACTGACTCTACCCCTAACCCTTAACCTAACCCTAAGCCACGGGTGAGTCTTAACTGACCACGTATGTCGGAGGAGTCTTAACCGAACACGTGTGTCGGACTAACGTAACGTATGTCCCCCTGATGCCGTCTAAATCAGTAGTTCTCAAGCATTTTCGTCCCAAGGGGATATAATATATGTATTTGGCCGCAGAAAGGCCATGCACCACCTGAAAAGGTTTTGTGCCCCCAGACGAGATTTGTGTTTAAAAGAATTCAACGTCATTCAAAAATGTTCAAACTATTTCACGACTTTTCAGAAATGTTCAGAAAAGGGTTACGCTTGTATATCTGCTATTTTTGAGAACCTCTGCTCTAAGTCTTCTGAAAAACGTATATTGATATATATATATATATATATATATATATATATATATATATAGCAATGTGTATAGAATACACAGAGTATAATAATCTAAAAGGACACATGCTTTCCCGGTTTAACTGGGTTATTTAAAAAAAAAGAAGAAAAACTAGGGGAAAAAAGTCACGTTGTGAGCTTGTAGATGTGCTGTTTTCACCACTTTTGTGTGGGACACTCTTGTATGATTGATAAAGAAGGATATATACAGTATGTACAATGAAACATAAAAAATATAAGTTGAAGTATGGAACTGCAAGGTTTCTGCCTGACAGGGACGGACTCCTCCCGTGTGACGATGTTATATTAGGCGCTATTGATCGCCAGTGTGTAAATTTGGTGCAGTGAGTAATTGGAGAACATGCCTATTGATCTGCAGAGCTTAAGATGTTAGATCAGCCATGCTGTGAGTTTGTGTGTGTGTGTGTGTGTGTGTGTGTGTGTGTGTGTGTGTGTGTGTGTGTAATGAACCGTTTGGCTAACACTGGACATTGTACTGTACAGTGATGTCTGCTACTGTGAACTGCCTGTACAAAAAATAATACCAGAAATACAATAAAATGCACACACAAGACGTCAACATTTTTAACCCATTGAGACAGATTCTACAAAATGTTGTCTTCTAAATCCTGACAGTTTTCTGAAAAACCTGTTTCTATATCATTGGTGCTCAAACTATTTTCTATGTCAAGGCCCCCATCTGAAAATCTGTTGTTCCAGGGACCCCAGGGAGCAAAGACTTAAACGTTAAAAACGTTCGCAGGGAAAGAATATATTCAAAGATTTGCGCCACATTCTCACGATTTCTCATCTTGTATATCTGCGATTTTTCAACAGCCAAAGTTTAAAATAATGGTTAAAGTGGTTAAAAGCTAAGGTGACACAGATGTGTTCCAGGTCTTAATGGTTGGCTGACAATGGTTAATATGAATGTAATATGAATACTAATAGTTACTGTTTTTCAATTGTGTGCGACACACTTGTATGATGAAGTCGGGCATTAATTGATGAAACTACATTAAAAAGAAAGAAAATGGAAATAGGTTTTTGCCCGACTTCACTAAATATGATAACTATAGCCTCGCCCCACCATATAGAAAAGGAGATGAGGACATTGACACTGCAGGAAAATAGCCCCCTACACTACAGTAGTAGCATCAGTTATACTATGCCACCTAGTGGGCAGACAGAGCAAATGTCACAGATACAGGCTTCAACATGTTTCAAGTTTTATCAACTTGGACAAAGAGTATAGGCTATAATAGGCTGTACTATATTATATCTTAACTATATTATATTAATGATACAGACCATTTGAGTAATTGAAAGGTCCTCCTTGCAATGCCAGCAGCCAAATTATGCCTATTGGCATTTCAAAACAACTAATATGCTTGCCAAAATATTTGGATAAAAAAAGAATGAAATCCTTGTATCTACGTGACGCAGACATCCCCCAAGTTCTTGAACTCGTAAACAACAGCACGAGGGAACAGAGGTACGTGACCCAAGTTTCTTCTTGTGCACAAAAACACACAGAACTAGGCAACGGAGACTAGAAATACAGCTACGCTATTATTCATCACAAGAACAGAAAGTAGATAAAAGAGTGAACTTTGTACCTCATCCTAGACACACACTGCAAGCATAGGTGGATGAGAGACGAGGGAAGAATGGACACAGGACACAGGAAAGAGAATAATAAAGTAAAACCAGTGGGGGAAAACCTTTGTTTTTTAATTAACCATTAAAACAACAACCTTGTCCTCACTAATGTCTATTTCTCAAATTCTATACTTGTGGTGGAAAAAGTACTCACGATTTTTACTTCATTAAAAGTATCAATACTGCAATATAGAAGTACTCTGTTACAAGTAAAAGTCTGGAATTCAAATTTTACCAGAGTAAAAGTACAAAAGTATTGGTATCAAAGTACCAAAAGTAGAAGGTACTCATTACTCAAAAATTCAAATGTATACAAATCTTTTTAAAATAGCAGATCTAGAAGCTCACGTATTGCTATATGTATGTAGGGCTGAAATGTTTTGTAGTAATAATCAAAACCTACAAAGCAATTAGTAACTTAAGTAGTCAAATAATTGTAGTGGAGTAAAAGTACAATATTTGCCTCTGAGATGTAAAATGGTAAATGGTAAATGGTGCATTTATATAGCGCCTTTATCCAAGGCGCTTTACATAGATTGTACATTACATTCACCCATTCACACACACATTCATACACCGATGGCGGCGGAAACCATGCAAGGCACCAACTAGCACATCGGGAGCAATTAGGGGTTCAGTGTCTTGCTCAAGGTCACTTCGACACTACGGCTGAGCTCACACCTTTCATGCAATTCTCTGCTCGTTGGATGCTCGTTGGATGCTCGTTGGGTAGTGTCATGGCCGCCCAATGTATTACCAATGGGAGTCACGTGCTTTGACCCAACATTGTGTTGTATGAGGGGGAGGGGGGGCAGTCAACACACAGCCAACCATATATCTATGCATACAACAGCTTGTAGGCGCAACATCCACCCAACGTCCACCCAACACAGAGGGTGGGGTTAACCACCAACCAATAGGAGAGAAGGGCTGTTTTGTATCCCAATGGGCGGAGTTTAGTTGTAGTCTCCTGAGCCCCGCAGAAAAGTCCGACTGGAGAGTGACAGAGCTTTTGAGAAATGATGATGTCACCGCTTATTAGCGCATATCATTTTTACTATAATTAGGTGAGAAATGCAGCTTGTGCCTGCATGGAAACTACACAGATATCTATCCAAGTGTTCATGTTTATATATCACTGTTAACAACTTTAAAACGTATTATGTTGCATCAACTGCAGTGAGCAAAGGCTCTGCTCTGCTGCATCCAATAATAAATATATCAGCCTACTAGTCCAGTGCGGACTATTTCATTTGCATTGGTGCCGAGTGCTAAGCACAACCGATTGTTTTAATTCAAAGTGGTATATATTCTGTGAAATGTTTATCGTCATTCCGTGTATCTACAAGCTCCAAGTGTTGCGTCCACATGCAGCGCGTTCCAAGCAGAGGTCCTCAAGTATATGTAAAACACTGCCAGTCCTCAGCGCAATGGCCCGTTGCGCAAAAAAGTTGAGATTTTACTTGTGTGATATTCAGATAATCTTCAACCGATTGTTATAATTCGAAGTGGTATATATTCTGTGAAGTTTATATTTTCATTGGGTGTACAAGTCATGTTTTTAATATGCCTTTATCAAATGATATAGAGATGGGTAGTGCCCAAGTCCTGTTAGCCATGCAGCCTATATGATCTGTGGTGCAGGCCTATACACTCTCTCAATTAGGGATTTTCCCAGAGGTTAATTTCACTGATGTGTACAACCTTTATTCAAATAGTTTAATTTGTATTGGAGTGCGAAGCTTGAACAATAGGTTCATTGCGGACCGCTACGGATAAACTGTGGATATTAACCTACCAATAAGCACCCAGGCCAAATGCCATTGCGCAGTAGCCTACACCAACAAGTCTATGCGTGGTGTGTGCATAGCCGCATGTGAAACTATATCGTGCTGTATTTTGCTCTCCATTTCATGGTCATGGTCATGCGAGGAGAGAGAGAGAGAGAGAGAGGGTGCAGAGAGAGAGAGAGGTGTGAATGGAATCGCATCGTGCGTATATGGCACATCTCTCTCATGTTTAGGTAATTAAGGGCGCACCATTGAATGCATGTCACTGTGCCTACATGCTGACAATGTGCGCGCGTGAACTTGTATTAGCCAGCCTACACATTATAACGTGACATTTATTATACAGCTCGAAAATATAGCCACTCTACAAGCTCACAACTTGTTACTTCTATAGGTCTGACTCTGCTATTAATTTATGTGCAGGACTTGCCAAGTCGCCAGAGCAATGGTAAAGTGTCTATCATTTTTAAATTGAGAAAAGTCGAGAGTCGGGATTTTGCACATAGTGTGACATGCTGACAGACAATGAAAGAAACATGTTCCACTTCCACTCACAATTTAGGTGGCTTTTAAAATGCGGTACTTATTCCTTCATTAAAAAATATGATTGGCACCTCATAAGTGTAAATATAAAAGCAAGTATAATATAGCCTACAATTGAAACCTGCTACTGCAGTGATTTTATCCTGTGTTCAATGCGTTTCTGCGTTTGGGTGTGGACATGATGATGATGATGAAATGACGCACGGCTGTCTCCAGTCATTTCAACAATCAGTACCAGATTTAAAGGCACTGATTCTGTGTGTTGGCTTGTTCAGAAGAGGATGACGTCTTTCGAAGAAAGTTTGATTCATTTAGCAAGCCAGTGCCCCATTCTGTATGTAAAAAGCCATCCGTTTTATTATGACAGTGTACAACTCCACATATCGCCGTATTGGTCACCAAAAACTACACGCAGATAAACCTTATATATATACTCTATGAGATAAACGTGGGTCTGTTGTTTTCCGCATTCCGCTCTAGCGCACCGCCCACTTCCCGCAAAACCTTGTGGGAAATGGATGCATCTAGGGAGGGACGGCCATGACACTACCCAACGAGCATCCAACGAGCATCCAACGAGCAGAGAATTGCATGAAAGGTGTGAGCTCAGCCTACCTCTGGGGGAGCCCGGGTTCGAACTGGCAACCTTACGGTTACCATCCAGGCACTCTACCCCTGAGCCACCGCCGCCCGTAGTAGTGGAGTACATACTCCTTTACACTGCTGAAGAGAGGAAAGAGAATAATAAAGTAAAACAGAGTCTAGAGTGCAGGAATCACAGAGGTTTGGAAAAAGAGAAATATAAATAAAATATACTGTATAGTTTTGGAAAACAAACTATGAAAGATGAAAGACAGGGAGAAGGTCACATAGACTCAAAGTAAAAAATATCAGGGCTTAGTTGTCTTCTATGATGAAAAGGCTAAGGATAAAGAGGCTAATAATTGATAAGTTTGATAAAAAAAATGGGAGCGCAGGCTGCTGCTGAATTTGGAGCGGGCAACAACGATCGGGCACTCAAACGCACGCCCTTGCAGAACCATTACAGGTGTCAGGAGGCAACAGGATTGTTGCAGTGTTTATTAAACTAAACCAAGGTTCTTCCGAAATAGGGCGTACAGGCAGATAACTCACTCGGCATAGGGCCCCAACAAGAATACATTGCAAACACAGGGCTTAAATAGACAGGGTTAACAGGACACAGGTGAAGTAAAAATACAATCAACACAGGATAGGCTAACAGGCAAACAGAATACAGGTGAGGTGACAAGGATAAAATAATCAGGTTGGTATACAGAACAGGAAACACAAAACAATGGCAGGCAGGAAGACACAATACTACAAAATAAGATACACAAGATCATGGCAACAACAGAAATGCAGGACTATACAAAATAAAACTGGAGTGCATGACAAATGCAGAACATACTGAATTAACAGATTAGAACAAGTCATAATAAGGACAGTCAAAGTCCACGGACTGAGGAGCGGGCCGTGACAACAGGGTTACAAGCCAATAATAATAATCCAAAGCGATTTACAACACGTGCAACCACCACACAATCATAGATTGACATTTGTATTGTCAAAGATGTGGTGAGAAGGTATGCAACTTCAATCTCCCTCCACTAGAGGTCAGCGTATGTTAAAGCATTACTCTACGCCTACACAGATTGAAACCTGTTTCCCCTAACGCACGCACGCACGCGCGCGCGCACACACACACGCACACATACACACACACACACACACACACACACACACACACACACACACACACACACACACACACACACACACACACACACACACACACACACACACACACATACACACACACACACACACACACACACACACACACACACACACACACACACACAGATGAAAGCGTTGCAGCAGTGTTGAGGTGATGCTGAGCTCAAAGCTTCTGCTGTTGTGGTCAGAACTGAAGTAAGCCTCAGGCCAGACTTAAAGTCGTGAGGAAGATAACTCTTTTAGATCCAACACACATTCTGAACCCAGAAGTCGAGGTTCAGAATACTAAATGAATCCATTCCATCCTCCATCGAGATATGAACATGTTGAACAGTATATTGTGTGTCGGTAGAGTAGTGCTGCTAAGCTACTCTATTATGGTTTATGGGGATTTTTACTATCTGGTTTGATTATATCTGATGATTATATGATTGATGATGATTATAATAATATGATAATCAGACAAATACCATTTAAAACAGTTTTCAATAACACTTGCACTGCATCAGTGGTTCTAAAACCTTTTCATTTCAAGGACCACAATAACTCTGAGAGTACAATAACTCTGAGAGTACAATAACTCTGAGTACAATAACTCTGAGAGTACAATAACTATGAGAGTACAATAACTCTGAGTGTACAATAACTCTGTGTACAATAACTCTGGGAGTACAATAACTCTGTGTACAATAACTCTGAGAGTACAATAACTCTGAGTGTACAATAACTCTGAGAGTACAATAACTATGAGAGTACAATAACTCTGAGTGTACAATAACTCTGAGAGTACAATAACTCTGTGTACAATAACTCTGAGAGTACAATAACTCTGTGTACAATAACTCTGAGAGTACAATAACTCTGAGAGTACAATAACTCTGTGTACAATAACTCTGAGAGTACAATAACTCTGAGTGTACAATAACTATGAGAGTACAATAACTCTGAGTGTACAATAACTCTGAGAGTACAATAACTCTGAGAGTACAATAACTCTGAGTGTACAATAACTATGAGAGTACAATAACTATGAGTGTACAATAACTCTGAGTGTACAATAACTCTGAGAGTACAATAACTCTGAGAGTACAATAACTCTGAGTGTACAATAACTCTGAGAGTACAATAACTATGAGTGTACAATAACTCTGAGAGTACAATAACTCTGAGTGTACAATAACTCTGAGTGTACAATAACTATGAGAGTACAATAACTATGAGTGTACAATAACTCTGAGTGTACAATAACTATGAGTGTACAATAACTATGAGTGTACAATAACTCAGAGTAAGTGTAACACAGAGACTCCAATAACTATGAGAGTGTACAATAACTGAGAGTAACTCTGAGACTCCAATAACTATGAGAGCGTACAAATGGAACCAAAGGGACTCCCCTCAAGGCACCCGAGGGTCTCGAGGAAGGCCCTTATTAAGGGCCTTTCTCGGCCCCACCTCTCTCCCTTTGTTTATATTGTGTTTTAGGATCCAAGATGGCCGCAGCACCAGGAGGGGGTGGGGCGGAGGTGAGCAGGTGGGGTCGACATCATAGACATATATACATAGACGCCCTTTCCGGCTCTGAGGCGCGTGTCACCAATTGAAGGCGGAAGCATTAGCGGAAGCAAGTCAAGCTTCCGCGTGCGTAACATAAGTCCCGGAAAAGACGCGCTGTGATTGGCCAGTAGTCACTTGAGTGACAGCGAGAGACATGGAGAAGTCGCATGCGTGACGTCACTTGGGCAGCGACGCAGTCGCCTTCAGCAAATGCCTTCAGCACTTCTAAATAAGAAAGCTGCGGAGAACGGTTGCTTTGTGTTCACTCTTTAATGTTTTCTGTTAGTAATCTAATCCCCCTGGCTCTGATGTTGTATTGTTAATAACTTTGTTGTTTGTGTTTGTTTGTTTGTCTTGTTTTGTATTGTAATGTATATTGTCATGACTGTTATAAAGATTTGTTAAAAAAAAAAAAAAGCCTTCAGCACTGCACTTCCGCCTTCATTGGGATACATGTCGCTCCAATGAACTGCAGCGGCAAATGAGGCATCTATTTCTTATAATATCTATGGTCGACATGACCTTACTGGGCTTACTTGCCTTGTGTCTGACACCTGACTTGTGTCTGAACACAGCTTTGATGGATGTGTTCTGCCCCCCTCCCCCCCATCAAACACAATGTTTGGTCAAACCATATGGGCTTCCATTGGAAATGCATTGGAGCGGCCATGATACATAGACACAAGACAGGTGTCTTGAATGTGTGAACGCAGCCCAGTAAGGTCATAATATCAGTCGACCCCACCCGCTCACCTCCGCCCCACCCCCTCCTGGTGCTGCGGCCATCTTGGATCCTAAAACACAATATAAACAAAGGGAGAGAGGTGGGGCCGAGAAAGGCCCTTCTCCGGCTGTCTGCACAAATAACAACAAGCTGCAAGGGCTTCACACATGAGAGGCTGAGACCCTGGTGTCTCCAAACACTCCATTGTAAAGGTGAAATGAATCAATATTGAGCAACTGCATTTTTGACAAAAATGTTGTGGCAGTATATTTTTTGTAAAAGAACATCCACACCAAGGCAGACATTTTGCAACAATTCTTTGGGCCAGTGATGCGCTGCGTCACAGGTGTGTGTTTATGGAGCGTATTACATGTGTACCATGTAAACTCTTCATTTCCATTTTCCAGCAATTCAGTTTTCTTTTTAAATAACTTGGGGACCCCCCGAGGGGTCGCGACCCACGGGTTGAGAACCCCTGATGTAGAGGAGTAAAGCAAAAGTATAAACAATTGGAAATACTCCAGGCAGTAAAGTAAAAATACCTCAAAAGTACTTGAGTAAATGTACTTTTGTTACTTTCCAGTTTCCACTGCTTGCCAGTTGCCACTAGTCCATGAGCCAGACAAGATGTCATTATCAAATGAATGGGCAAAACCATACCTATATTAAATTGTATAGGGTCAATTCAATTAATATATGATAACCCTTCCACAGGAGTACCGTTTTCATTTATTTTTTTAAATTATCACACATTTTCTTATTTTCACCTACTGTATATAACTATATACATGATACAGTAGGTGAAGAGGATGAAAAGAAGAAGAAATTGTTACCACGATGAAACTTCTCCAGTTGATATTTGCATGAAGACAATGATTTATTGTATTACAAGTTTTCTGACATCGTATATTTAAATATGGCCAATAGGCATTATGTAGGAAAATCAGCCCAAATTTGCACAACATTCCAGAATCAAAATCGAAAAATTGGAGTCAACCTTCTTATTTCATTTTGTTTACAAGTTAGAGTAAAATGTTTTAAATGAGGGAATATTCAATATCTATACTGTATGTAGTGTAACACTCCATAAATAAGAAAATACTGTGAGCATTCATGCATAAAAGAAACACGTTTTGGTAGGCAAATAAAACAAAAAAAAATTATTGTTTGTTTTAAGTTTTTATACACCTCAAGTTAAAATTAACTAATGAGTACCCTTACATCATATAAACTCTCTGGCCCTCTGGCCGTGAAGGGCAGACTGAGCAGTCACTCACTAGGTTCCTGTATTGTATGGCCCTAATGTAATGTCTCAGTGGACAATGACAACACAATGGAACTAGACTGTGCTGATTCAGCAGCTCACGCCAAAGTACACAATGATGATGACCCAACCTATAGCCAAAGGACAACAGTGTGCTGAGAGAGCCAGACAGAGGGCCACACGCACGCACGCACGGAAATAGCCGATCTACAAGCTTACAACGCATTGTGAGCTTGTAGATCGGCTATTTTCGGCTGTTTAATGTATGTTTTGTAATAATAATCAACATCAACAAAGTAACTATAACTATACTAGTAAACTAAGTTTTCAAATAATTGCAGTGGAGTAAAAGTACATGGTAGTAATCAGGAGCATTATAGTGAGGACCAATTATACGAAGATAGGTTGAAAAGTCATCCTTAAAGTTATATTCTTTAGGTGACAGCAGACTGACTTTGTACTCGTCTTATGTAATACAGCTTTTGAAATTCAGTCCATGACTAGTACACAGAGATGTCTGGCTTTGATTATGTGTTTATTTGTTGTTGGGTTTATTTTCCAAGTACATTTTGCCAGTGAAGGTGAGCACTGACTTTGAAATGTTCTGTCGTTGCTCCAGGAACAATGACTTCAGAAGACAGGATACGCATACAAACTAACAAAACAAATAACATGAGGGGGCACACTGCAAAGCCATGCTGCTCACGCCAAAAATAGCCAATCTACAAAATCGCAAGCTTTTAGATTGGCTATTCTCGGCGCAATACACCGGCACGCACCTAAATATAAATCAGGTGTGAGTTTCTTGTGTGATGTGTACACACAAGCTGTTGCGTTGGCACGGAGACATGGCGAGATGCGAAATAGACAAGCATGGAGATTTGGTCGTGCAATGAGACTGTAGCGATCCTATCACACAAGACTTAATCATACACTGACCAGCTGATAGAGGGAGAGGAGAGGAGAGGAGAGGAGAGGAGAGGAGAGGAGAGGAGAGGAGAGGAGAGGAGAGGAGAGGAGAGGAGAGGAGAGGAGAGGAGAGGAGAGGGTTTGCTACAGTATACTTTGCTACAGTATACTATTTTACGCTATCAAGAGTTAAAGATCTATAAGGGTCCATTTGGTTAGCCTACGAACTTTCCATCATTTAGCTGGGGACCACCTGGAACCTCCTCAAGGACCACTGGTTGAGAACCACTGATTTAGACAAGCAAATATTATACACCATGTTTTGTTAATATTTGGTGTCATCGCATTGACCTTCCACATCCCCGAGGGCCTACAGGAACTATAACTGAACCCTATAGTCACTTGACTATTCCTGCACTACGCACGCACGCGCACACACACACACACACACACACACACACACACACACACACACACACACACACACACACACACACACACACACACACACACACACACACACACACACACACACACACACACACACACACACACACACACACAGTGATGTATGGGTGTAAATGACATGGATAAAGGCTCATGCATTGTTCAGTGCCAGTGTTGGCATTGATCTGCGTGTTAACGGTTCGGTTGTTCCTTCACTGTCTCAGTGGGAATGACAAACATGCTTATCGTACATGCAGGTTACATGCAGCCCTCATTAGTATTCTGCAGGAGCAGCTCGCGGGCAACACACACACACACACACACACACACACACACACACACACACACACACACACACACACACACACACACACACACACACACACACACACACACACACACACACACACACACACACACACACACACACACACACACACACACACACACACACACAACCACCCCCCCACACACGCCCCCCAGCTGGAGTACTATTGAATGGGAGAGCTCATTCTCAGGAACGGTCAGGTGTGAAATCGGCCACCGCTTCCCCTCCCCCTCCTCTCTCTTTCTTCTCGCTGCGACTCCTTTACTCCATCACTCAGGTGCTCCGGAGGAGCTCACTAACGAGCACTAACGAGCCCGCACCCGCTTTGCACTCGGCGTACGGACCGGGGGGAAGGAAGGCGACTTGGGTACAGATGTGCCGTTCCAGCACTTCGGGCTTTCCTATACTTTTCATGCATTTTTTCGGGAACTTGGCCTAATTGTTTGCCAATAGTTCTTTTCACTGTTTATTAGCCTTGCTAATTCTTCTCTTTTGTTCCTGAAAACAAGGTTCCCTTTTGGACACTTTTTTTTCACTGTAAAAAAAGAATCTGAATAGCATTTTCATAACACCTTTACAAATGCCCTCCTTTCTCACAGACAATTTCTGACAATTTACTGACAATCCACTCTCTTGCCAATGGCATGACGTGTGAAGTTATCAAATGACACATCTGTAGTTACTCGCAATTAAAACGTTTGAGAACCAGCGGTATTGTAATGGAATAGCATACGTCGAGTCCATATACTAGCTCCGGTTCCAGAACGATTCCAAACAATGCTAGCGGTGTCACGTCACACAAGGTGTTGAAGTGGCGCCCAGCCAGGGACGTGCGTGGCGACACCGACACCACGTCACGCGGTGTGGAGGGGCGTGCACGGACGTGGCGGAGTGGCGTGCGAGACTGGAACTGAGTGTTGGCTATAGGGACTTCTATAAATAGCCCCGAGCGTTATCTGATTTGAAGAGCCGGAGGTGGTGGTGGGAACTGATGAGATCACGTGCACGCGCCTGCATGCTTGAATGCCATGCAGCGCACACGCACATGCAGCTGCACACACACGCACGCGCAAACGCACGCACGCACGCACAGACGCACGCAAACACAAAGAAGCGCATGGTCTACACACCCTTGTACCAGCATGAAGCTGTAAGTGTACAAACATCATGCACAAGCAAGCAAGCATATACAGTATACACACACGCACTCACACGCACACGCACACGCACGCACGCAGTGTGGCATGCACAAATCCGCATACGGAATAGGGTATGGGCCTGACAGAGAGAGATATGGAATCAGACTAGTATTATGCAGACAGACAGAAATGAAGGGAGGGAGGGAAGGAAGGAAAGAGGGAAGGCCACATATGATGTGATTGGTGACTATAGTGGTGACTATTATATACTCTGCCAAGAAAATACTTGCACATCCACTTCGTTTAGATGCAGGCGTCAAATAACCTGCCTCCGCCGGTGATGGAATCACAATTTGTTTCACAACGTACTTCCATCGGGGATCTCTGTAGCCCAATCGCTGAAGAAAGCCGTCCCTTTTTTCAAGCTACTTGGCAGGTGATTGGATGGGACCGTCTGTCAATCATATTGACGTGTGTCTACTGTCTACGTGAAGTATGGTAGCTGCGCCAGCAGGAAAGTAAACATCCCCTGTGAACGACAAAAGTGTTAACGAACGCCTGATAGCATTAATTAGGTTCAACACTTTTTTCGAAACCCCTCGCTATCGTGTTGGATGTTGCTAGGTCATGTGTTTGCTTGCTTTCAAGAATAGAGGACGGTTTTCCAATTTTAAAGCGATAGGAAATATTGCAACAGGCGCTTTTCGACGGCGTCACACGCAGTCTCGCCAAGATCCCGCCCGTATAGCTGCCGCTGATTGGTTCCGTCCCGGCCACGGCCGGTTCAACGCCATGCAGTCCCTGAGGTCCCTCCAGATGGAGGATGGATTGTGGCTCCATCTGGCGGAGTCAGGTTAGGCGCCAAATGCCAAGTGACAAATGAAGCCAGTCATGAACAAACATTCACGAACAAAGATCCTGCACTCATGCTCAGCAGCATCAGTGCTGTTCAAATTGACATGACGTTTCTCACCGTCAGTGGTGGAAAAAGTACTCCCATGTTTTACTCAAGTAAAAGTAGCAATACTACTGTACAATGTACTGTAGAAATACTCCATTACAAGTAAAAAACAAATCTAAATTTACCTGAGCACAAAGCACAAAAGTATTGGTATAAAAATACTTACAAAAGTAAATAATGTCTTATGTCTCTGAGTCATTTCACAAGTTTGCAAATGTATACAAATATTTAGAAAATAGCAGATCTACAAGCTCACAATATGTCCCATCGCGACGCATTGTGAGCTTATAGATCAGCAATTTTCAAATTGCCGAAATGTATATATAGGCTGAAGTGGGTAATAATAATCAAAATCTACAAAGTTACTATAGTAACTAATGGTTTCAAATAATTGTAGTGGAGTAAAAGTACAATCATTTCTTCTGAGTAGAAAGTAGTAGTAGTGGAGTAGAAGTAAAAGTATTGGAAATTAGAAATATTCAAGTAAAGTACAAATACCTCAAAATTGTACTTAGATACAGTAAATAAATAAGTAAATGTACTCAGTACATTAAGTAAATGTACTTAGTTGACGTTGCGCCACACGCAAGGACTATAGTGAAACTAAATCAACCAAGCAGAACTACACGTTCCTTCTGTGTCAGACATGGCACACACACACACACACACGCACACACACGCGCGGGCGTGTTTGCGGTAATGTACATCAATAATACATGTGTGTTGGAGGCATGTAGCGTGTTATCGTCTCAAGGACATGCACCGCAGTATGAATAACACATGACTGACTGCAGAGATCACATGATGCGTGTGATGGATCACCTACCCTACCTAGAGTCACGCTTATGTATTACTGTATTAGCAGTGGTGGAAAGTACATGTATGTATACATATATAAGTACATGTACTCAAGTACAGGTATTTGTACTTTACTTGAGCATTTGCAATTTACACTATACTTTTACTTAAGTAATATTGTACTTTTACTCATACATTTATTTGAAAACTTTAGTTACTGCAGTTACTTTGTAGATTTGAATTATTATTACATAACATACATTTATACTTCAGCCCTATTTACATCCGGCCATTTGACAATAGCCAATCTACTATCTGCTATTTTCAAATGATTTTTAGAAATTTGAAAACATTAAATGGAACACATTCTGCATAATTAGTACTTTCTACTTTTGGTGCTTTAAGTAAGCTTTAAGTAAAGTATTGCAGTTAATTGATACTTTTACTTAAGTAAAACATGCGAGTACTTTTCCCACCGACATGGATGGATGTTCCTGCACCAGTCCAGAGTCCGTATGGTATAGGATGGTAAGGATAAGGATTTCACTGAAAAATGCTGGCGGTTAAGGGAGAGTGAATTAATGAATTAATACCTGGCATTGAGTGTGTTCATTTGATATTTTGGGAGAATCGCTTATGTGAAGAACGTGTCCCTTCCACTAGTGAGCTTTCATCCATACATCCAGACAAGCATTGCTTTCCCTCCAGACAACAACGAGACCTCAGAGACAGCATTAAAAATATATATTAGACATGTTAGCATCTTTAAACAATGAATGAGCAGGGATAGCATTTCACCATGGGAAAGGTTTTTCTCACCCACTATGGACTCATTAAATCCTGTCCCCTGAAGTTAATTAAATCTCTCTCTCTCTCTCTCTCTCTCTCTCTCTCTCTCTCTGTCTCTCCGTCACCTTGTCATTAGCGAGCTCTTCTCATCTCCCTGGCAAGGACTGACCCTTTGCTGCATGCTGTGGGGCCAATGCACGATCGAGGCATCATCAACGTGCACGACAAGTTGGACAGACGAGACCATAGCGGAGACCGACAGTCTAGACAACTAGTGCTGGCGCAGGGACAGCGACAGCCTGAGAGGGCAGGAACATTGCTAATAATAAATCAACTCACAACAATCCAAGAACCACAGAGAGAAGAGAGAGCATGCAGGTCAGAACAGTCAGTGTTCACACACACGCAGCCAAGCACGCACAATCTAATCCAATCCACTTTATTTATAGAGCACATTTAAAATAACAGTGTTGAACCAAATGCTGTACACTTACAGTAGTAACAAAAAATAAAAAAATAAAGAGCAAAACAACAAAGGGCCACATATTTTGTAGGCAACCTTAGGCACCAGTGCCAACATTGGCACAAATGAGGGTGATCACTGGCACACTGGCAAGTGTGTGAGAGAGAGTTTTTGGTTTTAAATAAACTATTTTTAAAAATGCAGTCAAATAAATGAAGTCCCTCACATTTGTGTGTAAATTACATCCTGCATTCTACATTCATTAAAACTGAACTCTGTTATTGCTCTGAGTCTAATGATCATTAACAATGTGAAAGAACATATTTAAAAAGAAGGAAAAACTTTATATTTGTGGACAATGAAAATAAGTTGGAATTTTTAACGTGGTGTCATTAAAATTAATTCATGTTGATATGGCACACTGACAATCTAGAAAATAAAAACATGGCACTTCATTTAAAAAAGGTTGCAGACCCCTGGATCAATCCCTGCCTGGGCAAAATGTTAAAGATGGAGTGCCACGATTTTTTTCCACCCTAAAACATGATCATCAGGTATTATTATAATATAAGGAGGAAGAACTTTTTCCAAAAAGTGTACAGTATTTGTTAAAATCATGCTTTTATGTGGACACCCCAACCAGTTCATTAAGTATGCCTGGTTTGCCTGGTGGGTGGTGATGGGTGGTGATCCACCTGAACTGAAGCCACACCCACAGCTGTAGTTGTATGATAAAGAGGGAGGGGTTAGGGGAGGGGCTGATATTGTGATGTCACTATATTACTGTTTATTTCATTGGCCCGTTTGACTGTCAAGGGTTCAGCCTCCAGGAAGAAACCCTAAATACAAAGTTAATACACCATTGCACATATAAACGACTCCAAGGTGTCTAATGAAGTACTGTCACCTCATAGACACATGAAAAACGGGAAAAATACAAACATTTTGGCACTCCATCTTTAAGAACGCTGCCATATATAGTACTTGTGGTTCACACTTCACTTGTGGTGGAGTTTTAACAACTGCGCTTTAACCCGCTAAGGCCTGAGACTGATTCTAAAAATGCCTTCTAAATCAGTATCACTTTTTAGTGCCAATGACCCCCATGATATGACATGGATTTGGCTCTCTCTGTATCTAAGGGCATACCCATATACTAACTATACAGATAACTATACTAACCCTAACCCATATACACTGGGCAGATCAGCGGATCTGGAATGACCTTGGACAGTGGTAAACGTGGAGAATATCTGAAGAGTGCAAACTGACTCTGGAAAGTGGACTGACTGCATGGGGGATTTGCAAAATCAAGCTTAGGCTGGGTTTGCCCTAGCATGGCGTATTTGGGCCACGGCCAGAGCCTCTTCTGGTGGTTCTGGACAACCACAATTCCGACCGACTCGAGGGCGGGCACTATACTCCCTCGGGTCGTCTGGGATGCGTGTGTCGAATTTGAATGTAATAAGTAATATTAACCAATCTCTATGTTAATACCAACATAACAGTTTTGGACATAATGAGGTTTCCACCCGACAGAGACGATATCAAAGTTAGCCAGATTTAGCACCTTAAAAAAACCTTATCTCCTCCACACAGCACGGTTACCCACTACAGCAGAGTCTTAATGCAAGGTGCTAGTTTTCTTTGAACAAGCAGCCAATGTTCCAGCCAATAATAGCATATATAGTTTATAGACATGCTGCTAAACACTAGTAGAACACTGCAATTATGTGCTGCTAAAGGTTGATACAAAGACTCAGGGGCGAATCACTGATTTAGTGGGTTTATGAGGATGTAAAATGGATTACTGGTAAACCGAGATGGGTTTAAGGGCTGAAGATCGATAGAAGATAAAGGAAGACACGATATTGGCAGAGATGAGATGTGAAACGACTTAGTGGTGCAATAGAGGAGTTCAATTTGATCTGTTGAGAGGCAGCAGAGACCAGTTCATTATATTTTAGTCAATGTTTTAGTTTTAGTCTATAGTTTTAGTCCAATAAATGGCATAAGATTTTAGCCGACCAACTTGATTTTGTCAAAAACATTTCTTTTTGTGGGCCTTGATGGCGTCTTATGACTGATTGCGCATGTGCATTTCCAATGTGACTACGGTACATCACGTCTCAATGTGACTACGGTACATCACGTCTCAATGTGACTACGGTACATCACGTCTCAATGTGACTACGGTCAGTGATGTACCCGAACGCGTTCAAAGAACGATAGTTCACGAACGCGTTCCTATTTCGGCTGAACGTGAACTGAACGTACTGTATTTCTGCCTGATGAACGTCATTGTGAACGCGTTCATTTCTGGCGTGTGTGAACGTCACTTTCTCACGTTCAACTTCGTTCAAAAGTGAGTGAGCCTTCCAGGCGAAACCCCCACTAAAACACACCCTAACCGGTCCTTAATATCTAGCGGAAAACCCACCGATAAGCCCTTATCCAACACAAATTAACTAATCTTTCTCAAGCCGCACAATTTCACTGGAGCGCGCAGCGCGCATATGCACGCAGACAGCAGACACATACAGTCCTACATGTCCCGACCCAAACACTGAGGAGGTAAAGTAAACGTGTATATAATGTGCCACGGAAAATAGATTCCAATTGCTTGTTGTTTTTGCGTCGATGAGGTATGTTGTGTCCAACTGTCCATACATGATCGCCTCGTTCGGCCAACAAAATATATCTCCCTCCCTCCACAGAAGCGCAGTGATGCCTGATTTATTCTTCGCCGTACACGTGTTCCATGCTGAAAATAGTTGATTTACAAGCTCACAACGCGTTGCGGACGCACCGCGTTGTGAGCTTGTAGGCTGTGAGCTTGCAGGCTGTAAGAACTGAGACCCTTCACAATAAAAGCATGTAGCTTTCACAAGTTGGCCCATAATAAAGACACGGAAAAGGATTAATCCTTAAATTCGGTAGCATTTCACATTGCAAAGAGCTATTTTTTTCCCAAAATGTAAAATAAAAACATAAATAAAAATCACACCGTGTGAACTGAGTGGTGCAACCACCGGCACACGGTAACTCTGTCATTTCTCAACCGTTTCGGACGCGGGTTGGCTCGCCGGAACCGGGCCGGCACCCTGGGTGCGTTCCTGTGGGTCTGGAACCCCCCCCCCTGGGAAAATAAAGAAAAAATAACGAAAAATAACTAAAATAGTTCATTTTTTGGAACCATGAACTTTAGTTCAAAATGTTGAATTAGGAACTATGAACAGAACTAGTTCCTTTTTAAATTTCTGAACTGTGAACTGAACTAGTTCATAAAATAAATTAACTTTCCCAACACTGACTACGGCACATCACGTCTCAATGTGACTACGGTACATCACGTCTCAATGTGACTACGGTACATCACGTCTCAATGTGACTACGGTACATCACGTCTCAATGTGACTACGGTACATCACGTCTCAATGTGACTACGGTACATCACGTCTCAATGTGACTACGGTACATCACGTCTCAATGTGACTACGGTACATCACGTCTCAATGTGACTACGGTACATCACGTCTCAATGTGACTACGGCACATCACGTCTCAATGTGACTACGGCACATCACGTCTCAATGTGACTACGGTACATCACGTCTCAATGTGACTACGGTACATCACGTCTCAATGTGACTACGGTACATCACGTCTCAATGTCCATTTAAAGCAGAGAGGAGAGGAGCACCTCCTCCTCCCCTCATTGAGCTTTATCTGTTCAATGCTGTGTGTGTGTGTGTGTGTGTGTGTGTGTGTGTGTGTGTGTGTGTGTGTGTGTGTGTGTGTGTGTGTGCGTGCGTGCACATGTGTGCGTTCAAATTATACAGCTGCCTACCTCCCCTTTTCCCCTGTGTTATCAATAATGATTTTTATCAAGTTACTGTTTTCAGCTCAAATACAGAAACCCTTTGAATGTCTCTGTCTGCGTGTGCGTGCGTGTGTAGTAAATTGAGTGTTGATAATAGGTGGAGATATGTACCAGGCAGGTTATACAAAAAAGAGAGGCAGTCCAGGCAATGTCCTTTCTTTCCAATTTAGAGTTTATTACAGGACATCAATAATCATTCCAAATCATGACTAAACAGTCAAGACATATATCGAATCATGACTTACCAGCAAGATGTTCTACTGGAAAAAGCAAAGCACAACTGACACGAGGTGCTTTTTATATGGGGTGTCTATTCACATGCACTAAATGCATGTGACCATGTGTGTGTGTGTGTGTGTGTGTGTGTGTGTGTGTGTGTGCGTGTGTGTGTGTGTGTGTGTGTGTGTGTGTGTGTGTGTGTGTGTGTGTCCATTATCAATACGTAACCAAGGCTGTGTAACTAAGGAAGGTCTCAAGATAATAGAATATATTATAATGGTAGTCACCTCCATTGATAAACTTTCCAACATAGCCTGGGAACCCTATGACCTATTTGACCTCAGGCCGGCAGAACTGTGGGTGCACTGCACATCAGTATTAAAAGTCCAGCCTATATGTTTTCTTCAAATAGCATGTACTATAAGCATTATCTTGGGTGCAGCCATACTTAACTTTATACTTATACTTGTACTTAACATTATGCTGTGGGTGTAATACATTTGTGTGCAGTAAGAATGTATATTTGTGCCATGGTATAAAGACATGTTGCCTATACATCAAATCAGAGTAAGCCTATTTGTCTCAACAAAGGGAAGGAGAGAAGGGGTAACACATAGTATCTCAGGCTGTCCAGAGTTATACGGGATATAGACTACATAATATTACGTGTATTATGTGTATATGGGTTATCAATATACTACAGAACCCCTCTCGAAGGTTTAACAAGAACCTTCGTAAACGTATATTTATAACCAAACTATACTGAAACGTATCTCTAAAACAAAACAAAAACAGCAATAACCACTCAATCTCAAAGTAACCTACCTCCAACACAATGGTATCACCTAACCCCTCTTGAGAGACAAAAGCATGACACAAATAATAAACACAACCAAATAAACATCAAACAATAACTAAACACATAATACATGTGTCATTGTCAACCACACGTTCAAAAATAATAAACCATAAACAATTGACAGAATGCACATCACCAAATATTACATGCATTGAAACACACAAAATAAAAACAAAAACTAAGTTGAAATGCAAAATCTTCATTGACAGCGGTTTTCTGCCCGTATCCTCCCCCCTACTCACATAAGTATGTATGCTGTGGCATTAACATCCTTATTTGAGTCTACAGTCAGACATATGATTCCTGCAACCTCTGCGGAGGTCGCAGTTGGTCGCCCCGGTTACACTGACGCCAGAAATGAGTGACGTCGCCACAGACATAACAAGCCCTCTGTGCCCTCTGCCTGGACATATATCCAGGCCCTTGGCATTCAGGTGGTCTAACTCTAGGTAGAGGTATGTATGGCAAAGGTGTGGCTTGGCTGACACGTGGTAGCTGCAGCTGACTTTGATATAGCCCCCATCTGTCCAGCCAATTGGACACGCCTCAACATCCTCAACGTCTCCTGTTCTTCTTCTTTCAGTGTATTGATTTCCTTACGGTATCTTTTGACATAATGTTCGACATGGTCTATATACATTGCTTTATTCATGCTGGCAAGACCCACAACCTCCAGTAACTCCTTCTATACTGCCACAGGCAGGCCGCATTCAACCTTGCCTCTGAAAACCACCTGCTCAAATTTATTTAGGTCTGGATCGTTTCCTGTGAGTGATCTCCATCTTTGATACAATCGGTCTACATAAATTCTTGGGTGTTCAGCTCCTCCCAGAGGAACTATGGTAATACTGTCATAATAGTACATGATATTTACCCCATCCATGGAGGTTTGAGTTGCCTTTGTAGACGTCATCATGAATACTAAATAAGTAGGCTACAAGACCAAAAACAAACTCCAACGACACTGTCTGTCCAAATGTTATACCAGATCTAATACCTATTCTATTTCCCAGAAGTTGTTCGTATAACAAGAAATGGGACAATTCACTGATATCAAATCAACAAGCTCATTTATAGGGCAATGGTGGTTCTCTGCTGAGGGGCCATATAGCTTTTTAACCCTTTAGTTTCACCCCCTAGAGGTGGGGCCAACTCCGTCCCTCTCAGCACTCACACAATTAGCTACCAGCTGATCTGTGACCATGGGGTCATGAGCCCCCTGGTCCCTGTGCACTATGCGTTTTAGGGAGCGCACGTTTTAGCCGTCGCGTCCACGCCCTCCCACGAAACTCACAGCACACTAAGGCCAGTACTTGTTATCATCCACACCAAAATACCCTCTTCCAAAACTACTCCTTGTGATTACTTAAGACATCAGACTCCAAAGTCAATCATTACTTATGTGTTCATTTCTTTATCTATTGATTATTCCAAATACGGACCTCATATGAGTCCTGTATAGCTTTCCCTCTCTGTTAGCCGCACATTTATCAGTGCATTGAATTACTTTCACTCTGTATATTAGTTCCTCATCTCTGTCTTTATCCTCAAAACCATAACATGTATAATTGGCTTACTATATGTAACTTAAACTGTCCTCATATTTGACTATTTTCATTTATCAACTTATTTCTCACTTAAAATAATGGTCTCTATCAGCAATTGGACATATTCTCTCCCAATGTAAAAGTCCCCCCTTGTAACTTTGTGAAGTACATTACTACATTCAGTCATTGCCTCATTCATACACGTTCATCACTCTCCAAAGCACATTAATTCCTCAGGGTTCACACTCCTCACCACATCACATTATATGGAGATTTTATGTATGCATATATGTATGTACTTTCCTCTCTTAAATTTGGTGCTTTAGTTAATTTTTCTGCCTTACGTCGTGTCTATGTAATGTTAGAGCTCCGCTAATCCGACGTCAGTGTCGATCGAGCCGAACTCCCATTACATCTCAGTTTAAGTCATTAAGTTCGAGTACATGCTGTACTAATCTGTGTCTGTGAGCCCATTCAAGCGATGAACTGAATAACACAGATCAACACAACACACCCATAAGTAATCAATCAATCAAATATGATTACACATGCATACCTTCAACTCAATAGTCTTGTCCAAGTCAAGTCCTGTATCGTCAGTTTATTCTACTCGATATTGACCTATACCTATTATGTCTATTATGAGTACATTCCTCATTGTATTTTCTGTGTCTATTAGACTTTAAATGTGTAATGCAATATTGTTGTACTCATTCATCAGCCATTTACTCTGTCCTTTCAGTCCATACGGCTTCTATCACACTTTTCATTCATACAACACACTTTTCCAAACATGTGACTTATCATTGGAAAATATCCCCTGGCTTGCTACCTACCCGCAAACTTATACTGTCACTAAACTCCTCCTAGTTCAGGTTTTCGTGGCTAGGTGAAACAGTATTATAGCAATAATAATATCTGCTTCCTCCTGACAAATGAATGTACCATAGCCAGTCCCACCACTCAAAATAAGAAAAGGTTCAAAGTCAGAGTTGTATCATGACCTTGCTTTGCCTAGCATATATTTCCCAATGATCTGCCTGCATGCCTGCACAAACACACTCAAATAATTGATTTACAAATACTACTATGTGGTCTGATCTTTGCAACACCATGGCAGTCCCCAGATCACCGGAGGTCATCTGCAATGGGTCTGCATGCTTTCCCCCTCAATCCAGACAAGGCCTCTGTGTCTTTTGTCTGAGTTCCTGGCCTTTGTTCTGTAGTCTGGATGGGGATTTTGGCTCTGTGTCATCACTGGACACTCCACATGCATTTTGGACATAAGAACACAAAAACGATGTTATTAGTATCAATTCTCCAATTCTTTAAACATAACCCTCAATCACATGGGCCTTCACTCACACTCACACAATAGGAACTAGGGTCCAATGATGTTCTTTTGTTTTCATTTTCACTTTAGTTCCAAAATTCAATTGCTCAAACAGACCATTTCTTCCAAACCAGAATGCAAAGGAGATTCCTAATTACTCCCTGTTTCATTATGATATTCCTTTATGTATATAGAGATTTAAAGGTTTCAATTTCACTGTCCATCAATGTCTCCTTTGGACTATTCATTGTTTATTACCTATTATTATTATCATCCTTATTAGCCTATTATTATTATTATTATTATTATTATCATTCGTATTATTACCCTTATTACTAGTAAGTATTTTCTTAAATGTTCCAAACCAAATCAATATACCTTCCCCCTTTTAAAACATGGAACATGTTTTAACCATAGCCAAAGGTACAAAGGCCACTCATCATCAACCATGGATTGGAACACTCAACAAAACCGTGAAAAACTGTGAAAGCCAAGCCATGCCATGCCATAGCCGGGACGGCCAACACCGGCCCCCCATCCCCACCCCACCCCCCTCAATGCTGAGGAGAGCAAGCAGGGAGGAGCACGCATGCAGCAACAAGTAATCGAGTAAATGTACTCCCCACTGCCGCGCGCGTGTGGACCATACACTCCTCTCCTATACCCCCCTCGGCGCTAACCCGAGGAGCAGGCCGTGTAAAGCCCTGCCATCCCATTGGCCGGAAGGACAGACGCCGAGAAGCGCACAGAGAGAGAGAGAGAGAGACCAACAACTTTCACTCCACACCTAATAACCATATTCAATACATTAGTCCATATTTAATATAACAACCATCCACAATACGATCAACAGTTGCATTACCACCATCTCATCCATATAACACATAATTCACTCCCAACTTCACCAACTCCTCATGCAGCTCAAACAGAGACAACACACCCGGGCGCACACACAGACAAATAGACAGATTACACCACTTATTCCATCCAATACAAATATTTTATCCTAAACAACACAAACACATGGTATCATTATACCCAAGGCCCTCGTACGTTACTGGCCATGCACCGCTGGAGATATTTTCCACACGAGTGAGAATTAAAGCCTTCTTATAACCTTATCGTCACCTAAATCGCCGTCAAATATATTATTAACAGACCTGCGTATCGAACCGCACAAATTCCACCGCCTCACCTCTCAAGCGTCTTAATACAACAGTAAACCAGGCAGACCAAGGCAATTACGGTTGCTACACCCAGCCTTAAAGCCGCGGGACCGGAATAAGGGCCCTGACCGTGGACTGACGCGATCCACGCACGTCCGTTAAGAGGCACAAGGCCTTCATATTTAGTTTTGACACTTGAAAATACAGTAATCTCACCGCGCGCCGCCCCAAAGGTAATGAGTAGCGACCTATTACACAATATACAGGACGGATCTCCCCAATTATTATCTCCCATAATCGGCACTATCAGGACGCACTCCGCGTCCCCATTATCACCCAAAACGCAATAACAGGCTTGCGGACGTCATGCACTCACTCCATCGTCCGCTCATATGCAAATTCATTGTACAGTATATATGAAGCGGCTAAAAATACATAAAAACTAATTAAACAACTGGCCTTAAATGCACCATCCACACATTACTTATACATGATGCGGCCATATAAAGAATTCAAGTATACTGTACAATAAAGTTGTTAAGCCTGACGCATTCAGTCCGTTCCAGCTGATCTTTTTTCGGATTAAAAGGGTGCGAATTAACTAGACTAGACTGTACCAAAATAGGTTTACAGCAAACATTTCCATTACGACTTATGAAATTAATATGACTTTAGCTCTCGCCATAAAACTTCGCGTCCGGCATACATCACCAAGCCCAGCGCACTCCTGGCTGCGCTTTCGCGCACAGCCCCCCTTTCAATCACATTATACACGTCTTTACATTTTTTATTTTGATTTTATTTGTTTTTATTTTATTTTTATTTATTCATTTCACATTGTGTTTACTTATCTTTATTTCTAGCAATCGTAATTCCTAGAAATAAACCTAGAAATAAAGGAACATGGACACTCTCTGTCTGCAACAAAAGGCCATATCCCCACCATTATACAACACCCCAACGCCAAATCAATAAAGGTTCTTTCCGTTAACCTGTTCGTGGAAACGCAGTAAGCAGAAAAAAACAATTTACCCACGTTCCCTCGAGAAATGGTATAACAGGTTGTAATCGTCCTGGCTAGCTCGCCAGATTTGTAGTAAATTGAGTGTTGATAATAGGTGGAGATATGTACCAGGCAGGTTATACAAAAAAGAGAGGCAGTCCAGGCAATGTCCTTTCTTTCCAATTTAGAGTTTATTACAGGACATCAATAATCATTCCAAATCATGACTAAACAGTCAAGACATATATCGAATCATGACTTACCAGCAAGATGTTCTACTGGAAAAAGCAAAGCACAACTGACACGAGGTGCTTTTTATATGGGGTGTCTATTCACATGCACTAAATGCATGTGACCATGTGTGTGTGTGTGTGTGTGTGTGTGTGTGTGTGTGTGTGCGTGTGTGTGTGTGTGTGTGTGTGTGTGTGTGTGTGTGTGTGTGTGTGTCCATTATCAATACGTAACCAAGGCTGTGTAACTAAGGAAGGTCTCAAGATAATAGAATATATTATAATGGTAGTCACCTCCATTGATAAACTTTCCAACATAGCCTGGGAACCCTATGACCTATTTGACCTCAGGCCGGCAGAACTGTGGGTGCACTGCACATCAGTATTAAAAGTCCAGCCTATATGTTTTCTTCAAATAGCATGTACTATAAGCATTATCTTGGGTGCAGCCATACTTAACTTTATACTTATACTTGTACTTAACATTATGCTGTGGGTGTAATACATTTGTGTGCAGTAAGAATGTATATTTGTGCCATGGTATAAAGACATGTTGCCTATACATCAAATCAGAGTAAGCCTATTTGTCTCAACAAAGGGAAGGAGAGAAGGGGTAACACATAGTATCTCAGGCTGTCCAGAGTTATACGGGATATAGACTACATAATATTACGTGTATTATGTGTATATGGGTTATCAATATACTACACGTGTGTGTGTGTGCGTGTGTGCATGTGCAAGTGCGCACGTGTGTGTGTGTGTGTGTGTGTGTGTGTGTGTGTGTGTGTGTGAGAGTGAGTGTACACTAAATTATGTACAAATTCAACAGCTGCCTCCTCTCCCTTTTCACTTTTCTTATCAATTATTATCTTACTGTTTTCGTCTCATAGCCCTTTAATTCTTTCGATCTCTGTGTGTGTGTGTGTGTGTGTGTGTGTGTGTGTGTGTGTGTGTGTGTGTGCGTGTGTGATAGGGTAGTTTTGGCAGCTGAAGGTCAACAGTGCTCAGTTGGGCCCAATAAGCAGCAAAGAAGACACGTACTATTAAGCAGGGCTTACACCTGCCGACTTTCCAAACGGTTTCACGGTCACAGTCAAGTCGTAATAAAATCATCGAGACGAGTCGCGGTGCACTCTCGTCATCCAGGTGTTACTCAATCGTCAGGCATGAGTTGCAGGTACGCAGTTTGACCTGGTTTTACCCCGACATGAAACTCAGATTCTGTTCCGATCATATCAAACGGGTTTGATATTCTCGCAAGTCAGGGTGTTGTGTTGGAGCGTCTAAGTGCGCCTCACATCTAAAGACTGAAATCTTTAAAAAAAGTATTTGAAAAGTTTTTGTAAAATGTTATAGTGTGAGAGGGTGTCAGAATTTAAAGATCCTTCCAAAATCTTGTCAAAACTCTTGTGCGTGGGAGGCTTTGAACTTCTAGAATGGGTAGAAGTGTGGGGTACTCGCATTGTGGTGTACAGCATCTGAACAATAATCATAAGACTCAAATAGTTAAAAAAATTATTGTAATGTTACATTACAGTTAGTTAGTTAATGTAACACACACACACACACACACACACACACACACACACACACACACACACACACACACACACACACACACACACACACACACACACACACACACACACACACACACACACACACACACACTTACTTACTTACTTATGGTAGTCCATCGTATCCGATGATGACTTCTACTTCTTCTACTGGTGAGTTTTGAGGTGACTGTGAAGTCCAATCCGAGCGCCACATTGTTTATTGCAGTGAGGGCATATGAAGTCAGTGTTAGTTGTGGCCTTGGCTGCAGTGATCATCTTCCTCCCCTGGCGTTTCCTTTCCCTTGCCGTACTCCTCTCTTCTTCAAAACGCTGAAGTCCAGCATGGCAGAGCTGCCTCCATAAGGTGCGTTCTGATACAGAGCTTTCCAGCTGGGTGTGCTGTATTCCACAGCTCTTCAGTGACACACACACACACACACACACACACACACTGGAGGTGGTCCTGTGAGCAGAGATGAATAATAGCATTGTTGATGACATGTGACACCTCCAGAGTCGTCAGCAAGTCAGTCCGTGAGCCGGTCCAGTCAACGTGGACACCATCTGTCATGCTGTTGACATGTACCTTGAGATATGGATGTACTGTCACCCCTCATTCACACGCATGCACGCACACACACACACACACACACACACACACACACACACACACACACACACACACACACACACACACACACACACACACACACACACACACACACACACACACACACAACTTCAGTTCTCACGTCATAATGTCTAATTCTCCATTTTAACATTTTCAGGGGAGGGGGGATTTTTAATAGTATTTTGATAAATAATTGATTTTCTAATCATCTGGTCCCAGCCAGGCCCCTCCATCATTAAAGGCTAACTAACTCCCTGGACGACGTGTGTTTCCCTGCACGGCGTCGACACATCCCCCTGGCAGGTGGATAGATCCTCTCCTAACTATAGCTATATCAGAGCTGGGAATAAATCCTGGCTAACAATAGCATGTTGAACGCCTCGGGGGGTATCTCTCACAGATATACGCTACGACTGGGCCCATTGAATGTTTTGAAATTTCAAGGAGCCCCCCAGTTGGATTAGACAAGGGGTTCTCAACCTGTGGGTCAGGACCCCCAGGGGGGAGATTTTGTGCGGGTCCCTCAGGGACGTATATCTGACCATTTGGTTGCCCTACTCGGATATATTTGTGCTGACTTTTGTGTTGGCCATTATAATAACTTTAATGTTTAGAAGGCATTTGTAGAATGGGACTCGGGTCTTAATGACTTAAAATTGGCCCCAGAAGTGTTTGAAAGTGAACCACTCCGTCATCAGTGACACTGCAGCAGCGTCCCTCCTGACCCATGGTCCAGTGTGCTTTGGAGCGGGGCGAGTCCGGGGACGCTATTGGGAAATGAGCTAACATAGCAAAACACTGCAGCGGGCAACTGCCTCGCAGTACATCACCATCATGACCCTGATGTAGTCCCTGAAGCAATGAAACAATGTACGCATTAGGCATACCATAAGTCGTCCAGAACACACAGCTGAAGTGAAAACTAAAGTGACTCAAAGTGACTCAACAATGGTCGCTTTTTCACCAGAGTTGAATCGGTTCCGTTCTTTTTTTCCCTTGCCTGATTTTGAACCAGTTCAGAGTGTTCAGAACCCTAACACTTAATACTTGGTTTATTCTTGCCCTGAACTGGGAACCAAAGTGTGTACAGTATACAGTTTGGAAGATGCAGATGTGATATAAACAGTGGCAAAAGCAAGCGAAAAATCATCATTTAAAAAAAAGAAGAAGAAGAAAAGGGAAACTGTAACCGCCATTGACGATAATTGAATTTCCCCCGTGACATGGACACTTCGACCGGTCATATTCCACACATTGCTGGCCATGCAGGTCTGAACTCAAACCTCGGAGGCCCCTGAGAGAGACTGCACATGACTAGGGAAGCGTGAAGGAGACAGAGAGGTGAACGGACAGAATAAAACAGAGATGCCAGTAGTGAATCAGTCATCGTGCTCCATGCCAAGAGGTTGTACCGGACCACTGGGTCTCAACGTCGGGCCTGCAACTCTCAGAATGTGCGAGTGGAATTTCAGAGTTAAAATAAAGAGAAGAAAAGGGTCCCGCACACTGTCTTTCACTTATAGAGCAGTAGTTTTATTAGATGACAACGTTTCGGTCTAAACGACCTTCATCAGGTATTAGGTATCAGATACCTGATGAAGGTCGTTTAGACCGAAACGTTGTCATCTAATAAAACTACTGCTCTATAAGTGAAAGACAGTGTGCGGGACCCTTTTCTTCTCATGATTCGCATTTGGTTGCCGGCTCCGACGCACCTGTCCTTGTAGGAGTGCACAAGGCCTTTTCGTTACATTCGTTACAAAGAGTTAAAATAAACTTTTACAGGATTTTACAGTGTAGATCGGGGCCGGGTCCCAGAAACTAATCCTATCAAAGTCTAATGTATGGTTGACAACCTTTTCTGAAACATCATGGAAAGCGTTAATTTCCCACTTCCTAGCATGTTCATTTTGATGATCAATTCCAGTTACGTCATGCAGAATAATTGTGTTCGGACGTGGATCAATGGAACTAACGTTTATATAATATAATAATATAATATAATAAATTAATAATATGCTTTAATATGTATTTGGCCACGGAACATTAGAATTTTATTTTCTAGAAAGGAATAGAAAGCCTGCAGTTCCTATTAGCTTGGATTCTCCATTGATTATGTCACTGGTAGGCAGGTTTCTGAAATGTCCACAGCCCTCCTCTGAGACACATACTACTACTACTAATAATATTATAATACATACAGTTCACACTCATTTATCACTGTATATTTGCATATACCGGTATGTATCATTTCCCCATTCCATCCTAAGCAACAGGAGCAGTGGTGGATATGGGGTCAACGCCTCGGGGAGCAATTAAGGGTTAAGTATCTTGTTCAGAGACACATCGACACATCGCTGGCCTGGCATGGAATCGAAGCTGGGACAAGCAGGGCCTCCTGCTACTCAGACCGGCTCTGCCGCCACCAGAATCGTTCACTTATTGTGCAATAAATCCATAGTACTGTACTCACTTTAACAACAGTGTAAAGTGTAAAGGACCTCTTTCCTCCTGAGGACCGGAGACAAAATGCCCCCACAAGGTAGTTCTTCTCTGGCAAAACAACACAAAGTCTCTCTAGTCTAACATAATAGTAATTCTAGCCATGTTACAAAGTGCCTATGAGGCACAACATTGTTACATACAATACAGTTGACATTATACTTGTCAGACTCAATCATGGATGAAGGAAACAACGCCTCCAATTTCTCTCTCTCTCACACACACACACACACACACACACACACACACACAATTTTCCCATCTCCACCTTGAACAGTGGGTGTGAATTAGTCCTCCTCCTCTCCTCCCTCCTGACCCATTTGCTTGATCTCTTGCTGGCTGGACACAGTAAAAACACATCTCCAGCTTATCTCATCATCTCTCTCTCTCTCTCTCTCTCTCTCTCTCTCTCTCTCTCTCTCTCTCTCTCTCTCTCTCTCTCTCTCTCTCTCTCTCTCTCTCTCTCTCTCTCTCTCTCTCTCTCTCTCTCTCTCTCTCTCTCTCTCTCTCTCTCTCTCTCTCTCTCTCTCTCTCTCTCTCTCTCCTCTCTCCTCTCTCTTCTCTCTTCTCTCTTCCTCGCTCTCTCTCCCGTCCGTGGAGACAAACAGCCCTGCTTTTGTTCCTCGTCCCCCACCAGTGCACCACAGACAGAGAGCTACATCAGCAACCTATCATGTAAAGTGCTGTTGGAATAGACTCGACACCACCATTCAGTCCAGAGACCAGGGACCAGTGTTGCCAGAGAGAGAAATAAAGCCACTGAAAACAAGCCCAATAGAAGCGACTATAGGCCACAGTTGAAAATAGCCGATCTACGTAGCTCATGCCGCGTCGCAACTTGTAGATCGGCTATTTTCAAAAGAATCTTGGTAAAAAATGTTTGAAACAAATCAAGACTAAAATGTTTTCAGATGGGGATACATGGACAAGTACACATTCATGTGGGGGTCCTTGTCATGAAAATATTTGAGAACCACTGATTTAAACAACATAGGAATTAAGCGAGCAAACCCAAATAAGCAACTACACACTTAAGAAATATTTACAGGCGACTACAGAAACTACAGGAAAACAAGCCCAACGTCGCTTATAATACGCAAACATGGCAACAGTGCTGATCCAGACCCATTTCTTCTTCTCTCCCCGGAGTGTGCTCTGGCCTCACTCAACAGATCCATCCATTACGCATTAGGATTGTCTGTTTGAATTACTGTCACTGCATGATCTCACTGCTGCTCTCTGCTCCCACATCCCTCCCCGGGGTTCAATTTGTGAAGGAAACAGGAAGGGTGTGTGTGTGTGTGTGTGTGTGTGTGTGTGTGTGTGTGTGTGTGTGTGTGTGTGTGTGCGCGCGCACGCGCGTGTGCGTCATATAATGGTTCATATCATGGCGTAGCATTGTTATTTTGTTTTAATTTTTGTGCCAGTAACAAACTCTTTTAAAAGTATTTCAGCCTTTGGGACCATATCCATTTTGTTTGCTTGTTTTTTGAGGCGATGGAGCACTTTGGACATGGTCTCTCCAAACCTCTGCAAGGAAGTGAGATTGATGAGCTGGGCCTCCTCTCCCTAAAGTAACTCTCTCTCATGTCCAGGGTGAACATCAGCAGTGGAGATAAGAGCTTTCTGCAGTACAGTAACAATAATATAGTACCAGCATGTTCTCTGGCACTACCAGACTGCAGTGGTGGAAAAAGTACTCAAATGTTTTACTTAAGTAAAAGTATCAATACTGCAATGTAGAACTACTCTGTTACAAGTAAAAGTCCGGAATTCAAAATGTACGCGAGTAAACGTATTAAAGTAATGGCATCAAAATGTACTTACAGTACCAAAAGTAGAAAGTACTTACTATGCAGATTGTCCCAGTTCACGTTTTCAAATGCTCACAATGCGTCGCATCACGACACACTGTGAGCTTGTAGATCGGCTATTTTCAAATGGCCGAAATATGTATAGGGTTGAAGTGGTTAATGTACTGTATGTTTTGCAACTAAAGTTTTCAAATAAATGTAATGGAGTAAAAGCACAATATTTCCCCTGGAAATTGGAAATACTCAAGTAAAGTATGTACTTAGTTACTCCGGGGCGGTGGTGGCTCAGGGGTAGAGTGGCCGGATGGCAACCACAAGGTTGCCGCAGTTCGAACCCGGGCTCCCCCAGGGTTAGTGTCGAAGTGTCCTTGAGCAAGACACTATGAACCCCTAATTGCTCCTGATGTGCTGGTTGGTGCCCTGCATGGTTTCCGCCGCCATCGGTGTATGAATGTGTGTGTGAATGGGTGAATGTAATGCACAATCTATGTAAAGCGCCTTGGATAAAGGCGTTATATTAAAAAAATGCACCATTTACCATTTCCACCACTGCTACCAGGCTGCTGTGTCCTCTGTTCCTCCACTCACTGCCCTGTTCTCTCTTCTCGCTCTCTCTCTTCTCTCTCTCCCACTCCCTGACCCCATGCACCTGCACCTAATCCTATTAGTCCTTCAGCATGCTGGCTGTATCTCTCCTCCCTCCTCCAGAGGCTCTGCAGGGATGGATTATAACAGTGTGTCCAGAATCTCTGGGCTCTTCACCCAGGGGGGACTACAGTACACCACAGGTATAGAGCCTATAACTGTTACCTCTGGGCTTTGACCACAGGTGTCTACAAACCACAGGTAAGAGCCTATAACTGTCACACAGCTTCAGCACCATGGAGAGCGCCTTGAATTTATTCTCAGACAAAGGCTGCTTCAGCACCACGGACAGCGTCGTTATTTAGTGCGTCTGAAGTGTGAAGGCCTGTTATTTCTTTCATAAAATTCAGCCGGTGACATCATCGTCCAAAACACTTACTTTTCAGGATTCAAATTCAAAAGTACCAGATCTACAAGCTGGAAAGGTGATGCTTCACGCCACATTTCCAGCTTGAAGATCTGACACTTTTGATACTTTTTGTGTACTGATGTGGTATATGATCAAGTAGGGGGATAATGATTAGCGACAATAGTAGAGACGAATGAGTAGCGACAAGAATGTTTGATTGACAATTCCCATAATGCTTTGGTGCACTGCTCATCCTTGTGGATAGGGGGAGGGCTGTCTTACTGAGACAACATGTAGTCCAGGAAGTAAGTGAGCCCAGTGTCCATGACATCAGAGACACTGGGCTCACTGCTAAAATCTAAAATATCTAAAACCATATATTACATAAAGACCCCCAGGAAAGTGCTCTAAATCTTCTAAACGTCATTAATATATAGAAAAAGAAAAATGAACCCGTGCTCCAATGTATCTAATGTACCATAGTTATTATTTAGTCATAAGATCTTGTTAATACTTTGACATTCACGTGTACGATAAAGTTTAGTAGGGCATTCATTTACGAGAAACAAAACACATAGAAGTTGGTTTCTGCCCATCAAGCGATGAAATGTACATGCTCACCCGATGAAGGACACAGACAGGGTAGATATTTCCTACAAGTACCTAATCACCAGTGGTGGAAGTTTCAACACTGAAATGTAGAAATACTAAAAGTACGAAAGTATTTGATATCAAAATGTACTTAATTTACTTAATTTAATGCAGAATGTCCCATTTCAAGTTTTCAAATGTATGAAATTTACAAAAATCTATAAGTTCACAACGCGTCTCGATGTGATGCATTGTGATCTTGTAGATGCATGTACGGCTGAGTGATCAATGTTTTGTAATAACAATCAAAAACTACAAAGTATAGTAACTAAAAAGTTCAAATAATTATAAACATTTGTCTCTGCAGTGTAATGGAGTAGAAGTATACAGTACTTGCATTGAGTAAATGTACTCAGTTACTTTACACCACTGTTTATCAACGCCTCATGCGTACGACCAACACTGGTACACAGACTCAAAGTAACATCATACAACTCAAATGTATGATCTTTGTCTTTGGGATGTGTCAGCTTGACAGATCCAAACATATTGCATCAGTGTTTACTGTTTAGACATTCACATGCAAAGCAAGTTGGTGAGAGTTTTCATACAAACTTAACACAAAACGTTGTTCTTTCTTGCTTTTTGAGCTGAGAAATGTGCAGTGACAGATCTGCCCTTAACAACTTCTAAAACGCATTCTCTTTCCTTCTGACATCCACTAGACACACAGTATAGTAGGGTAGCTGCTGCTAGTTGAATAGTTCAGTGGATCAGAAGCCAGTTTGTGCCTCAAACTAAATGTAATCAGACCATAGAGCGGTGACGGAAAGGAGCCAAAACAATTACAGAATGGTTTACATCATAGCACCAAATGGGGGCAAGTCATATCTACCTAGACACATGTCTCTCTCTCTCTCTGTGTGTGTGTGTGTGTGTGTGTGTGTGTGTGTGTGTGTGTGTGTGTGTGTGTGTGTGTGTGTGTGTGTGTGTGTGTGTGTGTGTGTGTGTGTGTGTGTGTGTGTGTGTGTGTGATCAAGGGCGAAAACACACAAAGAGGTAAGAGGTTTCTGCCCGGCGGTGACGATAATGATTGATTGACGCATGCTTCGCTTGATTGACATGTCTATTTTCAGCATGCTGCCAAGTGTAGCATCTGCTATGATTATGACACCATCAAGGCCTGCCTAAAATACATCAGCAGTGGAGATAAGAGCTTTCTGCAGTACAGTAACAATAATATAGTACCAGCATGTTCTCTGGCACTACCAGACTGCAGTGGTGGAAAAAGTACTCAAATGTTTTACTTAAGTAAAAGTATCAATACTGCAATGTAGAACTACTCTGTTACAAGTAAAAGTCCGGAATTCAAAATGTACGCGAGTAAACGTATTAAAGTAATGGCATCAAAATGTACTTACAGTACCAAAAGTAGAAAGTACTTACTATGCAGATTGTCCCAGTTCACGTTTTCAAATGCTCACAATGCGTCGCATCACGACACACTGTGAGCTTGTAGATCGGCTATTTTCAAATGGCCGAAATATGTATAGGGTTGAAGTGGTTAATGTACTGTATGTTTTGCAACTAAAGTTTTCAAATAAATGTAATGGAGTAAAAGCACAATATTTCCCCTGGAAATTGGAAATACTCAAGTAAAGTATGTACTTAGTTACTCCGGGGCGGTGGTGGCTCAGGGGTAGAGTGGCCGGATGGCAACCACAAGGTTGCCGCAGTTCGAACCCGGGCTCCCCCAGGGTTAGTGTCGAAGTGTCCTTGAGCAAGACACTATGAACCCCTAATTGCTCCTGATGTGCTGGTTGGTGCCCTGCATGGTTTCCGCCGCCATCGGTGTATGAATGTGTGTGTGAATGGGTGAATGTAATGCACAATCTATGTAAAGCGCCTTGGATAAAGGCGTTATATTAAAAAAATGCACCATTTACCATTTCCACCACTGCTACCAGGCTGCTGTGTCCTCTGTTCCTCCACTCACTGCCCTGTTCTCTCTTCTCGCTCTCTCTCTTCTCTCTCTCCCACTCCCTGACCCCATGCACCTGCACCTAATCCTATTAGTCCTTCAGCATGCTGGCTGTATCTCTCCTCCCTCCTCCAGAGGCTCTGCAGGGATGGATTATAACAGTGTGTCCAGAATCTCTGGGCTCTTCACCCAGGGGGGACTACAGTACACCACAGGTATAGAGCCTATAACTGTTACCTCTGGGCTTTGACCACAGGTGTCTACAAACCACAGGTAAGAGCCTATAACTGTCACACAGCTTCAGCACCATGGAGAGCGCCTTGAATTTATTCTCAGACAAAGGCTGCTTCAGCACCACGGACAGCGTCGTTATTTAGTGCGTCTGAAGTGTGAAGGCCTGTTATTTCTTTCATAAAATTCAGCCGGTGACATCATCGTCCAAAACACTTACTTTTCAGGATTCAAATTCAAAAGTACCAGATCTACAAGCTGGAAAGGTGATGCTTCACGCCACATTTCCAGCTTGAAGATCTGACACTTTTGATACTTTTTGTGTACTGATGTGGTATATGATCAAGTAGGGGGATAATGATTAGCGACAATAGTAGAGACGAATGAGTAGCGACAAGAATGTTTGATTGACAATTCCCATAATGCTTTGGTGCACTGCTCATCCTTGTGGATAGGGGGAGGGCTGTCTTACTGAGACAACATGTAGTCCAGGAAGTAAGTGAGCCCAGTGTCCATGACATCAGAGACACTGGGCTCACTGCTAAAATCTAAAATATCTAAAACCATATATTACATAAAGACCCCCAGGAAAGTGCTCTAAATCTTCTAAACGTCATTAATATATAGAAAAAGAAAAATGAACCCGTGCTCCAATGTATCTAATGTACCATAGTTATTATTTAGTCATAAGATCTTGTTAATACTTTGACATTCACGTGTACGATAAAGTTTAGTAGGGCATTCATTTACGAGAAACAAAACACATAGAAGTTGGTTTCTGCCCATCAAGCGATGAAATGTACATGCTCACCCGATGAAGGACACAGACAGGGTAGATATTTCCTACAAGTACCTAATCACCAGTGGTGGAAGTTTCAACACTGAAATGTAGAAATACTAAAAGTACGAAAGTATTTGATATCAAAATGTACTTAATTTACTTAATTTAATGCAGAATGTCCCATTTCAAGTTTTCAAATGTATGAAATTTACAAAAATCTATAAGTTCACAACGCGTCTCGATGTGATGCATTGTGATCTTGTAGATGCATGTACGGCTGAGTGATCAATGTTTTGTAATAACAATCAAAAACTACAAAGTATAGTAACTAAAAAGTTCAAATAATTATAAACATTTGTCTCTGCAGTGTAATGGAGTAGAAGTATACAGTACTTGCATTGAGTAAATGTACTCAGTTACTTTACACCACTGTTTATCAACGCCTCATGCGTACGACCAACACTGGTACACAGACTCAAAGTAACATCATACAACTCAAATGTATGATCTTTGTCTTTGGGATGTGTCAGCTTGACAGATCCAAACATATTGCATCAGTGTTTACTGTTTAGACATTCACATGCAAAGCAAGTTGGTGAGAGTTTTCATACAAACTTAACACAAAACGTTGTTCTTTCTTGCTTTTTGAGCTGAGAAATGTGCAGTGACAGATCTGCCCTTAACAACTTCTAAAACGCATTCTCTTTCCTTCTGACATCCACTAGACACACAGTATAGTAGGGTAGCTGCTGCTAGTTGAATAGTTCAGTGGATCAGAAGCCAGTTTGTGCCTCAAACTAAATGTAATCAGACCATAGAGCGGTGACGGAAAGGAGCCAAAACAATTACAGAATGGTTTACATCATAGCACCAAATGGGGGCAAGTCATATCTACCTAGACACATGTCTCTCTCTCTCTCTGTGTGTGTGTGTGTGTGTGTGTGTGTGTGTGTGTGTGTGTGTGTGTGTGTGTGTGTGTGTGTGTGTGTGTGTGTGTGTGTGTGTGTGTGTGTGTGTGTGTGTGTGTGTGTGATCAAGGGCGAAAACACACAAAGAGGTAAGAGGTTTCTGCCCGGCGGTGACGATAATGATTGATTGACGCATGCTTCGCTTGATTGACATGTCTATTTTCAGCATGCTGCCAAGTGTAGCATCTGCTATGATTATGACACCATCAAGGCCTGCCTAAAATACATTTTGGTAGACAAAATCAACTGTAGATTTAGTTGACTCAATTCTTATGATATTTAGTTGACACTAACACTAACATTTCAGATTCAACTAAATTGTATAAGTGGGACATAATAATATTGACAAAAAACACTAGATTGAAATGATTGTAATAACATTGAGAAAAAATGTATTATAATAAAAAAAATAACAGGCGTTTTCACAGTGATACTTAAAATAAATAACACATTTAACTGGGGGTTCTTGAAATTAAGTGCTTGAGAATCAATGGCCTGGAGAAGTTCTCCCTCTCGATCTTATGAAAAACAATGTTTTCATGCACCACGGGCGGAAACCGTTCTTAAAGATGGAGTGCTGTTTATGAGGTGACAGTACTTCATTAGACCCTTTGGTGTGGTTGTTATGTGCAATGATGTCTTTGCATTTAGGGTTTCTTCCTGTAGGCTGAAACCTTGACAGTCAAACGTGCAACACAACAATACAAATACCACAACAGCTGTGCGGCTTCAGTAGGTGGATCACCACCCACCGGGCAAACCAGGCATACTTAATGAACTGGTGGGCGTGTCCACAAAAAAACAACATTTTAACAAACACTGTACACTTTTAAGAACAAATTCTTCCTCCTTATATAATAATACCTGATGATCATGTTTTAGGGTGGAAGAAAATCACGGCACTCCACTCCAAACAAATTAATGTTGAAATGCGTTGATGAAGAGGCAGCGGTATGCTTTTCACTCCTCCTCTGTTCAGTGCTGCTCCATTAAACACTGCAAGCGATACATCAAACTGACGGATGGTTCAGCCCATTACAAACAACTATCATCATCGCAATGAACAGAGGTTATAAGATAGAGATAGACCAGATGTATGTGTGCAGATAATCATCACAGCTGCATGCCGTTAGGATTGAGGAAGAAAGAAGTATTTTATGGTCTCATGGGGAGTGGAAAAAGGGGGGGGTGGGATCTCAAACATGCAACGCAACCTTCCTACATATTTGACTGCCTACCCCCATCTGAAAATATATTGTCATGGACAAGTGAGAAAGTGTGTTTTACTATTATGAAAATATCAGATGTACAAGCTCACAACACTTCAAATTGTGATGCTTGTACATGTGCCCATTGTGCCCCCCTCCCCCTCCCCGGATACGTTTAAAGTGGTTAAACTGCAGATTTGAATGCTGTATGAACACATTTTGCTGTAGGGTCTGCCTTTGAGAAGCCCAGCCGACTGTACCGTACATAATGCAGTCAGAGACTATATTATGCGTGTCATTTCAGCACCACGGACAGAGGCAAAGACATCAGGCTTTACAGTTTCACGCGCACGCACGCGCACGCACACACACACACACACACACACACACACACACACACACACACACACACACACACACACACACACACACACACACACACACACACACACACACACACACACACACACACACACACACACACACACACACACACACACACACACACACACACACCCCCTTTCAGACGTAGTCATGTCATCATCATCTCTCTAATAATAAGAGGGAACAGCTGGTGGCATTCAAGGCAATCTTCCATAAATGCTTCATAAGCATCAAGTCTGAGATACGGGGTGACAAGTGTGAGTGTGTGCGTGTGTGTGTGTGTGTGTGTGTGTGTGTGTGTGTGTGTGTGTGTGTGTGTAGCATATTTAGCGCCGTCCGGGGCCACACGAGATTCGTTAATCATGCGTGTTAAGGCATATCATCGTTGTCAGGCAGAAACCTCTTATCTCCATATTCTAACTTTTTAATGTATTTTTCTCTTAAATTATAGCCCGACCTGATCATGCTACAGCGCAGTGGTGGAACAAGTACTCACATGTTCTACTTAAGTAAAAGTATCAATACTGCAATGTAGAAATTCTCTATTAGGCCTCACTCAGACCTTTGCAGCATTGCTGCATGCTTGTTGTATGAATGCTGTGAGTGTCATGGCCACCCCAATGCATTTCCAATGGAAGTCACATGGTTTGAGGACTACATTTTGGACTATAAGCTGTTGTATGGCTTTCGGCTGTGTTTCGACTGCGCCCCTCCCCCTCATACAACACAAGTGTTGTGTCAGACCATGTGACTCTCATTGGAAATGCATTGGGGCAAGCTGTGTCACACCCTTTGTATACAGCAAGCATACAGCAATCTGTTGTAAAGGTCTGAGTGAGGCCTTAGGAGTAAAAGTCCAGAATTCAAAATGTACTTGAGTAAAAGTACAGAAGTGTTGGTATCAAAATGTATAATCAAAGTACCAAAAGTACTCAGTGTGCAGAATGTCCCGTTTCAATTTTGGAAATGCACATTTTGAAAATAGCATTTGTATAGCAGATGTATAGCGAAATGTATATAGTGATGAAGTGGTTAATGTATAGTTTTGTAATAAGAATCAAAATCTACAAAGTCACTACTAGTGACTAAAGTTTTCAAATAATTGCAGTGGAGTAAAAGTACAATATTTGCCTCTCAGATGTAGCGGAGTAGAAGTAAAAGTATAGGAAATTAGAAATACTCAAGTAAAGTAAAAGTACCTCAGAATTGTACTTAAGGACAGTACTTGAGTAAATGTACTTCAAGCTTGCGGATCTGTTACTTTTCGTTGTTTCCTGAAAAGTAACAGCTTTGGACATATGAGGTTTCCGCCCCGACAGAGATTTCCAGACTTTCCCGCTCGCTGTTTATGCAGAGTTTATGCAGAGTCGATTGTTTGCGAGTCGTGAAACCTCATTATCATTATCGCCAGACGGAATCTACATACGAGATGCTGAGGAGCATGGGAGGTGACGTTCATTTCATTCCGTATTCCTCTACAAAGGAAATCTTGTTATTCCTACACTAACTGCAAATTTATCCCAGAGAGAAATGTACAAATGGAACCAAATAGACTCTTGCCAGACTGTAACTCTGAGTGTACACATGGAACCAAATGAAATAGACAACATTGAGCTATACTACTGTATAATGAAATAGACAACATTGAGCTATACTACTGTATAATGAAATAGACAACATTGAGCTATACTACTGTATAATGAAATAGACAACATTGAGCTATACTACTGTATAATGAAATAGACAACATTGAGCTATACTACTGTATAATGAAATAGACAACATTGAGCTATACTACTGTACAATGAAATAGACAACATTGAGCTATACTACTGTATAATGAAATAGACAACATTGAGCTATACTACTGTACAATGAAATAGACAACATTGAGCTATACTACTGTATAATGAAATAGACAACATTGAGCTATACTACTGTATAATGAAATAGACAACATTGAGCTATACTACTGTATAATGAAATAGACAACATTGAGCTATACTACTGTATAATGCCAGTGGTTCTCAAACTGTTTTCGTCTCAGGTCACCCCTTGAATTACATTGGTACTATCGATAGCACCTTACATATATGTCACATTAGAGTATGTACGTCCTTCCCACTAGATATGCGCCACCAGGACAACTTAGTATTTTCCATTAAGACAGATTGATGTCCCCCACCCCTATTCTGGGGAGGAGACATTTACCGAAAATAGCAGATCTACAAGCTCACAAAGTGAGCTTGTAGATTGGCAGTTTTTGGCGAGGTTTGGTGGTCCATCTTACTAAGTATAGAGGGTCTAAGTGGTTAAACTGACGTCATATACTGTAGATATAAGTAAGTAAGTCAAAGAGGCTTATTGTCGGTATCAGCCAGGGGACTGGAGTATATCCCCGTTTCAATGCGCTAGACCCCTGGGAGATGGATTGCTGAGGTGGAGCGCAACACCATCAGCTCCCAGTACTTACCGCACAACATCAAGCCACGCTACTCATACGCTGAGTTGGCTGTGCCCGGGATCGAACCCATGACCTCTCAAACCTTGGCTGTGTGTTTAAATCACGTCTGCAAACTCCTTGGCTTTCAATTATTCTGACTGAGAGTTGCTGTTTCCGCTATATTCAATGTGTCTATGTCCACTCTATGTGTTTTCCTCTCTTATAATAATTATTGTTTTTAAAAGGTAGGCGAATAAATGTTTTTTTTACTCAAGTCGTGACGCAGAAGAATTGTCCCCGTGACCCACAAATGGGTCCCAAACCACTGTTTGGGATCTTGCTCTTTGCATTCTTCTCCTCCACCGCCAGCACCCAGCAGCACCCACATCTCTCTCCATTCCCCCTCAGCCCCATCGACTGCCTTCTCATCAACCACCCCCCCACCCGCTCACATTGTTGCTAACAGAGTTTATTTTTAGCACTCGTGAAAGAGGTGTGCGCATGCGTGTGTGCGTGTGCGCGCGTACAGTACACGCTCATGATAGATGATTGGTGACGTTTCACACCGTTATAGTAAAGGAGGGTAGGGGGTGGGGTGGGGTGGGGTGGTGGGTGGGTGGGTGGGGGCTGAATGGCAGGAGGGTGGGGGGAGGGGGAGAGGTGACTGAGCAAGGATGTACACTGGGACTGGTGCTATGATCGGTTCATGTGGAGTCAAACACGGAGAGAGAGAGAGAGAGAGAAGAGAGAGAGAGAGAGAGAGAGAGAGAGAGAGAGAGAGAGAGAGGAGAAAGAAACAATGAAAGAGCGGTGATAGAGGGAGGCTTATGTAAACCTGAATTATAAAGGTAAAACACCCCCTTTCAACTCGGCTGTGCCCCGGCCCTCTCGGAGCAAAAGTTTAAATTCATCTCACACGTCAATCCTCATTTTTTTTTCGTTCTTTTCTCCACTGCTTCTCAAAAGACTATATTGGGGCGAAGGTGCAGGCCTCAGAGTCATGAGCCTATATCACCTCGCAGAAAAATCACACTGAGCCGGACTCGGAATGCAATGTGCATTCAACAGAATGGACCAGACTTAATGGTTTTACTGCTCCTGGTGGAACGTTCCGTCATAAGGAATCCAACCAGCAACTGCTTCTGGCGTAATGTTCCGTCTGATAAGCTTTATTATTGATATCAAACCGGATCGCTGATTTATTTATTTAAATTATTATTTTGGCTTGGCCTTTCCTTCTTTAGCGATCCTAGACCGGATTGCGCAACCGTGCTGCCGTCCACCTCCCATTATACAGGCTGACTAAAAAGCTGAATAACTCGAAATCTACGGAGCTCTCCATGGTTTGGATAAAATGTGCGATGTTCGGAGGTCTTTGCTGATTATCCATAGGTTTAGATGGAAACATTGGCACTTTCCAGCGCAAGGATGGCTTAATTTTAGCTCACTAGCATTGACGCTATTTATTTAGCATTAAAGATGGACGCCCAGACAGGATATGAGTCCAGCGGCTCTGCGTCCAGCAGGAGGCAGTATATGGGTTAAGAGGATGAACACCGTGCTCAGTGTTCGTTTCATTGAATTTGTTTCGTTTCATTTTGGAGAGCGGTCACAGAAGCAGCAAAAGTAGAAGATCCACAAGCTCCAAACGCGTTTTGAGCTTGCGGATCTTCTACTTTTGCTGTTTTGGAATTTGAATCATTTCATACAGGCACACACACACAACACCATCATCATCATCATCCATCATGTCACACATGATGTTTACGTAGATTGTGGATTGAACTTGGAACCTTGCGGTTCCCACCCGGCCGCTCTACCGGCCACGCCCTGACAGAGGGAGGTAGGGCATGCCTCCTGGCGGAGATCTGCGCTTTACTGAGCAACCCTTTTCCAGTTAAAATATGCTATCAATCTTGAATAACTTTATGCTTTGAACTTGAGCTTAGTGTGGGAGTTTTGGGGACTGCAAAGTGAAACGTGTGAATTGGAGGACATGGGGGCGGGGTGAATAATCATGATGTCTTCACTCTTCACATCATGGCCCTGTCTGACAGGACAGAGTGGGAGTCCCTCAGGGCGATTCTCAAAATTGTTCCAAAAAGTCAAGATATGCCTTTTTTTTGTGCGTTGCGTCGTCACAACCCAAACCCCAGGCTCCTCCAGCGGCCTCCTGCTGAGCACAGAGTGTGTGTATGATGCACTGATATGAGACAACACAAAGTCCCGCAGAGTGGATCCTCCTCTTCACCCAGGCAGGGGGGCTTCAGACTGGGGTAAAACACCCAGGCAGGGGGGCTTCAGACTGGGGTAAAACACCCAGGCAGGGGGGCTTCAGACTGGGGTAAAACACCCAGGCAGGGGGCTTCAGACTGGGGTAAAACACCCAGGCAGGGGGGCTTCAGACAGAGGTCAAACACCAAGGCAGGGGGGCTTCAGACAGAGGTCAAACACCAAGGCAGGGGGGCTTCAGCTTGGATTAAGACCTGAGGCCCACTCTACAAATGTCTTCAGATTGCTGAAAAACTTCAGTTCTACAGTATATCAGTATTTTTTCATGTCAAAGGACCCCCCAAATTATTAATTGGATTTGGCCACGGACCCCCCAGCTCAAAAATATTTTTCCAGGGACCCCCAAAAGCAAAGATTTCAGTTAAATATGTTCGCTTTTAAATTTATTAATCGATATAATATTCAAAGATTTTCACACATTTTCAAGATTAAAAAAAATAATCTGATCATAGTGTGGCACGAAGTGCCACCGAGTACAGCAGACCTATACAAACTCACAACATGTCGTGGATGCGAGTGCGACGCGCTGTGAGTTTGCAGGTCTGCCATACTCCACACACAACACTATGGCGGGATCGATTATAAATTAGGCTTCAATCGGCTTCCATCCCACTCTGAGCCCCCGCTTTACCCCACACTGCGGCACGCACGCACGCACGCACGCACGCACGCACGCACGCACGCACGCACGCACGCACACACAAGAAGGGCCACATGATGCCTAATTTATGCTTTGTCACGCATCCCAATTCAAAATGCACTTGGAGTAACAAATACAAAAGTATTTACATCAAAATGTACTTAAAAGTAAAAAAATAAATGTAACTTAAGCAAATGCACTTAATTGCTTCTGCCACTGCCTCCACCGCACACAAACACACGCTCTACCCCCTGGGAAGAGCTCCCTAAACTCCACAAGAGTTCATCACGACAGGCAGCCGATGTTTTATTTATAGATCTATTGACATTTTCTCTCACTTTCTTAGTATATACATATCTTTAGAAGAGCCTGCTGGCCTGGGGATGTGTGTGTGATGCTGTCAGTCAGAGACACGTACGGTATGCATGGGGCTGAATGTCACAGCTTTGTGTAAAAGTGAATACTGTCAGAAGGGACTGGAATCCATGATTTGATATCCAACAATGAATAATTGAAGAGCCCCACCAGGCACACACCAAAACAAATGGTGGTTGTTCAGTGGTTCTTTGGTATAAAATGGTAAATGGTGCATTTATATAGCGCCTTTATCCAAGGCACTTTACATAGATTGTGCATTACATTCACCCATTCTCACACACACACACACACACACACACACACACACACACACACACACACACACACACACACACACACACACACACACACACACACACACACACACACACACACACACACACACACACACACACACACACACACACACACACACACACACACACACACACACACATTCATACACCGATGGCGGAAGAAACCATACAAGGCACCAACCTGCACATCAGGAGCAATTAGGGGCTCAGAGTCTTGCTCAAGGACACTTAGACACTAACTCTGGGGGAGCCCGGGTTCGAACTGGCAACCTTGCGGTTACCATCCGGCCACTCTACCCCTGAGCCACTGCCGCTATGGTTGAGGTGCTACAGAATACAACTCCACTGTCACACAAAGAACCTGTTAAGCCACCGTTTGGCTCCTTAGAACATGTTTTCCCGAGGTGGGTGCCGTTAGTCCAAGGGTGGCGCAGAATACTTTGACAATATTTGGAATTTATCGATATCATTTCAGTTTATAACCACTTAAACGTTACTTAGAAAGACGGACCACCAAACCTCCTGACCCCACAGAATAGGGATGCTGGGGTTCAACTGGTTAAACAGTCAAGTAGGAAGTTATGTTCAATCTAATCTATCCAAAATGGACATGGATACTCTCTCAAGTTGTCCTCATGACATAATTTATCTAAGGGAGGAAGATTTACATATTCACATACCGTAATATGACGATATCGATGTGATTCAGGGGTGCCATGGATGAAAAGGTTATTTACAGGGGTGACCAGAGCCAAAAAGGTTTGAGAACCACTGTGAGTGTAAAGCCCAAACCACACCAAAGGGTCGGGTTGGGACAAAACACTTTTTAAGGTAAACCACACTAATGCAACTCATTGAGTTGCAATGGGCTTAAGACACTGTAACGCGTGTTGTCTTGCAGGACGAGACACGACAAGACGAGTTTTCCTGCGGGATCCCAAAGCCTATACCACTTGTGCAAGGACGTGCTGTGATTGGCCAGTGCATTTGTGCAAGGACGTGCTGGCCAGTAGCCACTTTGAGCTAACCTGACTCCGCCAGATGGGGCAGCAGAGAGTACACTGGGTTCCCCCCTCCTGCTCCCATCTGGGAACTCTCAGGCAGACTTGATGCCCGGCCACAAAAAGGCCTGGCCAATCAGCGGCAGCTAGAGGCGGGATCAAGGCAGCACTGTGTATGCCTTGATCCCGCCTCTAGCTGCCGCTGATTGGCCAGGCCGTTTTGTGGCCGGAGCATCAAGTCTGCCTGAGAGTTCCCAGATGGGAGCAGGAGGGGGGAACCCATGCAGTGTACTCTCTGCTGCCCCATCTGGCGGAGTCAGGTTAACTTTGAGCGGCAGTTGAGGCAAACGCTCAACTCCGAAACATGATTCGTGATTCTGTGCATATATCGGGACGCAAAACTTCACAACGTTCGGCACGGCAACTCGCTCGCTTTGGCTCGCTCGGTTGAGACGGCACGCCTCCGTTGCAAAAATCTGGACTTTATCGGCCCCCCAAAAAATAGTGTGTATTTGTTGTAGGCGAGAGGCACTTCCACGTCGCCCACGGAAGCGGGGCGCGGTATATAAGTGGTTTAGGCTTGAGAAACACAAGAAGCATAAACAAATTATTTTTCATGCTTCTTGTTTTTCTTTTTGCCTTGTATTGCTGTTCACAGCACTTTGATTGTAACCATTTCTGCTGTGCCGCCTTTTGGCAACTGAATTTCCCGTCGGGATAAATCAAGGTATCTATCCATCTATATCTGCTCGTTCTGCAGCTCAGTTTAGGGACCACTAATGGATATATTTCTTGGCACAATCTTATTTTTGTTTAGGTTAGTATTTGTTGTGTTTATACAGTGTTAGGCAATGGAACAAGATGTGTTACAGCATAAACACTTCATGAATATGAGACGCAGAGAATTACTTCCAGACAGAGAGAGACGCACGCACGCACGCACACACGCACGCACGCACGCACGCACGCATGCACGCACGCACGTCAGACTTATACAGTATGCCATTGCAATGCAAATTTCCCCAGGCATACTGTGATATTGGCTAGCAAGGCTACACAGTAGTGCGCACACGCACACGCACGCACGCACACACACACACACACACACACACACACACACACACACACACACACACACACACACACACACACACACACACACACACACACACACACACACACACACACACACACACACACACACACACACACACACACACACACACACACACACACACCAAATGTACTGTATCTTCAAACCCAAAGCCCATGCATGCCGGCACTCAAAATGTTTTATTTAGAGGTGATCGGTTGATATCAGATTCTCTTTGGTCATTGCAACCAGATAGACTGACAGGAGATCAAGAGACTGGATGCTGGAGGGAGTTCGAAAATTTTGGACTATGTGTATTTCGTGTGTGTGCGTGTGTGTGCGTGTGTGCGTGTGCGCGTGTGTGCGTGTGCATGCGTGCTTGCCATGCGTGCGTGCGTGCGTGTGCCACACACACACACACACACACACACACACACACACACACACACACACTGGGTAATCAGAGGTCGTTAGTTTGAAGTTACAGAGTGCTAATGGCCAGTGAAGGGGAACGGAACACTCTTCATTCATTTAGCACAATGTCAGGCAGCCTAACAAATGAATCCTGTTCCAAATGGAGGAAATGAATATGACTTTTAACAAGCTGAAGGCAGGATGATGAGAGCACTCTACAGCAGACATTCTCAACCCTTTTTCCCCCCATAGTCATACTCAATAGTCATCAGTGCATCACTGAGCAGAAAGTATTCAAAGCAAAGAAAAAAAGAAAAGAAAAAAGAAAAATCATACATGGCAGCAGAGGTCATGGTTTACAAACATTGAGACCGCACGCGCAGGTGCCAGTTTCATGTAATCAATTCCCAACAGATCCCCAAACGTCGTTGTTGATTTGGGGAGCGCTGGTTTCAGTTCATTCAACATCCTCGTGTGCTGGCTGCTGAGACGCTCCTAACGAGACATATAGACTTCTCCCCGCAACGGTATTGAACAGCTGACATACAAGCTCACAGCGATTCGACCGCTGTGATCTTGGAGGTCTGCTGTTCTCAACACCACCTCCGCACGGCGGATCATAAGTTAGGTTCGAGGGGATGAAGCCGTGCGATAAAGCAGGCTGTGGTGCCGTGATCACAGGGAATCAATGATTTGTGCCCCGGAAATTATGTGAAACTGGGGCATATTTCTTTTAACGTTTTAACATGAGTAAAAATAGGGACGCCAATTTGAAAGTGTCATTGACCATTTGCATTTGTGCTTATGACAAAAGTGAAGACCAGAGAGAGAGAGAGAGAGAGTTCTTTGACATTGATGAGTGAAAGATGGTCCATACAGGAGAGAACAGAGGCAGGGTATATAGACGTCTTATCAGACTGTCACACTGATAAGAAACAGCATGTGCGCGCATAAAGGCAGCAGAAGAACACCACCTCTCATAAGATGCAATGGAAAAGTTCTAACTGCACTCACGTGTAAAAAATGCCCTATCAAACTTTCAGATGCTGTTTTTCTCCCAGTGTGGAGGAAGAATGATTAGGATTTTTATTGTGATCTCTCGCCCTTGAAATATATAATCCTTGGTTTCTGTTGTGTTTGAACAATAATAGCAATTCAAAACAGTTGTCCTCAAAACCACCTCCAGTCGCTGTCATAAGAACGGGAGGTGCGCTCATGAACACGGCAGCAGAGCCTATTTGTGCACGGCTGCACGCGCACCTGCAGCCCATCAAGTATAATTTATGCTTCGTCCCGCGATGGTGTCGCGCACGCAGACCTCTACGCTCACAACAGTCGCATCTGCGATGCGATGTGAGCTTGTATATCAGCTGTTCTCTCTGCGCAATACTGTTGGGCTTTGAAGTATAAATGTCTCCTAGGGTGCACCTCACTAGCCAACTCACAAGAGGAGGTTGAATGGACTGAAACCAGCGCTCCCCAAAACAACAGGTTTGGAGATCTGTTGGGAATTGATTACATGAAACAGTCCCAGTCCCAATGTTTGTAAACAAATAATTGGTCTATACTGGTCCATACAGGAGAGAACAGAGGCAGGGTATATACTGGTCCATACAGGAGAGAACAGAGGCAGGGTATACTGGTCCATACAGGAGAGAACAGAGGCAGGGTATATACTGGTCCATACAGGAGAGAACAGAGGCAGGGTATATACTGGTCCATACAGGAGAGAACAGAGGCAGGGTATATACTGGTCCATACAGGAGAGAACAGAGGCAGGGTATATACTGGTCCATACAGGAGAGAACAGAGGCAGGGTATATACTGGTCCATACAGGAGAGAACAGAGGCAGGGTATATACTGGTCCATACAGGAGAGAACAGAGGCAGGGTATATACTGGTCCATACAGGAGAGAACAGAGGCAGGGTATATACTGGTCCAGACAGGAGAGAACAGAGGCAGGGTATATACTGGTCCATACAGGAGAGAACAGAGGCAGGGTATATACTGGTCCATACAGGAGAGAACAGAGCCAGGGTATATACTGGTCCATACAGGAGAGAACAGAGGCAGGGTATATACTGGTCCATACAGGAGAGAACAGAGGCAGGGTATATACTGGTCCAGACAGGAGAGAACAGAGGCAGGGTATATACTGGTCCATACAGGAGAGAACAGAGCCAGGGTATATACTGGTCCATACAGGAGAGAACAGAGCAGGGTATATACTGGTCCATACAGGAGAGAACAGAGGCAGGGTATATACTGTATGTCAGATAAGCTCACAGTGAAAGGATACATCAATGGTTCTGTCTGACCAGGGTCCTGACATCCTCTATGGCCACTGTCAGGAGGTATAGACACTGACACAATAGAGATCAGAGTGTGTGTGTGTGTGTGTGTGTGTGTGTGTGTGTGTGTGTGTGTGTGTGTGTGTGTGTGTGTGTGTGTGTGTGTGTGTGTGTGTGTGTGTGCATACGTGTGCATACATGTGTGCGTGCGTGTGATTGATTTAGGGTTGCACGATATGGACAGAATTTCAGTATCTCTGCATTTATGCCAAAAAATGCGATATCGATACGATACATGATCACCATTACAATTTCATATTCTAAATTTTAAATGTTGCAACATTAAATACTACTTTTCTTTGTGACCACCGCGCTCTGACTCATGTAAATAGAAATAACTGTGATGGGTCGCACACACCAAGAACTGCTTTAGTATATATTCTTGCATAGTGAATAATAGACAAACGTTTGGGCTATCCAGCCTTCATCAGTGTGTGTGTGCGACCCATCAACATTAAAAAAAAAATGTTAGTAAGTTCGCTAACACACTGGACCAGGGCTAACAACAACGCAACGTAGCACAGTCCCCCGTGCACGCACGCACGCACGCACACACACACACACACACACACACACACACCAACAGGAGCATGAAAGAGGGAGAAACGGAGTGTGGTTTATTTTCCGAGGGGCACAGACTAAAACAGAGGGATGTTGCTGGCTTTATAGAAGTGGACGATATATCTATATCGCGATACCGTTGCCTTTTTGCAATACTGATATTGAGCATGTTCATACCTCGAAAACCATATATTGTGCAGTCCTTTTAGACGGGCATCAATGAACGCAGACGTTATCGTCGGGATCAACGACAGGTCTGCTCCAGGTCTGCTCAAGAGGGGCGCGACAACGCAAGTGTAAAAAAAAAAAGCTAAACAGAATCCAGGTCAGTCGCGGGCGTGTGCACGTAACGAGCACGCGCGCGACAGTTTCACGGGACCGCGCCCACGTGTATATATGCTTGCGTTGTCGCCCCTCGACTTCTCTGCGCGTACAGAAAGAAAACGCAGGTCTCATTGAAAATGGATTAGGCGCGTTAATCGTTGCCCGTTTGACCTTTAGATTGATTGATGCATCTTAGCTGTGGTGGTAACTACTTCCACCATTAGTTGAATCAACACAAAGCTCTAGGGCAAGGAGGAGCATGTCACACACACACACACACACACACACACAGCTTTGGTCCTCCCACAGAGAGGCTAATGAAATAAACTAATTAGTGAGCAAAGTGGGGGCATGGATGAGGGTGACTATCAGTGGTTAGCATTACAGCTCTCTCTCACGCACGCACGCACGCACGCACGCACGCACGCACGCACGCACGCACGCACGCACGCACGCACGCACGCACGCACGCACGCACGCACGCACACACACACACACACACACACACACACACACACACACACACACACACACACACACACACACACACACACACACACACACACACACACACACACACACACACACACACACACACACACACACACACACACACACACACACACACACACACACACACACGCTCCTAATAGCCATGCAGAGCCCAGTGAGAGGGGCAGGGAGGGGACCATGAGAATTGACAGAAGTGATTACGACAGAAAGAGAAGCAGAGAGCCATGCTCTGTGTGATATGAACACTCACCAGCCAGGCTGGGGGGGAGGGGGGAGGGCAGTTAGGGCTGCATGGGCAATAGGTACAGGCCATAGCGTTAGAATAACGTCTCCTTGACACTATGGGACTTTCAATTGAGCATTGAGGTGTTACCGATGAACCATTTGTAATCCCCCAAAAAACACTGGCCTATAGAGCAGGGGTTCTCAACCCGTGGGTCGCATCGCCAAATTATTTTGGGGGGGGGTCTTTTTTTTTTGCAACTGAATGGCTAGAAAATGGAAATTAAATGTTGACATATAGTGCATGCATACACTTTCCTTAATGATTATATCTGGTTTCAGTATTCATTTATGATGTATTTTCTGTTATTAAGGTTATGTACTATGTGTACTATGTAAACTCTTAATTTCCATTTTCCAGCCATTCAGCCAAAAAAAACAACGTTTTTTTTTTTTTTTTTAATAATGTTGGGACCCCCCAAAATAATTTGGCGACCCCCCGTGGGGTCGCGTCCCACTGGTTGAGAACCCCTGCTCTAGAGCAACAAGTACACAGTACAACATATTCCAATGCAGTCGAAATGCCAGTCAATTCCTCTCCAGATCAGTCTGTCTACTGTTGAGTGACAGCTGTCAAGATGGCGCCGTCTAGGGCTGCTGTGGTGTTGGCGTGTGCTGTGTTTTGTCTGTCCTGTGCTGTTTACGTGTCTTGTTTAACTTCTTACACAAAATAAGTGCTTCTGCACATTGGGTGTTCAACCCCACCGGGCATTTTACCAACATTACTCACCCGATCCACGGATATATTGGATATCCTGGTGTGAGGGACGGCGTTCTTCGCCAGTGCCGTGCGTTGGACTAGAAGGCAACGGGGAAGAAGAGGAGGTTGCCTGGCTCGTCTACGCCGGAGAGGATCGCGTCCACCACTCCCAGGTATATTCCTTGGAAACGTGAACTCTCTACCCAATAAAATGGATGAACTCCAGTTGTTGGTCTCAAGGAATAATGACTTCCACTCCACGGCTGTCTTTGCGTTAGTAGAGACCCATCTAACGCCGGCAGTCCCAGACGAGGCTGTACAGCTGGAGGGCTTTTCCGCGTTTCGAGCTGACAGAGACTTCGAGGCGGTTGGCAAGTCGCGTGGAGGCGGATTAATGTTTTTTGTGAACAATCGCTGGTGTTCTGACGTGACAGTGATTCATCAACACTGTTCTACTGCACTCGCATCTCTCTTCATCCTCTGTCGTCCATTCTATTCCCCACGTGAGTTTAATGCTTTCATCCTCGTGTGTGTTTACATTAGAGCTCAATGCTCTAAAGACAGTGGAGATGGTGGTGGACTTCAGGAGGAACGCAGCCCCGCCCCCTCCCATCATGCTGGGAGGCACCCAGGTGACCCCAGTAGAGTCATGTCGGTTGCTGGGCATGATCCTCTCTCGGGACCTGAAGTGGGAACTCAACATCATGGCCCTCCTGAAGAAGGCCCAGAAGAGGCTGTACTTCCTCAGGCAGCTGAGGAAGTTCAGACTATCGAGGACCATGATGGCTCAGTTTTACACAGCCATCATTGAGTCCATCCTCACACACTCCATCATCACCTGGTTCCCCGCTGCAGCTGCAAAAGATCTCGCCAAGCTGCAACGGGTGACACGCTCTGCGGAGAGGGTGATTGGCCGTCCTCTGCCCTCCCTCAAGTCCCTGCATGACTCCAGGGCATTGAGGAGAAAGATCATGGCCGACCCCTCCCACCCTGGCCACGGCCTCCTCAACCTGCTCCCCTCTGGGAGACGGTTGCGGCTGCCGAAGGCTACAAAAGTCCGCCACAGACTGAGCTTTTTCCCCTCAGCCGCCAGGCTGCTAAATGACTCTGGTTTCCCTCCCACCCCTGCCCCCTAGGGAGTGTCACCGGACATGTTTGCACTATGTTCCATAAACTCTGCACTTTATATTTATACTTCCTGCACGGTGTTGTATTTGTGTTGTTGTTATTTGTGTTATATGTGAAAAAAGGAATAAGGAATGCACACACGCTAATGTCAAAACAAATTCCTATGTGTTTTATACAATGGCAAATAAAGGTATCTGAATCTGAATCCAGAGGCTCATTTTTATATTCAGTTCATAAACGTCATTCTGAACTCAATCGATGACAAAATGCACTGTACATGTGCAGAAATGTCTGCTGAGGGACCCATTAAAAACAACATCAATACAACAAACGCTCTCTTCCATAAGAAAGGAGATTTATTGTATATGCACATGCAGCATAAACTGAGAGGATTCCCACGCTTTGAGGGCCGGAGGTCTGTCACCCTGCCAGCAGTGGTTCCCAAAGTGGGGTCTGGGGACCCCCAGGTGTCCTTGAGGGAGTTCCAGGGGGTCCCCAGCTAAATGATAGTTAGGAACCATATGGGGCCGTAACTCTGAGAGTGTACGAATGGAACCAAATGGACCCGTTCCATTTGTACACTCTCAGAGTTAAAATTAACATTGATTTTACAATATAAATTGGGGGTCTCAGAGATAGAAATGCCATCAAATGGGGGTCCGTAGCCTAATGCAGGTCAAACTGGGGGGTCCTTGAAATGAAGCTGGTTGAGAATCACTGCTTGTACATTTACTTGAGTACCATACTACCATTTGAGAGAGAGAGAGAGAGAGAGAGAGAGAGAGAGAGAGAGAGAGAGAAAGAGAGAGAGTTCCCACCATGTAGAGAATTTCAATTTCTCCATGCCCTCTGTGCCAATTACCAGACTCACCCATCCGCACCAGATCCCATACAGAGTGGATGGACAACTGTTGATTGTAGACAGTTAGCAATTCAGGGGATGCGCACAGCCCCTGCACCAAATGTAGGTTTTTGGCCTGTAAATGTGCACGAGTATGCAAGCTTCCTAACTGCAGTTGTCTCTGTAATGGGTTAAGATGTACAGACTTGTCAATATATTTTTGGGAGAACATCCACGTCTCTCTCGCTTCAGCCCAATATGGGGTAATAATCAATTTGTGCCAGGCAGAGCTGATGGGGGGTTTAAATTATGGGCTGATAGGGGAATAGGTCAATTAAGGGATGTATTTGAGAGGGGTCGGGGGAGTATGCTCTCGTTTGAGGAACTGGTCATTAAATATGATATCCCTCGCAAACACTTCTTTAAATATCTGCAACTGAGGGACTTTATTAGAACTAATCTGGAGCAATCCATGCTGGCCCCATCCATGTCTGTGCTGGAGAAAGCTTTGGTTAATGACCCATTCGGAAGGGGGTTAATATCAGATTTCTACACTCTATTGGTTGAATTTTCTCCGGAATCCTCGGAAGATAGGCTTAATGCCTGGAGAACAGATATTCAGGAGGATTTAACAGTGGAACAATGGAGTACGGCTTGTGCACAAACTCAATCCCAGACTGGGAATACTCGTCTAAAACTTCTACAATACAATTGGCTTATGAGAGTGTACATCACAACAGTTAAACTTAATAAGTATAATTGTAATATTCCAGATGTATGCACCAGATGCGGTGAAGATAGAGGCACATTGTTCCACTGTTTATGGTCCTGTCCAAAATTGATGGAGTTTTGGGGGAAGGTCGGGCAGGAAATACAGAAGATTTTGTCAATAAATATTGTACCAGAACCAAAGTTCTTCCTGCTTGGTCTATATCCAGAGGGACACAAGATAAAGCGTAATGAACAAATGTTTATAGATATATGTATTTTACAAGCTAAGAGAGTGATAGCATTGACCTGGAAGAGGCCAGACAAACCAAATATTACACAGTGGTTCAGGGAATTGTCTTTATGTTTACCATTGGAAAAGATTGCATACATTCTTATGGACAAACAAGAAATGTTTCAGGAGGTGTGGGGCCGTTTTATAAGATACATAAAGAACAATAATTTGTCACATTTAATGGATGGAGCTGAAGAGGAGTAGTGCTGTTGTTGTTTGTTTTTTTTTGGTTATTGTTGTTTTGCTTTCTTTATATCAGTAATTGTCTTGTAATGTTCATTGTTGTTTTTTTCATTTTTTTTTTCATTAGTGTGTAAAAAAGGAAAATAAATACATTGTTGGAAAAAATGTACAGACTTTATACAAACTCCAGAACTGTACAAACCAAGCACCTGAGGAAGACTCAATGCCTACAGTTGAACCGGACAGTTCTGATGAGGAAGAGGTTGCGTAGTTCAATATCATTGACTGCCAATGACGAGACGTCATTTGAAATTCAACACACATGCAGACAGCCATTGACATCTATATACGTCATTTGGTGTTTTCAGTGGTTACGATAGAGGGCGCTCTTCTGCAACCTGTGAGTTAATCTACGGCTTCCGGATCAGAGGACAACAGGTGATAATGTGATCAAAATAAGTTCAAGACAGTTTAGTGTAGTATTATAGGACGTTTTGGATCTAATATGACCTTGACATTGACCTTTGACACATGACACTGCACTTGAATTGCTTCAGTCACCTCATAAATCAACTCAGCACCACTGAAAACCTATACTTGGATGGAAGACTCATCCAAATCAGCCCATTATTTGCTGAATTATGCCATTCACTGTATAACAAGTCATATATCAGATATAAGGGCCGAAAACAAGTAATCAGCTGCCATTTTGACATTGCTATCACAAATCACATTGTCCCTTTGTCCCTTTTAACGGCAACGATATCCGATAATGAGGCATCTGGCCTATGGACTACATCAGAGATCCATCAGACACTCAAACCCAATATCACTGCATATATATATATTCCTACACATCTCTCCTTAGCCTTAGCCTTAACCGTCCAGAACTATATACTACAATACTGAAATCACAAATCCTTGAATGGCCTTGTTGAAATCCCTGTGTAACATGGCCATTATACAGTGTATAGACATAACTGGCCCCGATGAGGGGATTAGACCTCTCTCTCTCTCTCTCTCTCTTCTTGGAACAGACACGCAGGAGCTCGTAGCCATGGAAACCCTCTTCTCCGGGTAAACTTAAGAATGTGTGTTCACACACGCGCATTGACAGCCAAGCCCCCCTCACACGCACGCACGCACGCACGCACGCACGCACACACGCGCACACGCGCACACACGCACACACACATTTCCCGTTGGGGAGGTTGTGAGGACAGATAGTGTTTAGCCACCATCGGTTCGCTGAGGGAACAGTAATTATTTGCTTTGCAAGCAAGTGTCAAGTTCCATTATACGCCGCAAGGTCATTCGTACCTCGCAAAGGTATCATAAATGAATAAGCAGTGTGTGCGTGTGCGTGTGTGTGTGCGCGTGTTAACATCAATTAGATCAACAACATTGACTGCACGGTTAACCAACACAAATAATGTCACAATGACGTGTTGTTTGAAGGAAATCTGACCCGGGTCGATGGGACGCCATGTCGGCAATGCATAAGCACTACAGCATCAAATATCCACAGATATTGAGCACATTGAGCTCTCGAGCTCGTCAATCAATTCAAAATCCTCCAGCACGCCGTGATCCGGAGATCAATTCTCTGCATAACCCTTGAGTCATGGTGTGAAGAATTGATCTTTATGGCATCCGTCATGGAAATTATTTTACAGTATATGCAGTATTATTCATATCGCTGCAGTTTGGTGTCCTCACTGCACTCGCTTGCATCAGTCAGATCTCACTTTTTAAACGCTTTGAACAACGTCCCTGTTTTGGGAATGTCATTCTATATGCGAAAAGTTTTCAAATATTTCAAACATTTTTTTATATATCTTACAATAAATGCACCGACTCTATCACATACTGTACGTAAGTCTGGAATCCACATAACTCAAAAACCTTTCACCCCACCGACTTCAATTTCGACACACATGTTCCACACCACCACAGGGCCTTGAGTCGGTCGGATACACGGTTGTCCAGAACCGCCAGAAAAGGCTCTTGTCAGGCGTTGCTAGTGGACCTAATGATCCTAAGTCCTCACACCTGTCCAATTTCCACTTTCCACAACCGCCCATCCCCCCATATGCCCATATATGGCCAGAGCCATATATGCCCATATACTGATAACATCAGGGATCTCCATATATGGTCATAAAGAGATCTCATGGGCACAAAAGGGACACAGACAGACAGATGGTTAAAATGGGTGCTATGACAACAACATACTGTATATAACGGGTATTTCATACTAGGGTGGGGTATTCATGAGTTTCTAGTCCTACACCTGCCATGTTGGGGACCAACACAGGTGTTTCAATTTGTGTGATTGGCATAGTTCAAATTGAAACATCTGTGTTGGTCCCCAACATATGGCAGCTTATAAGACTACATTTGAAACTCATGAATGCATTCCCGATTGTCATTGTTCCCAACTTGCATTGTTCCCAAGTAGGCCGGTGCCCAACGGGCGCAGGTCTAGTTGTCCAAAATTATTCTAAGAAGGCCAGTTTGGATCACGAGCATCCACCACAACAGCACGTGACTATTATCTGGCTATAAAGCCGCTGAATTTACATCTATCTATTCGATCTATTTTTAACCACAAATACTAGCATCAGCCTTTGTGATTGAGGCAGATAGATTGATGCATATTGAGGCAATGAGAACTGCAGCTCAATAACGTACACTCCCGAGGAAGAGATGACAGCACTGTGTCAAAGTGTATATCTATTCTATCTATTTTCACCGCAGATAATAGCATCAACCTTCGTAAATGAGGCAAGCTATGGGAATAGATTGATGTATATTGCATAATGCTCTCGATACAGTAATATGTATCTATCATGTATTCATCACACCTCTTGTGTGGAAATAACCTTTAACCCCTGCATGAACCCTAGCATCTATCTTGCATATCATAGTAGGTGAAACTAGACTAAGGACCACAATGAAAATAATAAGCTCTCAAGCTTTCTTGGTGCTTTTTCCATGTGACTGATAAGTAGAAATATACAGTATGGTCATGTTGTATGCATATTTGTAACAAACAATCAATCAGACAGACAAACATTGGCTATAATGAGGATGAGGGTATTGAAAGTTAATTGCCCTTGCCCCCCAAATAATTGGCCAAACGTAAGATTGTAATGATAATATAACAACATTAGTTATTTACTTTTTAACCTTGAAAAGTGAGTTTGCGTTGTGATGCCGCTCAGTGGGAACTTGAAAGTACACTAATGTCACTTCCATTGATCAGAGCCGGAACACAAATCAATCCATAGATCTGAAACTGGCACGTCTGACCACTTAACAACACGGCTGCCTTGCTAAGGGGTCAGATGGGTGGGCCGCGAACAGCTCCACAGATGTGACAGGATAGTGTTTGAAGTGTTGATTGATTGAATACTTTGCTAGTCAGAAATGTGAACAGCACAGAGGTATACAGTCAGATCGGAAAGCCATGCATTGCAGGGGATATAGGCCCCTCAAAAATAACACAACAAATACAAAAGATATGGGGAATACGGAGATAAGCACTGCAGACGGTGCTGCTGTCAACATTAGCATTCACACACGGTGACACGGCCCCTCTATTGACAAGGTCATGGAAAACACTGCTTTATCTAGCCTTCTCGCATTCACATTTTTGAGGGGCGCTAGCCCCTCCTGTATTCAGCTATAGTGTAGATTATTGTCCTAACACAAACATTAAATGCCATTGACTATGAATAGAGAATTTACGTTAAATGTGTCTGAGCAAATTGGCTATTTTTGTGTTAACAAAAACATCAAATGCCATTGACAATGAATGGAGAATTTACGTCATGTGGACGAGCAAAGTAAAAGTACCAAACATTTTTACTGAAGTATACAGTACTTAAGTAAATGTACTTGGTTACTTTCCACTACTGCCCTCTCGTACAGGTTCAGCCTCAATAGAAGCTCCACATGCACACTGCATGGCATGTCTTCCCCCAGGGCAATAAGCACTGCACTGCATGTCTTCCCCCAGGGCAATAAGCACTGCACTGCATGTCTTCCCCCCAGGGCAGCTCAATAACGTACGTACGTACACTCCTGAGGAAGAGAGGGCAGCGCTGTGTCAAAGTGTAGGTGGGCTGTCAACGATTTCTCTTTAACCTGCACCTGAACCCCCCTGGCATACATACTGTATCCTTTCTCACAACCTCGCAAACTGCAAAACCTGTCGTGTTTGCGACACACTTTTAGGTCCCCTATAGTTTCAGGGAAGACATTTGGTGTACTGTAGAGGGAAAATAAGTATAGGAGGCCTATGATAGACTCATGGGGGACTCCAGTCAATGGAAGTAAATGCGGTTTAAAAAGGGTGGCGTTTTTATTTCATTTTGTAGAAAGATATCCGACTCCACTGTATAATCATGTGATATCTCTATGCACATAGGCCATTTTGGAGAAAAAAAAACCCTCTTCCTACTTCCGGGCCTCTTACAACTTCCCTCACAGGTGTTACCAATGATACTAATTACGGCCATGTTCCATTTAGTGTACAGTGGTTCTCAAACGTTTTCCAGTTACACTCACATTTGGAACCCACTCAACGCCACTTTGAGACCCACTGGTGAAGCAGAGTGTGTCCCCAGAGCAGCCCCCCAACTCTGTTTGACCATGTCCTTAATTAGTATCATCATCATTAGTAACACCTGTGAAGGAAGTCGGAAGTACGAAGAGTAATTTCCAAAATGGCACTAGTGGATATAGAGCCTATTGTAACGCGCCGTAGTGAGACGAGAGGAGAGGATATGGGAGAAGAGAGGAGAGAATAAGAGAGGAGGAGCTGAGGTGAGAGTGATGGAGTCATCATGAGATCATTGGTGTCGTGCTGAGAGTATTGGTTTAGGGGGGCTGTCTTAAAAGGCTGAGTGGGTACTGAGTGTCCCTCAAACGGCAGAAACAACCCAGAGGACAATCCATTTAACTGTCCTCCTAACGAGGAGAGGGCGAGAGGAGAGAGACAGAGGGATGAAAGATGAGACAAGGCGACGGGATGGAGACAAAAAGACACAGACAGGAGAGAGAAAGTTCACTTAATAGGACCTTATGGGCTCCATTTTTGTCTCATCTTCCTAAAGCCACTATTTGGGGATGGGATTTAGGAGTGGGGAAAGGGTGTTCCCCCACTAAAGTTGGTATTTTGGTTACCTGTCTAAATCCCTTAAACACCTCCGTTACCCGTTATATTATGCATAGGTGTGGTTTGGGCGTTACAATAATTAAACCAAATTTAACCAATCACCAGTCTTGGCTTTAAGAGATCCCTTTAAGAGATGTCTTATCCGTGCTATGTTGCTTCATAGCCGCTGCCCTGAAGTCTCACTGCTGCACCCCCCCCCCCCCCCCCCCCCCCCTCGTGCCGTTCTTTTCTTTTTCTCCACACGCACAGAGCCAAGAACACTCGTCTTTTCATTGAGTCACAACTCGCTCAAATCTTGTTAATTTTTTGAAAATTAAAAGTTCTATGTAAACTACGAAATTAGGGCTTTCATTTGGTATATAGATCGTGCGTGTAGGCCGTCTCTACGGAACGGTATGAAGCGAAAAGGAAAGGTCGGTCAATAAACCCCATTTGCTGCTATGGGGTGATCATGAACTGAAAGAGCAAATGGAAATGGAATCGCGCACAAATAACTTATTTGACTATACAATTATATAAACACAATGGACACAAGGAAGTGGCAGGCACTCGACTTCTGCTGATTATAGGAAAATTACAAAGAGATAGGAGAATAAGGAGAGATGAGGCAGCCTACTCTGTGCCTGCAGACATGTTCTCCATTCTACCAAATTTGGCACGGCTTAAAATGTGACCAAAATAGCAATTTAGGGGAAAGAGTGCCAACACGCCCATGACCACACCTCTAGGCGCAAATACCGGTGTCGGCAAAAAAGATAGCAGGTGATGCTGGACGAAAATACCATTAAGGGACAGAGAAAGCTCCTATATTCGTAATTTTCGGGCAGCGGCTGAATTGCGGGCCGCGCTGCGGGTAAAGTCGGAGACAAAAATGGAGCCCTATGTTCGCACTGCACTTACAAGTCAATTCCTCGCTTTGCAATGCATAGCGAGGGCTTTAAACATGCTGACAAGTGATACGCACGCACACAGTCGAGCAAGCAAACACACACACACACACACACACACACACACACACACACACACACACACACACACACACACACACACACACACACACACACACACACACACACACACACACACACATTATTATTATTACATAATCGTCTATAATCGCCATGAGATAATCGCAATTATTTTGTCATAATTGTTTCCATGTTGAAAGAAATTCATATACATTCTTTCAAAGGCTGAAGTGGCAGATCGACATGCTTACAATGTGTCACTTTGTGAGCTTGTAGATCATCTATTTCCACTTATTTATTCTTTTACCTTTTTTAAGTATATATATTTTCAGTAATTTCTTTGTACTGTATATTTCATTTTTTTGTCATATCTGCCCTGTTTTGATTACCAGGCAAACAGAAATATATTAATTATTCATATGTTCCAAATTAATCGCAATTATATGTTAAAGCAATAAGCCACACGAGGTCTGGTGAGACACGACGTGCAGCCGAGTGTCTCCAACCCTCTCAGACATTATAAAATACAAGGTAAGCTCGGACCTCGCGTGGCTTATTGCTCTTCTTAAACGGTTACAAACATAGCAATATTAACATCATAAAACTATTCCTAATTCACAAAAGTAGTTACAATTCGCACCCACCAAAGAGAGCCACTTCTTTGTTTACTCGGCCAGTCAAGCCAGGCTTTACGACAAAATTTGCCAAACAAACAGAGAAAAACAACTTGTGTTAGGTCAGTCTCATGGTACCTAACATATTCGATAGAAATTCATAATTGTTTGAATCCAGATTTAGCTGATATGTCTGTGAACATCACGTCAAAAACAATAGCATAGCGAGCTAGCAAACAGCTGTTTTCAGTGACGAGGGAATAGGAGGCGCTTGCTGTCTTTACAAGGCCGCCCGGAGCCGTTCCTTCACAATCCTATGAGCGTGGGCGGTGCTTAGAGGCCTGCATGGCCAGGGTTTGTAAGGAAATCAAGCGCTCCCCTTCCCTAGTTCAGTTACAAAGATGCTGGATCACTGCAACGCACCTGCGATTGATATAAACTGATTTAAGGTGTAGATTATCGTGACATTTACTACGTGGTCTAATCAGAAACCACCCAATCAGAATCAAGTATTGGGAGTCGGGACTAACTGCTTTAGAAGTGACAATTAATCAGCAACTTACATTTGTAATGGTGACACGCACGCACGCACGCACGCACGCACGCACGCACGCACGCAGTATACAATCAGATGATTATGATAAAACTCTCTCGTGGTCTGTCTGTCTGTGTGTAAAAAACTAAGCAATCAATGCATGATGTACAAGTATACTTTTGGGATGCTCGCAGCCACATAACTGCTGACATGCATGGCTACAACTGCAACAGCACGAGACACAACCTCTGTCTAACTACTGGCCGATGAAACTAACAGCACAAACTAGCACGAGGAAAAAAATAACTAAAACTAAAAAGCCAAAAACTCTAACCAACCGCAGTATTCTCAAAGTTCAGCAAACAAAGCGAATATCTCTGTGACACCCTCAGTGTTACAACTTATTATATGATGAGTAGCCACTCGTATTTTGGTTAGTTTTGAATGAAAACATAGAAATGCTGAATTTTGGACGTGACAGGGTGACGTGAAACGAGGTGACAGGGTTACATTTTGGTCAAGCATCAGAGGTTGTCACTGACTTGAGTGTGACCCCGTCCTTTGGGAAAAGAAAGAAAGGTGTGTGTGTGTGTGTGTGTGTGAGAGAGTGTGTGCGCCGTGCGTGTACGCACAGAGTAATTCAAGGGCCAAGCCTCTATAGGTTCCTACCTTGTGGCAGGGTCCCTGTGAGGAAGCGGTAGAAATAGCGCGCCACCTTGGTGAGCTGCCTCTTGCATCTGCTCCGGCACTGGCTCATCTTCAGCTCGTACGCGGTGGTGTTAAACCGTACGGTGTGCTGTGTTGTGTTGTGCTTGTAAAAAAGTGCTGTTGGAGGAGCTCGAGGTTGTCCCCTTGGTCTGCTGAGGGGAAACAAGCTCCCAGTCTAGCTACTGTAGGAGAGGACAGTGTACACTGTACAGTATGTGTGTGTGTGTGTGTGTGTGTGTGTGCGCGCGTGCACCCGCGTGTGTTGTGTGTGTGTGTGTGCATGCATGCGTGTGTGTGCGTGCGTGCGTGCGTGCGTGCATGTCTGGTTGCTTGTGCCAGTGCACACTCTCTCTCTCTGTCTCTCTCTCTTACTCTTTGTCCGTTCTTCTCAGTCTCTCCATCCTTCTTTGCATTTTGTCCTTCAACTCCCCCCTCTCTCTCTCTCTGTCTCTCTAGCTCTCTCTCTCTCTCTCTCTCCCTCCTCCACCTGTAGGGCGCTGGCTGTCAATCGCCAGAGCATGCAGCGGCTCTTACTTCATCCTCTCTCTCATCCCTTCCCCTCCCCTCCCCTCCCCTCCCCTCCCCCTCACACTCAGAGAAGCCATGCTCCGCCTGCTCTCATTGGCTGAGTAGCGTACTGTATAGCGTGGCGGAAAATTCCCGGACCGGTGTGTGTGCGCGTGTTTGTGTGTGAGTGAGTGAGAGAGAGAGAGAGAGAGAGAGAGAGAGAGAGAGAGAGAGAAATAGTTGTTCTCGCCGGCTCCCCTCTTGTCGTTCTGATCTTGTATTTCTCCACTGACAGCTTTTAAAGCATATGGAGTGTGTGTGTGTGTGTGTGTGTGTGTGTGTGTGTGTGTGTGTGTGTGTGTGTGTGTGTGTGTGTGTGTGTGTGTGTGTTAACTGACAGGAGAAAATGAAGAACACAAAGTATTTGTTCACCCTGTCTAGACACTGCATGGACACAAACATGAGAGAGATCCTTATTATATATGATGCATTGTCAGCACTCTTTTTCTTCTATTCCTGCACTCTCACAGCTCAGTTCAGTTAGTCTGTTTGTCTTTGCACTCTTCTTTTGCCGTGGTCTGTGGCGGATTTAGCAGTGGAAAGTAACTAAGTACATTTTACTTACAGTAAGTACAATTTTGATATAATATTTGTACTTTACGTGAGTATTTCCAATT